>NC_042619.1:57060724-57391896 GCF_901001135.1 Rhinatrema bivittatum
CGTTCCTGCTTCTTATAAAGATACAAATTATTTGATAGGCACTTTGCAATGCAATTAAGCAAATATGTGACACAAGCCGTTTGTGTGCAGTTTAAAAGAACTTTAAGAAGCAGATGCGGTTGATCCAGCAGCTAAAAAAGGGAAAAAACTCAATAATGATCTATAAGAACACATATGAAAGCAATAAGTGCTACCACTGCAGTCGTATGTCCCAATGCCAGAAAGCCAGAATTACCTTAGCACTAATATAGTAGGGTCAATTTTCCAATAGCCCAAATATTTGTAAAGCAGGCGGATGTGCTAGCGCACATATTTTACACTGATTTTCATAGATAAAGTATGCAGGTACTCGTTACAAAGCACTTAAGAACTTTGCACCTTCTATTTTGCACGAGAAACCAACAGAAGCAAAATAGCACTTCTGCTTGTGAAAATATCATGTGTGTGCACTACAGTACTATCCCACTCTAAACACACGCCTGGAGTGGAGGAGTAACCTCAAGGCTAGAGCAGCAGGCTGCAAAGCAGGGAAGGCAGGATTCAAATCCCACTGCTGCTCTTCAGCAAGTCGCTCTACCCTCCATTGTCTTAGGTACAAACCATAGAGCCTGATTTACTAAGCATTTTCCCCCATAGAACCCTTCGTAAATCAGGCCCTTAAATTGTGAGCCTGCTGGGAACAGGGAAATACCTACAACACCTGAATGTAATCTACTTCGAAATGGCTGAAAGGCAGACTATAAATAAATAAACACGCCCCTGGAACTATCTCCTCATAGTCCGGCTAAATGTATGAGAGCTATGGAAGGCCATGCATACTTTTTGCCTGGGATAAGTTGGGCAATTTTCAGACAAGGATATCTAGGTGTGCTAGTTAATTTGAATGTGACTAGATTGCACTGGAAATTGTAGCCCCCACCCCCCCTTCCCCGCCCCCCTATACTTGTGTTTGCTGTTTTACATAAAACAAGCTTTTCTATCACAGAGCGGAAAGCAATATTTGGTGAAAACTTCCTTACCAATGTCAGATCTTGAACTACAGACAGCTTGTGATGCCTTGCTTCCGGATCTTTTTCAGTTAGTCCATCAGATGTCTGTACTTTTCTACTCTCTGCTCCTTTGTTCTCCTACATGATTACTCCATTTTACATCAGATGTTTCAGTCTCTATGATTGGATATATGCATAATTATAAAATGACGTTAGTAAGTGTCCTGTATTTCAATAGCAGTGAGATATTCACCTATAGCCTACTTTTCATTTTCTATGTGCTTTATTGGAATGACTGTGTGAACAGTATATCACTAGCTGAGCTCTGTCTTGATTGATTTCCTCCTTCCTGCCACAAGGTCAATGGCGTGCTGTATTGGGACAAAATTTATTATATTCTCATGTCTTAGATGCTGTGCCAGTGGGAATTCATGTAGCTGTTTCTTTGCTTTGTAATTTTCCAAGCCTGTCTGATGTTGCCTGGGCAGTTTTTATTTTCCCAGATACCTTTGCTGCTTCATAGGTTGGTTCCATAAAGCTCTTCATAAAGCTGAAAAGCTGTCAAGCTGCTAACATAGTATTATTAGCACAGTTTGGACAATGGTTCTGGCCACTACAAAGGGGGTTTTGTGATGCTGGATGCAGATACTGTGACCATGCCCAGGGCAACCTATGTAGTACATGCTTTCACATCATGAGAGACAAATGACCCAAATTATGCAGGCTGATTTTAGGCCACTTCTGGATTTTGAGGGTTGCCACTTTAGCCCTGGTCAACTGAACAGGCTACTCTAGCCTAGCTTTAGCCATATTCCAAACAAGATATTGAAACACAGAGGCATAGAAATTACAACAGAAAAGGACCAAATGGTCCACCAAGCCTGCCCAACAATATTCTTAAGCTATGTGTAGGTTACTCCCATGTTTCTCTTAAGGGTAGTGACCGCCGCTCCATTGAGTTATCCCCAAGCCTTATGATAACCCATACAAATTGCAACTAGAAACATTTTTTACTGGGTGATGAGCTTTCTCGAAAATTCAGACAGTGCTGCTTGCTGATGGACTTGGCTGTAGAATCCAATCTCTACAGCGGCCGATGAAGGAGAGGATTGCTGCAGGAGTCTGGCCTAGCTGAACAAGAGGCCTAATGTGTGTGTGACTGTGTATATTAGTGGGAGATCATGTGTGAGTAAGAGCATATGGGAGAGAGAACTTGTGTATGTGTGTGAGAGCATGTGAGAATGAAAGCTTGTGTGTATGTATGTATGGGAGAGCATGTGAAAGAGTGTGTAGGCACACCCCTTTCTCCACATCTGACTAATCCATAACAATCTCAGGGTGACTGGACTCAAAGGTTCCTAGATATGAAGAGCAGGAGATTTTTAAAATCCTTTCTTGATTTTAATTATTGGGTGTTATTTGATGTGCCTGCTATTTTAAAATGTTATTGGTGTTTGCAAAATTTTTAAACATGAGTTTTTGATTATTAGATATTTTATTCATCTGTTTTGAAATATGTATTCTTTTTATTGGCATGGTTTACTGTTGACATTTATATTTTATTTTATTGCTTGATGTTTTATGGGCAATGGTAATATTTCTGTTTTTCCATTGGGTACTGCATACAAAGTCTGGCTTGTTGTGGTTTCCAGTTCAATTTTTGTCTGCATGTTTCTATTTGTACTTCATGATCTTCCAGTTATATATTTGGTGAGGGTCTATCTGTGTTCTGCATATGTGACTAAGGTGAGATATCTACTAGTGCGTAGTTTCTGTGTAGGGATTGATAGCAATTGTTCTGTATTCCTAATAGGAGATGTATTGGTGTTTTAAGTCCTGGTGTTATATTTGCAGTGTTGTCTTTTCATACGCAAAGTTGTTTGTTGATGTCTGGCAGTTATTCTGTTTCAGTATAGGAGATTTACTATATTGTAATAGTAATTCAGTATACTTTAGCCTTCTGAGGGCCAAGCCCACATTCAATACGCAGTAAAATAGGCCCAATATCATTTGGGTTACAAATGTCTTTTTGCAGAATTTCTTTGGTTGGCATCACAGTAAATATACATATTGTTGTGATATTTTACCTCATAAGACTGTATTTTGAATCTCCTTTTTCATGTAAAATCTGTAATTATAAATGCATAATTTTTAATTGGGTGTGAGGAAGGTGAGGTTGGTATAATGGGCATCTATGTAAGGCTGTAAGATTCACCTAATATCCTTGTACCAGCACTGGCTGCACTAACTCCACATAGGAAATCAGGATTCCATGAGAGAATGAATGTGTATGTGTGTCTGTGTGAGGGAGAAAATAAAGTTTATGTGGCCTACCTCCTTCAATCCATGACAATCTCAAGGTTACTGGAAATCAAAAGATCCAGGTATGGAGAGCAAGAGATGTTTTAATCCTTATTAGTTTTAATTATGTGGTGTTATTTGATGCTTCTGCTGTTTTGAAATATTTTATTAATGTTATGGGAAATGTATAACTTTTAAATTATTTTTTATTGATCAAATGTTTTAAAATATTTATTCTTTTAAATATATGGCTTTACTATAATGATTCATTGTTTACATTTCTTTATTTTGTTTGCTGTTTTAGGAGGAATGTGTTGATGCAATGCTATCAAATGATTTAAAAAATAGTTTTGCTGGGTAGCTAGAGCTGGCCAGAGGTTTTTTTGTAATGTCTTATAGCCAAGGGGATGGAACAGCTCCCCTATGAGGAAAGGCTGAAGAGGTTAGGGCTGTTCAGCTTGGAGAAGAGATGGCTGAGGGGGATATGATAGAGGTCTTTAAGATCATGAGAGGTCTTAAACGAGTAGATGTGACTCGTTTATTTTCACTTTCGAATAATAGAAGGACTAGGGGGAATTCCATGAAGTTAGCAAGTAGCACATTTAAGACTAATCGGAGAAAATTCTTTTTCACTCAACGCACAATAAAGCTCTGGAATTTGTTGCCAGAGGATGTGGTTAGTGCAGTTAGTGTAGCTGGGTTCAAAAAAGGTTTGGATAAGTTCTTGGAGGAGAAGTCCATTAATGGCTATTAATCAATTTTACTTAGGTAATAGCCACTGCTATTAATTGCATCAGTAGCATGGGATCTTCTTAGTGTTTGGGTAATTGCCAGGTTCTTGTGGCCTGGTTTTGGCCTCTGTTGGAAACAGGATGCTGGGCTTGATGGACCCTTGGTCTGACTCAGCATGGCAATTTCTTATGTTCTTATGTTCTTAAGTTGCCAGATTCAGTTAATGGCAGGCCAAGGTATGCTTTGAAATTTGTATTGTTTTGGCACAACTCTGCTGGTGATATGTGATCCAGGAATATATGATTGATAAAAAATGAAACAAATTGTCTTTTTATTTTGCAGATTCAGCCTTTCTATATCCAGACAAAGTGCATTTCTATTTATCTAAAGCCTGCACTGGAGTGGTGGTGGTGGGGATTGTGCTGAGATCAGGGGGAGCGATAAAGTGTGCCCATTGCTTGTAATCCATATCAATCTGAGGGGGGCAGGTGTGTTCACCCTTCTCCCTCCTCCTCCTAATCTTACTTCCTTACCCTTTGCCCCTGAGGAGCAAGGATCAAGGGGGGGGGGGGGGGGAGTGCATCATCAAAGATTTTCACACAGGGCATCATTTGACCCAGAGACAGCCCTGATCACAATAATGCCTTTTCATAGTGAGCCCTAAAAGATTCCACCGCTAGAAAACAGCCAAATCTTCTTCCCATCCCCCTTTCTCAAGGCATACCCCCCTAGGAAGCATCTTCCTCCACTACCATCCCCTCAAGAGACCCCCCTGCAGATATAGCTCCTCCTTCACTCTCTCCCCCAAGGAGACAGCATCCTCAAACCCCTCATCTTCCCCCCCCGTGGACACCTCCTCCACCCTTTGCCATCCCCCTAGGGTTGCCCTCCTCTACAATTCCCCCATTCTTTATAAAAAAGAAAAAAAAGACAGTCTCATGAAAGGCCATGCTGGGAAATGGTATAATCCCTCAAAAAGAGAACATACATGTGCCACTGCTTATCAATATCTGCTACTTCTGTGCTCATGAACAGGTTCCCAGGTTTAACCTTAAAGACTACAGGACCCAACATCTCATATGTTCTGTTCCAGGAGTGACAGGTTTGTGGGGCATGGTCATCCTCTTAAAGGATATTTCCAGATATTATTTTCTCACTTACAGGTAGATTTTCAAAGTGTCTCTTATGCAAAAACAGTGAAAACCAGTTTGTGGGCCATGCGTGAACAACGTGAATTAAAGTTGTAAAGTATACATGTACATTCTTGTTGTTTCAAGTTTTAAGGATTTTCAAGACTGCTGAACAACCGCATATATTCATAGGGAGTGGGAGAGAGGGAGTGAGTGAGAGAGACAGAGAATGCACTGTAGGAGAGACAATATGATATTATACATATCTACCACTGTAAGAAGGGCACTTTAAGCTCAGGGTGGGTTTGAATCATAAGAACCTTCTCCAAACTTTTTTAAACCCAGTTACACTAGCTTCCATAACCATATCCTCTGGCAATGAATTCCAGAGCTTAATTATGCATTGCGTGAAAAATAATTTTATTTATTTATTTATTTGGCAGCTTTTCTATACTGACATTAAAGTGCTCATCATATCGGTTTACATTCTAACAAAAAGGAGGAAAGTACAAAGTACAAAGTATTTTCTACATTTTGTTTTAAATGAGCTACTTGCTAACTTCATGGAGTGCCGCCTAGTCCTTCTATTGTCTCAGAGAGTAAATAACTGATTTACATTTACCTGTTCAAGTCCTCCATTCCCTCCCCCATGGAAGGGTGCAAGGGTCTGTAGTGCTCCAATGTTGAAAGTGCCTCTCTTACAGTGGTAGATAATATATATAGTGTCACAATGTCTCTCCTATAGTGCTATCTCTCTCTCTCTCTCTTTCCCCTCACCTGGTAAGGACATGAAAAAACTGGCTTTCACCTTGTTTGAGTATATGCTTGTAAAAGCCACTAAAGCCCTGATGGTAATATGTGCAGGACATTAACTCAAGCCACCTCTTAAGATCACACACATACATACACGTGGTGCTGTATTTTAAATATGAGTGCATGTGTGCACACAATATTAAATTGCAGCGTATCTCTGTTCGCGTGCATTGGCGCATATATGTTCTTTTTAAAATTAGCCAGTAAGACCATAAGAACATGCCATTCTGGGTCAGACCAAAGAATTTCCAAGCCCAGGATCCTGTCTCCAAAGGTGGCCATCTAGGTCACAAGTATCCAGCAGGAACCCAAAGAATACATCCAATTCTTCTTGCTCGTAACTCGCAATAAGTGGCTTTCCCAAATATATATGGCTAACAAAGATTTATGGATTTTTCCTCCTAGAACTTTCTAAACTCTTTTTAAACCCAACTATGCTAACTGCTTTCACAATATGCTCTGGGAGAGAGGATGTCTGTTTAAATAGTTTGTGAAGGACTTGATTGTCTGTATAACTCTGTATAAAAGTGCAGAAACACCAGGGCTTTGCTCTATAAACCAATCCCATTTTTATGTGATTTTTAGAGAATTAATCAAAAGATGAGACAATGGCTAGCAGGCATTTTGTCTTCGTTTTCATTCCTACTGTTGCATGTCCCATCCGCGCTCGGCCTGTGCCTGGGCCTGCTTTTCTCTCTAAGACCTCCGCAGGTCCCGGGTTGGCCTCCCCAGCAGAGGCAGCGAATCCAGCTAGGCCTTGGCAACCCGTGGCAGCGGTCGCCGGGCCTTCTTCTTCAGCCAGGCTTCATGGTGGGGCTCGGCGTCCTCCATGGCGTCGGCCCTGCCCCTAGGTGCGTGCATGTGGACTGCCCAGCCTCTTAAAGGGCCAAGGGCAGATCCCAGCTCCATGGCGTGCCCTGATTAGTTTCAGCATAAAAGGAAGTTCCTACCCTCACTTCCCTGCCTTGGCAATCGGGTCGATCACATCGTGATTTCTAGTTTGCCTATGCATTCCAATCTGTGTTCTAGTCTCGTTCCAGCCTTGTTCCAGCCTTGTTCCAGCCTTGTTCCAGTTCTGTTCCAGCATCCTTCTGTCCCAATATCCTCCTGTTCCAGCTTCCTTCTGTTCCAGTGTCCTCCTGTTCCAGCGTCCTTCTATTCAGACGTCCTTCTGTCTCCTCATCTCCCCAGGTAGTACGTCTTGGATTGTCTTCTCAGTACTAACCTCGGCCTGCTCTTGACTATGTTGATCACTGCCAGCCTCTGACCTTCTGCCTGTTTCTACGACTACGTCTGCACGCTGCCTGGAACTGACATCTGCCTGATTACCGACCATGTCTGCACACTGCCTGGAACTGACCTCTGCCTGAACACGACCACGTCTGACTGTCTCCTGGAACCTGACTTCTGTTTTGCCTGACTATCCACGAACTGATTACTGGCTCTGACCCTTGCATTGGCTGACCACACTTCCTTGACTCTGGCCTTGATCCTTGCCATACATTCAGAGACTCTCTTTAGGCCTTCTCAGGCACCCCGGACTTCTGGCCTGAATATCGATCGCACACTCTTGATCATGGTGGGCACACCTCTGAACTTTCTCTCAAGGAGATCCTGCGAGGCCCACTTAAGACCAGGCAGCCCGGGTACCCAAGGACTCAACCCGAGGGAACCCTGGTTTGCTAGTGGCGAAGCTCCAGCTAGCCTCTGTCTCCCTGTGTGCTCCACCTCCTGGGTGGCATGCACTCTCTGGGTCCGACCAGGGAGCCTACCAATCCTGTACTAGGCCAAGGGTCCACATCCTGGTCCAACACCTACCTTTCTTGATATGATCTTAACCACCACTTGTGAGTTTCTGAAGTACGGGAATGCATCTCCTCCAAATGATATTTAAAAGAAGGTGTGCAAAATGAAATGCACTACTTTTGTCACACATCTAGTATGCAAGCAAGTGACTAGATATTTTAATTGTTCATAACATATTTCAATTTAATTCATTCAGCCCGTTTTATCATAGGAAAATTAACATTATGTGCCTAATGATTTTCATATGATGCTGAACTATACTTTTAATAACCTTAATTAACTGTTGATTATTATAAACTAATTAAATCAAGTTAAAAAAGTTGTTTCATATACCAATTAATATCTATTAATTTCTGTTGCAGCATGCAAAATTTTAAATAATTCTAATCAATCACTGAAAACTATTTTCTCTGTCAAGCTGAAAAACAATTCTTGAAATTTGCACTGCTTTAAATTTATTCATCAATAGAAAAAGGAAACATAGCCCTTACTCTGAAGTTAACTATTAACTGGCAAGTCACAGTCAAGTTAACATATATTGTGTTATGTGTCAGCATTCTAATTAGTGCTTACTAATTACTATCATGAACAACTTTAGCTTTACTCAAATTGTAATAATGCAGAATTATAAGATTAAATTAAAATACTTTAATTCATTGCTAATATTTTTAAGGTACTTCTTTTTTTCATCATGGAGGAAATCTTTAATATGGGATATGGATCTTTCTGATAATTATGTTTATTTAACACAGGTCTATTTTCACTAGTTTTTTTGCAGGAAGAAGAATGATTGCTCTATCAAAAAGAAAAGCATTGCATTATGTGCCTCCATGGCAAGAGCTGTTTAAGGTTGGTACATTATCACAGGGTTATAGGTGAGGGGTTGTAATGTGTCATATGGAAAACATTACTAGACATGCTTTTTATGACAACATTTATATTAACTATGTCCATCATTACTGAGTAATGGAAGGGGTGGTTTTCGCTGTCACACTTCCGAATCACAGTATATATAGTTGTCTGCCTTTCACAAACATGTTCACCAACTACATACACAACATGATTGTGTTTAAACATAATCACTATCCATCTCAAATATAAATGCTCTGCTAAAATGGCATGCTTAAATAAGACTATAAGATCCCAAAACCCCAAAAGTGTAAGAATGAAGAAAATCAACACAAACAAATAATCTCACTTGATCAAATCAATATTTGTGAAGAAATATTTTTTTTAAATAAGGAGAACACCCATCATATTGCACAATAAAAAACACATCATTTAGGGCTCAAAATGTTGCCCATTTAAGTGCATACATTTTAATCATCAGTCATTCTAGAAATTAACAGGTAGAATTAAAATCAGCCCCGTGCGTAAATACTGGAGTTTATGCGCGTGGCTGGACCTTACACATGCCGGGTCAATATTCAAATGGGCCCGGCCACGCGCGTAAACCCTGGTATACAATTAAGTGCCGGGGCCTGTAAAGGGGGGTGGGAAGGGGGGCGGGAAGGGGTGGTCAGGGTGGGGGAGTGGGCGGATTTAGAGGCGGCGCGCTCAATGTAGACACTGCTTGAAATATTGCAGGAGAAGAGTGCTGTCAAGGTGCTCATTTTTAATCTCCTTCAGGATTTCTTTTTGGATTTTCTTTAATGTTGAATGTTGAATATGCGTGCACCAGCGCATGCATGTTATAAAATGCATGGGCCGTGAGCACATAAGCGCCAGATTTTATAATCCACGCGCGCATGTGCGGGCGACACGCGCAAGGGGGAGTAAAATTTAGCAAATTTGCACGGCAACGAGATCGGGGCTCCCCCACTTCCCTCCCAGTCCGCTCCAATTGAGGAGTGGACTGGGAGGAAACTTTCCTACCCCCAACCCTAACCTTCTTTCCCCTTCCCCATCCCCTATCCTCCCCACCCTCTAAATCCCCCCCCTTTTTTTTTTTTTTACCGTTTTTACTTCGAGTTACTTCAGGGCCCGACCTCAAGTAACTTGCGCTTGCCAGTAGCCGGCCTGGGCGCGAGGCTCCGGGATAGCAAGAAATGGCCCACCCCATTCGACTCCCTGGGCCGCCCATCCCCGCCCCCCTGCTTGCCCATTTGTGAGGCTCCGGCACTTATACCCGTATCGCCACTTACGCACGTGGCTGGGACCTTTTTAAAATGTGCGCAGTACATGCAGGGCCCAGCCACGCACTTAAGTGGCGATTTCTACATGCGTGGCAAATTTAAAATCCAGCCGATAATTTCTAGAATGACTGATGATTAAAATTTATGCACTTAAAAGGGCAGCATTTTGAGCCCTAAATGACATGTTTTTTATTGTGCAATATGATGGGCATTATTTAAACATTTTTTCTTCACACATCTTGATTTGATCAAGTGAGATTTTTGTTTGCGTTTATGCTTAAATAAGATGCATCTCTTTATTGTTATCCTACTGCTGTTGAGTCAATAAATGATATGCATTTGCATTCAGATAATCTGAATTTAAAAAGGTGGCAAATGAATCAATACTCAGTTTGGGTCAGGTCAACCAAATTGAATCTCTCCCCAAAAATCTTAATTATGTTTGGCTTACTTGTCTCAATTCCATTAAAATCTATGGGGGAAGCAAAAAAATACATTTTTTGACTTGAATCCAGACAGAGTGGAACCACTGGAGATGGGTCAAGGCAGAAGCAGGACCAAACATGTTTCAGCATTTTCTTACCTGCCTATCCCAACTGGCTGCTGCATGTCATGACTTTTATCATTTTATTACAGATGACAGAAAAATTAAACAGAGCAATCTCCATTTTGTTCAGATATTTTTCTGTTGGATCTCAGAGAGAGAAGGCAAAGATTCTGAAACTCCTTGCATCAAAACTTAGTTGAAAAAAAAGATTAGAAAAAGATAGTTTGTAGGGAAAATAAAATGTGCTGTTAGTATCACTTATGACACTGTGCCCAACTATAATTTAGAGTGCCATCTTTTGGCAGGAGAAGTTTTTCATTTCTGTAAGAGATGACATTGTTTCAGTGTCTGCAGGTTAGATACAGATATAGAGATTGCTAGTCTGTTTCTTGAAGCTTATGCATTGCAGTGACCCAGAGGCAGGCTAATAGTTCTCAGAGGTACCGAGGCAATGGAGAGTGAAGTGACTTGTCCAAAGTCCAATGGGGTATCAGTGGGTTGTGCATTCCGGCTTCTCTGGTTCACTACCTGCTGCTCTAACCACTAGGCTATTCCTTCACTTTATTAAAACAGATCACTAGAGGGTAGGGCTTTTAGTGATACAAAATATATATTCCCTAGTGTAGACACACACTGATAGCACACCAGTTATGTTTGTCACAAATAGAGCACAATAAGTGATGATGCTTACTCGGTGACTGTTTATACTAGGAAGATAATTTTCAAGATATGAGGAGGTTGTATGCATAAAATTAGCATGTATATCCATATAAGTAGTAGTAGGCATGCATATTTATGCTTTTTTAATAAACCTCGCGAGTATGCGCAAACTTATAGTGTTGCATGTAAATGTTATCAAGGAAAAAAAGGAGCAAGCAAGTTGCTATTTTGTAAGCATTATGGGGCGGATTTTCAGAGCCCTGCTCGCCTAAATCTGCCCAAAACCGGGCGGATTTAGGAGGGCAGGGCCCTGCGTGCCGGTGAGCCTATTTTACATAGGCCTACCGGCGCGCGCAGAGCCCTGGGACTCGCGTAAGTCCCGGGGTTCTCCGAGGGGGGCGTGTCGGGGGCGGGCCCGGTCGTCGCGGCGTTTAGGGGGCGTGTCGGCAGCATTTTGGGGGCGGGTACAGGGGCGTGGCTACGACCCGGGGCGGTCCGGGGGCGTGGCCGCACCCTCCGTACCCGCCCCCAGGTCGCGTCCCGGCGCGCAACAGGCCCGCTGGCGCGCGGGGATTTAATTCTCCCTCCGGGAGGCGTAAATCCCCGGAGAAAGGTAAGGGGGGGGTGTAGCAGGGCCGGGCGGGTGGGTTAAGTAGAGGAAGGGAGGGGAAGGTGAGGGGAGGGCGTTAGAGGCGCAGCCTACCCCCGTTCCCTCCAAGGCCGCTCCGATTTCGGAGCGGCCTTGGAGGGAACGGGGGTAGGCTGCGCGGCTCGGCGTGCACCGGCTATACAAAATCAATAGCCTTGCGCGCGCCGATCCAGGTTTTTAGCAGATACGCGCGGCTCCGCGTGTATCTACTAAAATCCAGCTTACTTTTGCTTGCGCCTGATGCGCCAGCAAAAAGTAGGCCAATTCGCGCTATTTGAAAATCTACCCCTATATGCGCTTACAAAATAGCATACACATTTACACATGCTAATTGACTCATACAATTAAAATCAGAATTGTCTTTTCTCTGCAGTTTTGGGTGGTGGAGTCTGGGTGAACGGGTGGGAGTTCAGGGTAAGTGATGGAGGGTCTAGGTGAACTGGTGGAGGTATCAGCTACCTGGTGAACTCCAAGTACGTGCACAAGTATTTTCAGAAGTGGAGTATGCACATATATTATAAAATGACTGTTTCCATGTTTAGTTCTTGATTATTACACATGAATTGTTACAATGATTACAATGTAAATATACATGCATATTTTTATAAAATGGGTAGAGAATATATGCATGTTCCTGCATTACAAAATAATATTTGCATGTGCTGAAACTATGCACATATTTTCAGGGCAGAAATATGTGGTATTTTATAAATTGTGCAGCTCCTGCCACACAATGCAACTCATTTAAATATTAACAAAATGATACAGTCCAAGTGCAATAGTAATAACTCAACACCTCACCAAGTCCCAACATCCGAGATGTTTTAGCAGCAGGTGTCTTCCTCAGAGGAATAATTAAACAAAATTTAAAAGGAAAAAAATATCTGGTATATAGATAGGATCTGGCCGAATGGATCATAGGATCATAATGTTTTTCAAGTGTAGAAAATAAGTTGAGTCAAATACATAAGAATCAGTACACTCTGACATTGCCATACTGACTTTTAAATGGAGAAAGCAGGAGACTGCTGTTCAGTGCTGTTGCTGGTTTAATGCCTAAAGTGCTGACTGAGCAAGCCATGACATCTTGCATGGGAACCAGATTTGCACAGTTGAAATTAATCCTTGCTGCTCAGTTCAATATAGAATGCAGATTAGGTCTCATGTGCTAGAGAAGTGAGATTCAAGAAGTTCTAAATTAAGTGGCATCGGTTTCCTACAATGCAAATAACTAGTGCTGAGATAAAATCTAAGGGCCATATTAATGATCTGGAAGGAAATAAAATCAAAAAAATTATGGATATTTTGCATGACAATGTCTTTTGCTTTTGTGCCAAATATACATTTTTTTTGTGTTCAGTAATTCACCACAAATGACAATACTCTGTAAAGGAAAAATTACACAAAAAATGCGGCCAGTCATTTTCTTGTAGGGATGGGAATCGTTTTCCAATCGTCTTAAACGATAGAAATCGTGTGGCAGGGGCAAGAAATCGTTTAGGCACGATTTTTTAGTTAAAAAATCGTTTAAAAATCGTTTTTTTCCGATTAGTGCGCACTAACTGAAAATGATACAATTTGACACTTTTCAGGTCAGTTAAGGTCAGTTTAGGAATGAATATGTATTCCTATGGCTGCCCTCTTATTTATTCATGTTACCAAGTTTCCTACTGACAGTATATGGGGGATGGGAAATGGAAACAGTTGGTAGCTTGACAAAACAAGTAATGTGATCAGTCAATGTGACTAGAACTTGTGCCCTAACCCTGATACCAGGGGTATTGTGATCTTCCTGCACACAGTGCCCTATCCCTATTAATACCAGGAGTGTTGTGATCTTCCTGCACACAGTGCCCTATCCCTAATACCAGGGGTGTTGTGTGATCTTCCTGCACACAGTGCCCTATTCCTGATACTGGGGGTGTTGTGATCTTCCTGCACACAGTGCCCTATTCCTGATACCGGGGGTGTTGTGATCTTCTTGCACACATCCCGGTATCAGGGATAGGGCACTGCATGCAGGAAGATCACAACCACTCCTGGTATTAATACGGGATAGGGCACTGCATGCAGGAAATCACAACCACTCCTGGTATTTAATAGGGATAGGCACTGCATGCAGGAAGATCACAACACCCTGGTATCAGGGATAGGGCACTGTGTGCAGGAAGATCACAATACCCCGGAGGAGTGAGGGTCAGGCAGCTCCCCCCCTGTCTGTGAAGCCAGCCTCTCACTAGTAATGCAGGGAGGGAGCTGTCTCAGACTTCACCATCCTCCCCCCCCCCCCCCTCAACCCACACACCATTCACTAGCTGGGACATGGGAGGGAAGTCAGGAGTGAGGGTCAGGCAGCTCCCCCTGTCTGTGAAGCCAGCCTCTCACTAGTAATGCAGGGAGGGAGCTGTCTCAGACTTACCATCCACTCCCCCCCCCCCCTCCACCCACACACCATTCACTAGCTGGGACATGGGGGAAGTCAGGAGTGAGGGTCAGGCAGCTCCCCCCTGATGTGAAGCCAAGCCTCTCACTAGTAATGCAGGGAGGGAGCTGTCTCAGACTTCACCATCCTCCCCCCCCCCCCTCACCCACCCACCCATTCACTAGCTGGGACATGGGGGAAGTCAGGAGTGAGGGTCAGGCAGCTCCCCCCTGTCTGTGAAGCCAGCCTCTCACTAGTAATGCAGGGAGGGAGCTGTCTCAGACTTCACCATCCTCCCCCCCCCCCCCCTCACCCACACCACATTCACTAGCTGGGACATGGGGGAAGTCAGGAGTGAGGGTCAGGCAGCTCCCCCCTGTCTGTGAAGCCAGCCTCTCACTAGTAATGCAGGGAGGGAGCTGTCTCAGACTTCACCATCCTCCTCCCCCCCTCACCTACACACCATTCACTAGCTGGGGACATGGGGGAAGTCAGGAGTGAGGGTCAGGCAGCTCCCCCCTGTCTGTGAAGCCAGCCTCTCACTAGTAATGCAGGGAGGGAGCTGTCTCAGACTGGTATCAGGGTTAGGGCACTGTGTGCAGGAAGATCACAACACTCCTGGTATTAATAGGGATAGGGCACTGTAAGAGATGACTGTAGTAGATTGAATAAAGATCTGATGTTTCTGCTCTCCTCACACCAAACAAAAACAACACACAAGCAGAGAAGCCCTTCTTACAAAGCTGAGCTAGTGAGTTAAGTAGGAGGAAAAAGTAAACATACTGGTGCCAGTGTGGCTACTTAAAAAATACACTTACCAACAATCAATTACATATATTTGAACTGTGTACAGTTCCAGCCAGGACCACCTTTCTAAAATGCACAGTGATTGGCAAATTCAACATGCACTAGCATTTCAGGTGCCTGCTAACAAAAATAATAAACAAACAAGTTCTAGTCAGGTGAGTGCTGATCATTACATTACTTTTTTTGTCAAGCTTCCAACTGTTTCCATTTCACATCCCCCCCAACCATATTGGTAACATCAATAGATAAGAGCACAGCCAGCCAATAGGAATACATACATACATATTCATTCCTAAGTGACCTTTACTGAACTGGGAAGTGTGAACACTTTGTTTCATTTTCTGTTGGTGTTCGTTAGTTTCCAGTTCCATTTCCCATCCCCCCAACCATCACCTCCGTGGTAACCTTGGTAACATCAATAGATAAGAGGGCAGCCAGCCAATAGGAACACATATTCATTCCTAACTGACCTTCAGTGACCTGGAAAGTGTTTATTTGTATCATTTTCAGTTAGTGCGCACTAAATCGAGTTAGTGCGCACTAACTCCCCGTTAGTGCGCACTACTCGAGTTAGTGCGCACTAACACGATTTTAACGATTTTTAACGATAAATCGTTAGAATTTCTATTGTATCGTGTTCTATAACGATTTAAGACGATATAAACATTATCGGACGATAATTTTAATCGTTGAAAAACGATTCACATCCCTATTTTCTTGTACAGTGTTGGAACAAGATTTGTCCAGCATTGTTTATATGTAAAACAATTGATCAGAAAGTGCTCAAACGTTTTGTTGTAATCCATACACTAGTGAAAAAAAATAGCAAAGTATTTTAAAAGAGAATTTTAAAACAAAGAAACAGAGAATATGATGGCAGATGTGGTTCATAAGCTTGATGGACCATCATGTACCCAATTAACTCCTTTTTACATTGCTATAGAACTCAACTGCAGTCTGGCTTTCACTTTACAATTAGGATCCTTTGAGCTTATCCCAGGTATTAGTCAATTCTGTTAGTTATCTTGCAATGCCATTATTATTATTTTGGGTAAATTCCAGATGCAGTAAGCTAATGATATGATAATGCATCCGGAGTTTGTAAATAGATAGAAACTGTAAACTGTACGTTTAGCAAAGGTGAAATGCACATTTTAATTAGGGAAGGGGTGGAGGCTAGATATGTGCTTAGTTTATATATCTGCCGGGTCAAGCTTTTGGTCGGGGGCGACCTGTGGAAAAACTTCGTATTCCAACAGGTTGGTTTTTTTTCTTGGCAATTTTCACCGAACCCCCCCCCCCCCCGACCCCAACCCTTCAAATTTACTTAAATACAACACCCCCACCACCCCGATCCCCCCCCCCCCCCCAAGACTTACTAAGAGCCCTGGTGGTCCAGTGGGGTCCTGGGAGCGATCTCTCCCTCTTGGGCCATTGGCTGCCAGTAAACAAAATGGCACCGTGGCCCTTTGCCCTTACCATGTGACAGGGGCTACTGGTGCCATTGGTCGGCCCCTGTCACATGGAAGGAGCAAAGTGCCATTTTCTAAGATGGTGCCAGCTGTCCATTGCTCCTACCATGTGACAGGGGCCAACCAATGGTATCAGTAGCCCTTTCAAATGGTAAGGGCAAATGGCCACCGGCTCCATTTTGTTTACTGGCAGCCGACGGCCCGAGAGCGGGAGATCACTCCCGGGACCCATGCTGGACCACCAGGGACTTTAGGCAAGTTTTTTGGGGGGATCGGGATAGTGGTGGGGGGTGTATTTATTTAAGTAAATTTCAAGGGTTGGGGTGTTTTTTTTGGGTTTTTTTTTAATAAATGTGCCCCTCCCCCTACCCCGCACTAACCCGAAAAATGATTTTTCCCTGAAATTTCAGGGAAAACACGATCATTATTCAGGTCCTCTGACCCATGCTGAATTGGACAATTTCTTTGAAATTTTCCAATTTGGCAAAAAATGAATGCACATCTCTAGTGGAGGCATCCCTGACAGGCTATCTAGGTAAGTGCTGGCTGCTGCCGCTTACTCTGATAAGTCAGCTATTATCTGGGTAAACTGGGGCGGCTGCTTGCACTGTGTTAGACTATTTTTCATCTTTGTGTTAACTTTTTGACTTTTATATAACAGCGCTGCAAACTTAACTCCAGCTGTTGACTAGAGATGTGCAATCGTTTTTCACGATTTAGTCAATGCCAACGACATTGTCTAAATCGTCATTGTTGGGGAAGTTGGGAAAAAGAATCAAAATTCCACGAATTTTCGGGTTAAAGTCGGTTTTTTATTACTGCGCACTAACGGATGTTAGTGCGCATGGACTATCTGTTAGCGCGCAGTCGCTGGACGTAGTGCGCAGTACATGGCGCCTCACCATACTGCGCACTAACGGATTATTAGTGCGCGCTCGGTACATGGCAGTGCGCGGTGATATATGTTAGTGCGCACTAACGTAAATTGATACTAAATTGACACTTTTTTTTAAATTGAAGGTTGAATATGTATTCCTATTGGGTGTCTTCTTGTTTTTTATTCATTACCAAGGTTACCAACAGCCAAGGTGCTGTTTTTTACAGATTGTTTTATATGGGGGATGGGGAATGGGAATGGGGGATAGAGCTATTAGCTTGAAGTTCTAATCCTACTGTAGTAGTGTGTCTGTGGATATTGTGATTAGGTCATCAATCATGTGACTAGAATTTGTTTGATATATTATGCATAATATTCATTTGCATCATTTTTGAATTGGCCACTTAAATTAATAGGTTTATTTTCCCTCCTACTTTTAGTCAATAGGTAGCTATAATAGCTATATAATAAGGGGTGCTCTGCTTATGTGTTGCTTTTGTTTTGTGGGTTTGAGGAGAAAACATCAGTCAATCAGTCATTATAGCTAGCTGCAGCTGTTGATTGATAGCTAATATTATACAGCCTTTATTGTTATTAATAAGGGGTAGCTGCTAGCTGGCTTAGCTAGCTGATACTAGTATCAGCCTATGATACTAGCCAGCCAGCCAGCCAGCCAGTAGCCATTGCCACTAGCCACAGTAGCATATAGCTACTGCTAGCAGCCAAGTACCACTAGCCAAAATAGCCAATAGCCACAACCAGTGAGCTGAGCTGAGCTCTACTCTTTTTTTCTGTTTCTTGAGTGAGCTCTTCGTTCGCAGCATTCCTAGCCTAGGCATAGGCAGGCACCAGCACTCCAGTCCAGCAGCAGTGCTTGCTTATAAAGGACAAGGTAGGTGCTTTGACTGCTTTCTGAACATTGTAGCAGTAGAGTTTTAATAGATTTATAAATATATAAAATTATATAATATTATATTTATCAATATTATATAGATGTATGTGTAATCTACTAGATTTATCACTAATAGTGTTTATAGCTAGCTAGCCATAGCCAGTGACACTAGGCTAATAGCTAGCTTGGCTATTAGCCTAGTGTCACTGGCTATGGCTAGCTATTAAAGCCAGTGAGTCACTACTATCAAATCAATTCTACTACTAAACCTATAATTGGCCAATAGTCTGTCCAATATCCTATATTATGTTTCTTGTGCTTGGCTTAAGGCTTCTGCTCCTGTGTGTGAGATTTGTGGGTAAGACTTGAAGTGGGAGGGAGAAGTTATTTTAGTCCAAAGAACAGAATAGGCCTGAAAAGGATATGAAAAAATAAGAATAGGACTTCTCTAACCTCAATGCTTGGCTTGCATGTAGTATTAACAGAAAAGCCTAGCCAGTCCTGCCAGGAGGCTAATGTAATGAGTGAACTGAAGTATTGCAGCCTAGTTTCAGTCTCAGTCTGCTGCAGTTTGATGCTCTGGCCAATGCATGGTATAAATTGCAATATAATATATTAGTAAGTATACTATATCAAATTATCAATTGTCAGTGTCACTCACTGACTAATAAAAAATAATCACTATATCCTTCTTTGTCCTGTGGTCTGGGGGTAGCCTTAGCAAGCAATAGCTAGCTAGCTAGCTAATGCTATTAGCTCAATAAAGTTTTAAATATGAATACCAAACTAATTTATTAACTTGTTTAATGTACTATATTTATTATATATTTCTTTGACCACAGGATCATAATGCCCCTACCAGTACCCTCTGGAAAAAAACGTGTTGCTAGTGATAGTGCTACTGGAAAGAGCTGTCTGCCAGTCCCTAGGAAAAAACTGCGATTTTTTGAGAAGAAAGAGGATGTAGAAGTGCAAGGAAACTTGTTGCAAGGGAAGGAACGAGCAGAATTTGAGGGAAAGGTGAAAAGATTAGATGAAAGAATGGTGATACAGAAAATATTTGATGATGATGAAGAATCAGATATTGAGGAGGAGGAGGAGGAGGAGGAGGAGGATGATGATCAGGAGTTTTTGGCTAGTAAACATTCAGAGGAGAAGGAGGAGGAGGAGAACAGAAGCAATGACAATGTTAGTCAGATTGCAAAACAAACAACTACTGCCAGTGCCAGCAGTATTGCTGGTACCCTGTCCCCTACACCATTTGAACATCCACGTGTGACTACTACTACTACTACTACTATTTCTACTACTAGTATGAAAATGACAAGTATCCAGCCTAGAGTAAGGAACAGTACAAGGACATCAAAGATTTGGAATCATTATCATGTTGTGGCTGACCAGAGATTTGGACAATGTATCCATTGTAAAAAGATGGTGAGCCGTGGAAGAATTATTGGACATCTTACTAACAGCAACATGAAATATCACCTTGAAAGAGAACATAGAGCACTGTTGCTTGCAGAAGAAGCTGGTCCCACCGTGCTTGCCCAGGCTTCAAGTAAAGCAACAGGGAAGCAGCCACAGAAGGAAAGTAGTAGTACTAAAGAAGATACAGATTGTGTGCATCTGCAGAAGCAGCAGTCTCCTCTTCCTCATCCCCAGCAGCAGCGGCAAGCTACCATGGAGCAGATGGGGTGGTGTTCTTCTGCAATGTCACAGAGCAGGAAGCAGGCAATGTCTAAAGTGGGTACACGACATATTGCTCTAATGATTGCTTTGGATGATCAGCCACTGCAGATTGTAGAAAATGAGGGATTTAAGCGGATGCTCCATTATTTCGCCCCTTACTACAAACTTCCTTCAAGAAGTACATTTAGCCGTCAGGTGCTTCCTTCCCTATACAGAAAATGTCGTGCTGAAATGCAGATTATGATGGCAAGGGCAAAGGGGAGGAGCATCCATCTCACCACTGATGTTTGGACTAGTATGAATGCAATGCATGCATATTTGTCTCTAACAGCACATTGGTGGCAGCTGGATGAGGCATTAATACCTGTAAGCACTAGCAGCATTGGCAGTGGCAGTGGCAGCAGCTCCAAAAAGGTTTCGCCAGGATACCATTGGGCTTTACTGCATGCTCAAGTGCTAGACAAGAGACATACTTCAGAAAATATCTTACACGCAATTCAGGGGATGATGGAAAAATGGAATGGGCTCCTTAGAAGCAGTGATATGGAATGCTTAAATGGATTTTTCATTACTGACAATGGTTCCAATATTATTAAGGCTCTGGCTGATGGCAGATTCAGCGGCATCCGATGCTTTGCACATACCCTGCATCTGATAGTGAGGGATGCTTTGGGGCTTAGTGGCAAGGAAGGTGGTACTACTACTAGTTGTAGTAGTCAACTCCTGAAGCGGTTGATTGAAAAGTGTCGCAAAATAGCTGGGCATTTCAATCGTAGTGTAAAAAGTGGGAAGCAACTCAGAAAGAGGCAAATAGCAGTTGGCGCACCTTTGCACAACCTTCTTCAGGATGTGCCTACCAGATGGAATTCCACCTATCTTATGTTGGAGAGGTTGTCTGAACAGCAGACACCTCTTCATGATTTGGCAATGGCAACTGAAATTGGATTGGAAAATCCTCTTGGATGTCAGGACTGGACAAACATTGCACACATGGTGCATGTCCTCAAGCCTTTCAAAGTATATACTGATGCATTGAGTTCAGCTAATGCCACTTTGGGTGGTGTCATCCCTGTAATAAACTATCTGGAGGAGGTATTACAGGAATTTCTGCATCATCCAGATTTCTCTAAGGAAGTGTTAATGCTTGTTAAATGCTTAAAAGAGCAAGTTGAAAAAAGATTGAAACCTCTCATGCAAAGGGATTGCTATATGTTAGCCACGATGTGTGACCCACGTGTGAAAGGCAGTATTGCTCTCAAGAACAATGCTCTTACACATTGGAAAAAAAAGTTGATTAAAATGGTTGAAAACATAATGTCTAACAGGGTCTGTTCCACTGGTAACGATGAAAAAGAATTAGTATTATCCTCTCAGTCTCCAACTCCATCCTGCTCAAGTACTAGTATGATCAGCTGCTCCCCTACCCCTTCCATAACACATCAAAATATGAGTCATTCCACATTTAATGAACTGCCTGCCATGTCACAAGCAATCGCATCAGCTGTTGGCAGAAGAGTTACTACTACTGAGTCCTACCTGCAGGAGAATGTTTCAGAACTGCATGTTAAGAGTTTTCTGTCTGAGCCAATTCAGAGCA
This sequence comes from Rhinatrema bivittatum, assembly GCF_901001135.1. NCBI lineage: Eukaryota > Metazoa > Chordata > Amphibia > Gymnophiona > Rhinatrematidae > Rhinatrema > Rhinatrema bivittatum. Next base: position 57,082,243 of record NC_042619.1, read on the forward strand.
TGGACTCAGATCCCTTGAGATATTGGGCACAGAAAGCTTCAATGTGGCCTGATCTTGCAATACTAGCACAGCACTTTCTTTCCTGCCCGCCAACAATTGTGCAAAGTGAAAGAGTATTTTCAATGACAGGGAACATAGTGAGTCCACACCCTGCACGTTTGTCTCCAGACTTAGTCGAGCAATTGGTTTTTATCAAAACGAACTTTCCACAGCTTGGGTATCCGAACTTTCCCTGTGACTGGGAGGAGTGAGCCTCTTGTCGAGGGCCGAGATCCAAGGTCAAGGGGTGGAAGAGAGGCTTGGCTCTATGCAGCTGTGCTCCCCGCATCGCTTGCTGGGGTGCCCGGCCACAAGAGGCAGCAGCGGCCACAACACTGCCGCTGCTGCCTCTTGTGGCCCACAGGAGAAGCCAGTCTGGGAGTCACAAGACATGAACACTCTGTCCTGCTGCGTCTCCAACACAGGCTTCTCACTCCCAGGCTCCTTTCCCCCAGTGTCCACCTCTGAGGCAGGCAAGTCCTCGCTGGGTTCTTCTGCCTCAGCGTCCATCTCCGACAGCATGATTGTGTGAATGAAGTATGAAAGAATTTCAGGCCAATACAATATAAAATTGCACTTACAGTGCACAGAGAGGTTGATACTCTAACTAAGTAGCTAGTGGTTGTACTAGTAGTAGCTAGCTACTAGCTAGCTACTACTACTAGCTACTACTTGGATATCCAGTTTATATCCAACTAGTAGCTACTACTACTAGCTACTAGTTGGATATAAACTGTTACTGTTATATCCACTACTGTAACAATATATTGATTAACCAAATATATACAAACACCCTTGAGTGTAATAAAAAGAGAAAACTGAGCACCCAGAAGTTGTACATTTCTGAAGGATTTTTTGTTCATGAGTCTGCTTTCTCCTAGTCCTTACTAGGGATGTGCAGAGCAAAATTTTATGTTCATATTTTTTATGTCCGAAAGGGGGTCCCACTTGCGGCCAATATGGACATAAAAAAAATCCAATGAGTTGGGTATATGTACATATGTGCAAAAAAAAAATTTAAACCCCCTCACCCTCCTTAATCCCCCCCCCAGACTTACCACAACTCCCTGGTGATCGAGCGAGGAGTGAGGACGTCATTTCTGCAATCCTTGGCGAGAAGCATGTGACGTCGGTGGCACGTCGAGTGACGCGGCGTCACGTGATTCCCGGCGAGTTCACGCCGGACGGCTCGTTCGGCCCAAAAAGAACTTTTGGCCAGCTTGAGGGGGTCAGGAGGCCCCCCCAAGCTGGCCAAAAGTTCTTTTTGGGCCGAACGAGCCGTCCGGCGCGAACTTGCCGGGAATCACGTGACGTCGGCGTCACGTGATTCCCGGCTCGTTCGCGCCAGCTTGGGGGGGCCTCCTGACCCCCCCAAGCTGGCCAAAAGTTCTTTTTGGGCCGAACGAGCCGTCCGGCGCGAACGAGCCGGGAATCACGTGACGCCGGCGTCACTCGACGTGCCGCCGACGTCACATGCTTCTCGCCAAGGATTGCAGAAATGGCGTCCTCACTCCTCGCTCCATCACCAGGGAGTTGTGGTAAGTCGGGGGGGGGGGGATTAAGGAGGGTGAGGGGGTTTATATTTTTATTTTGGCTCAACAATCGCGATTTCCCACATATCGAACATATCTATGTTCGATATGTGGGAAATCCGATCGTTTATGTCGAATCAATTTTTTAAGTAAAAAAAAATATGAGTTGCGTTTTACTAATGCGGTCAATCCGAATGCACACCCCTAGTCCTTACTCCTACTTTAGTATCACAAGCATTAAAGTTTTTGCTTCAAATGGCTGTCTTGGTCATGGAGCAATTTTTGGCATTGACGTGTGAGTCATTGCAGTAGCTTGAGTGCTGCACACACTGCACACAGTGCACAATATTGTATTGGCCAGGTTGAAAGATGTGTGAATGGTCAGTAGCCACGGTTGAAGCCTTGACGTTGGCGCTACTGCTCACAAGTATACAACTTGTGCTAATTCAGCCAGACTGAATGTTGTATGGAAGTGTATGACTAACTTAGTTACTACTAAAACAATGAAATATGTTGGATTATAATAGACATACATCCGTACATGTCTGCTCTTTGTAATTTAGTAGTACCATACTATATTATTTTTGAATAATTATTATTAGTTAAATGACTAATAAAATAATATATAAAAAAGAACAAACAAACATTTTGCACAATGTTAAAACATTTATTTTTTTTAACATATATTTAACTATTAGACATTAACAATAGACAAACATTTTTGTCAAAAAAAAAAAATTAAAATAAAAAAAAACCAGCCCAGCAGCCCAGGTCAAGGCGAAATATGATGCCTTGACTTCATGATGTTGCAGCAGGGTCAGGCTCATGTGGAGAGGAGGGTGCCGCCACTGGAGAAACCTGCTCTGAAGCAGAGGGAACTGGCACCTCCTCCTCATGAGGCATCTCATGAGGAGGAGAAGCCATTTCCCTCTGCTCCTGAGGGGCCTCCTCCAGGGCTAACACCCTCCTCTCCACAGTGCAGACACTGGCCTGCACCTCTTCGACCTTCTGCTGCAACATCATGTAGTCGGCATCATATTTCGCCTTGAACTGCCGTACTTCCTGCAGGATCTCCTCCAACTTTGAATATTGTGCACAGCAGCACTTACAGGTTGGAGGAGATCCTGGAGGAAGTACGGCAGTGCTGGTGCTGGTGCTGGCACTGGCGCTGGCGCTGGTGGTGGTGCTGGTTGCAGTGGTGGGCCGCTGGCTCCTGGCAGCTTTATCTTGGCCTGTAAAGAAATTAAAAAAAAATAATAATTCAACATGAGACACAGAACTATACATTATACATACATTACACATAGTCAGATATGACAAATAAAAAAGCAAATACTGGATGCGTGCGAGCAAGTTTATAAAATAATCTACCCCTTATTTAGTTTATTGACCTTGAGGATTATAGAAAAATGAGGAGTCCATTGCAGGGGAGAAGGAGTGAGGGGGAGAGTGGAGGGATATCAAATCTATCAACATAGATTAGAGAGAATACATAATTTGAAGGATTGGAAGGAGAAATAATAGTCAATCTCAGGTTACACAGAATATGATGGTAGGAGATACACTACAAACCTCTTCTTTTTTTTCACCTTCAATTCTTTAGTTTACTATCATAGCCACTCAGTGTCATTTAATATATACAAATAAATAAATACACACTTCCCCCCATTCCCAATCCCCAGCCACTAAAACTGATTGATATAAAAAAAAAAAGATTTTGTTTTTCAGCCTCAGATAATATATACTACTTTACTGGCCGTGCCAAGAGATATATTATTTCCTACCTAGACCACTACTTGTTGCTGCCTCCGTCCTCCTCTGGTGACAGCTCTGCCTCCCACTAGGCCCAGGAAGCCCCGCCTCGTCCCTGCCTGGGTGTGGTTCTGTACAAGACAAATCAAAATTCAGAGAACAGTTAGAATTTTAAAAACAAGAATGAGATCAGACACAATGATTCATTCACTGTTATAGTAAAGAAACATTTTTAAACACAAATTCCATTACAATTAATTGAATACTTGTGTAATGTGTGTTGTTCTTGTGTAGTATTCTGAAAACAACTTACCAGGCACGGAACGGGCCACGGTTCGGCGGACCTCCTCGAGCCACCTACCCTCGTGCAATCGCAGATGGCGACCTGAAAATTAGAGGGATATACAGGAAAAAGAATAACATTGATTAATTTTTACAACATGCCCATGTTTTGCCTTGACCTACTAGATTATTTTTTATGCAACATACAAAAGTTAGTTATACATAAATACTATTTTATTTATATTTCAATGTGGCTTTCAAAAAAATCCCAAATACCACCATTTCAAAACGATAAATATAAATATCAATAATATACCACAGATAATTTTATTTCCTTTGTAGTCTAGTTATTAAGTATTAATACTAGTATAGTATAGGGTAAGGGTGGTACACTAGTAGCTAGCTAGCTAGTAGCTAGCTACTAGTATTTCTGTTTTTTTAAAATATATTTACTTAACATTATAACTTTTATTACTTATAGTAGTTAATTATTACATTATAATTATATAACTCAATGTATGCTACTAGTAGCTACTGTAGCTAGTATTACTATCATACTCTATTTAATTTTCAATGACAAAATAATATACATAATTTATAATTGAATATTATGATCAACATTATTATTTCTCACCTTTCTTTTTCAGGTCTTCCACCTCACGAGGGTAGGAGGCCTGCCGGCAAAACTCCTCCTGGAGAGAGGCCCAGGCAGCAGTCTCCCTTTGCAGGTTAGGCCTGCTGCCTGGGGGGGTGTAAAGGTTCCCCTCATCCAGGAGCATGAGCCGGGCTAGGAGGTCCACGTCGGCCTGGGTAAAGCGGGGCTTCCTGGACCTTGCTGCCACCTTGGAGGAGGACGGTGGGGAAGAGTCAGACTCCCTCCCCCTGTCACCACCAGACTCCCTTTCACGTTCCATCCTACCATGAGAAAATAAAAAAGGAGATGAAAAAAAGTATGTGCTATAGGACAGCTGTTTGTTCAGAAGCTCACACACTAATGCAGGGAGGGGCTAGGCAGCTCCCCCCTGTCTGTGAAGCCAGCCCTCAGCCCTCACCCTCACAGTGACAGTACACTATTCAGTTCAGTGGCAGGGACATGGGGGGAGGGGAGGAGTGAGGGTCAGGCAGCTGAGCTCCCCCCCCCCCTACGTAATGCAGGCAGGGAGGGAGCTGTCTCAGCCCTCACCCTCACAGTGAGGGCTGAGACAGCTCCCTCCCTGCCTGCATTACGTAGTGAGAGGCTTGCTGGCTTCACAGACAGGGGGGGGGGAGCTCAGCTGCCTGACCCTCACTCCTCCCCTCCCCCCATGTCCCTGCCACTGAACTGAATAGTGTACTGTCACTGTGAGGGTGAGGGCTGAGACAGCTCCCTCCCTGCCTGCATTACGTAGGGGGGGGGGGGAGCTCAGCTGCCTGACCCTCACTCCTCCCCTCCCCCCATGTCCCTGCCACTGAACTGAATAGTGTACTGTCACTGTGAGGGTGAGGGCTGAGACAGCTCCCTCCCTGCCTGCATTACGTAGTGAGAGGCTTGCTGGCTTCACAGACAGGGGGGGGGGGGGAGCTCAGCTGCCTGACCCTCACTCCTCCCCTCCCCCCATGTCCCTGCCACTGAACTGAATAGTGTACTGTCACTGTGAGGGTGAGGGCTGAGACAGCTCCCTCCCTGCCTGCATTACATAGTGAGAGGCTTGCTGGCCTATACACTATTCAGTTCAGTGAGGGTCAGGCAGCTGAGCTCCCCCCCCCCCCTACGTAATGCAGGCAGGGAGGGAGCTGTCTCAGCCCTCACCCTCACAGTGAGGGCTGAGACAGCTCCCTCCCTGCCTGCATTACGTAGTGAGAGGCTTGCTGGCCTATACACTATTCAGTTCAGTGAGGGTCAGGCAGCTGAGCTCCCCCCCCCCCCTACGTAATGCAGGCAGGGAGGGAGCTGTCTCAGCCCTCACCCTCACTGTGAGGGTGAGGGCTGAGACAGCTCCCTCCCTGCCTGCATTACGTAGTGAGAGGCTTGCTGGCTTCACAGACAGGGGGGGGGGGGGGGCTCAGCTGCCTGACCCTCACTCCTCCCCTCCCCCCATGTCCCTGCCACTGAACTGCATAGTGTACTGTCACTGTGAGGGTGAGGGCTGAGACAGCTCCCTCCCTGCCTGCATTACGTAGTGAGAGGCTTGCTGGCCTATACACTATTCAGTTCAGTGAGGGTCAGGCAGCTGAGCTCCCCCCCCCCTACGTAATGCAGGCAGGGAGGGAGCTGTCTCAGCCCTCACCCTCACAGTGAGGGCTGAGACAGCTCCCTCCCTGCCTGCATTACATAGTGAGAGGCTTGCTGGCCTATACACTATTCAGTTCAGTGAGGGTCAGGCAGCTGAGCTCCCCCCCCCCCCCTACGTAATGCAGGCAGGGAGGGAGCTGTCTCAGCCCTCACCCTCACAGTGAGGGCTGAGACAGCTCCCTCCCTGCCTGCATTACGTAGTGAGAGGCTTGCTGGCTTCACAGACAGGGGGGGGGGGGGGGGAGCTCAGCTGCCTGACCCTCACTCCTCCCCTCCCCCCATGTCCCTGCCACTGAACTGAATAGTGTACTGTCACTGTGAGGGTGAGGGCTGAGGCAGGGAGGGAGGGAGCTGTCTCAGCCCTCACCCTCACAGTGAGGGCTGAGACAGCTCCCTCCCTGCCTGCATTACGTAGTGAGAGGCTTGCTGGCCTATACACTATTCAGTTCAGTGAGGGTCAGGCAGCTGAGCTCCCCCCCCCCTGTCTGTGAAGCCAGCCAGCCTCTCATGCAGGGAGGGAGCTGTCTGACACTGACAATCTCTGTTAAACTTTTTTTTCACTAAATTAGCATAAAATTTAATGAAGTACTTCATTAAATTTTATGCTAATTTAGTGAAAAAAAAGTTTAACAGAGATTGTCAGTGTCAGACAGCTCCCTCCCTGCATGAGAGGCTGGCTGGCTTCACAGACAGGGGGGGGGGGAGCTCAGCTGCCTGACCCTCACTTTTGTGTGTTAAACTTTTAATTTCCCCTAATGTAAGTAACTTCATTTAATATTATTTTAATATTATTTTATGCTACTTCACCGAAAAAAAAGTGCATTAACTATTTAACTTAACCAACTAAGTAGCTAACTAAAGTAATACTGTATAAAAACTAAAACAAAATCTTATATGTTTTTATTATATTATACACTTACAGTGGTAGAGTTGATGATAGGTTGTGTTGATTCGATTTTTTGCTGTGTAGTGTGTACTGTGTGCACTGCTCACTTGCTCAGCTCACTGCTCACGCTCTGTCTCAGAAACAGCACGTACTAAGAAAATAATTATTAGTGCGTGTATTTTAAGCAAAATGGCCTCCGGGGACCTCACAGAGCATGCTCAAGGTAGTGCGCACTAACCCTAGGTAGTGCGCACAACCCAGCGATAGTGCGCACTAACTACGGATGATTTAAAATACTGATTCTACATTCCCATTGGCTGTTTTCCAGGTGGTGCGAACCAGTGGGAGCAGGGAACCGTACATTTAGCTAACGAACTCCTTAAAAATTGATACGTTTTACTTAAAAGTTGCAATTTTTGGCCGTGCGCACTAACATTAGTTAATGCGCACTAACGGTAACATTGAGCGCACTACCCCGTTAGTGCGCACTAACTACGGATGATTTAAAATACTGATTCTACATTCCCATTGCCTGTTTTCCAGGTGGTGCGAACCAGTGGGAGCAGGGAACCGTACATTTAGCTAACGAACTCCTTAAAAATTGATACGTTTTACTTAAAAGTTGCAATTTTTGGCAGTGCGCACTAACATTAGTTAATGCGCACTAACGGTAACATTGAGCGCACTAACCCCGTTAGTGCGCACTAACTACGGATGATTTAAAATACTGATTCTACATTCCCATTGGCTGTTTTCCAGGTGGTGCGAACCAGTGGGAGCAGGGAACCGTACATTTAGCTAACGAACTCCTTAAAAATTGATACGTTTTACTTAAAAGTTGCAATTTTTGGCAGTGCGCACTAACATTAGTTAATGCGCACTAACGGTAACATTGAGCGCACTAACCCCGTTAGTGCGCACTAACTCCTTTCGTAAAAAAAAACAAAACACACGTGAAAAAATAAACTTTTAAACGAATCGGTCGACCGAAGCCAGACCCGATTCCTAAAAACGAAGCACATCTCTACTGTTGACTAGGAGTTAACTTTCCAGCGCAAAATAAGAAGTGGTAGCCTGATGCAGTCTCTCTGCATCAGAGAGTAATGGTCATTGGCATGGGATTTCCCTATGAGGGCGCTAAGCAGTAGAGATGTGAATCGGAACCGGAATCGGTTTATTGGCTCAAGCCAATAAACAAAAAACCCACCCCCCAACCCTTTAAAACACATCCTTTAGCTTCCCCCACCTTCCTGACCCCCCAAAAACTTTTTTAAAGTACCTGGTGGTCCAGTGGGGGTCCCTGGAGCGATCTCCCGCTCTCGGGCCGTCGGCTGCCAATAATCAAAATGGCGCCAATGGCCCTTTGCCCTTACCATGTGACAGGGGCTATCTGGATTTTGGATGAGCTACCTGTGCTCATCCAAAATATACAGAGTGTGAAGAAATATATGGTACCAGTTTAAGAATAAAAATGTATTTTAATCCCATGGACTTCAGATGTCACAGAACATACATGCAATATGACACTTACAACAGAAATGCAGTAGCTACCTGCCAAAAAAAAGACTCTCATATGCTTAACTTTCAGCCAGCCAACCGATCTCCATGCTGATAATTTCTAGCCATTGAAAATCCCTTCAATGAGCAAACAAAAGAGTAGCTCTCTTACATCCTACCTTTCATAGGACTTCAGGCAGCTTCCAGCAGAGATCAATCCCTCACTCCTTGCTGATATATAATGCTGGCCCCCTCAAGCTCTTCCATATGTTGAACATGAAATGGACTAGAATGATGACATGATTGAAGGGATTTTACAGAGGTAGTATAGCAGCTGGAGGTTCAGGCAATGTGGGATTTTCCCAAGCTAGTTCACATTGATACTGGTTTGACATCATTACGGGATGGGATGGAAGAAGAAAACACATGGGTGAAATATAAAATCTGGTATGGATACTTTTAGAGATACAGGACTGATGTAGTATTATGCATTGACTTTCTGAGGCACCTCTTTCTGCTGTATTCCTGAATACTAGTTTTAGACAAAGAAAGCAGAGGACCCTGACTACATGCTGGAATGCAATGAGCCAACACCCCAGACCCATTAGCTGATGTACCACACTTATCTAGAAACAACACTCGGAATATGCTCTGATTGGTTAGTATGAAGGGTATATAATGTTATGTGCACTGCTGGACGAGTTGAGTAACTAGGTATTAACATGATTGTTGTAAAAACCTGTGTTACTCCGAGGAACAAAATAGTTTGTCCTCCCTCTTCCTTTTTGTCTTTGTCTTTCTCTAACAAAGTCTCAAGTTACATACTGCTGCAGTAGTTTCTCTAGAATCAACAGGACACATAAAATAAGTAGGAGATAGATTTCCTATATTAATGCCCAGGAGCAGATGGAGAGAATAGACAAGTTCCCTAGACTTAATCTTCCTGAACTCTTATTTTATGATATTCATCCTGTCATTCTATTGTGTCTTCAGTTCTCTGAACTATTTTATGCTGGGCCAATAGCAGCTGCATGGACAAGTCCACTCCAAGTATTGACTACACAGAAAGCCTTAGGGAGAACGCTGGATCAGGGTTGCAAGGTTACAGAGAACATCATCCTATGCATGCACCTGTGATAATCAACCAACTCCTCCACACTCCAATTCAGTTAGGTGTTTATGTTACCCACAATGATGATGCATAAGCTGGAAGAGCCTTTCTCTTGATTGCTTAATGATCTTCAGACATATCACTATTGATATCATTAACACTTGGTCCTAGGTGTGCCATGGATGAATGGGTGGAGAAATCATATAGAAATCTTCTGCCTAACTGACATGTATCTGTTTAAGTATTATAAATATGTGCACAAATCAACAAGCGCACACATATTGCTAATAGATTTTAATTATATTAGTGCACAATGCTTATTCACGCCTATTAACACCACCTCTGCATGTAATGTACTCTTGCACTCATGCAAATTACCCAGCCTACAAAAGGATAGTTTGCCCATTTCTTGTTCTACTTGCACCATGTCTCAGAAATGGGGAGCACTGAATAGAAAGTCAATCTTCCTACCTTGTGAAGTGATCAGCTGGTAGAACATGTCTTGCAGGTCCAGAATTTGCTGTACAGTCCACAGTCCAAGAGAGAATGCTTACAGGAAGGAGCGGTTTGGAAGAGGATCCAGCATGCAATTAATAGTGTGTGCCTTCACAACCACAGCACTGGTGAGATAATGCATAAGTGATGGGTCCTGAGCTGGCTGGTGAAAAGGAAGCAGGCCAGGATGATTACAGAGGGACCAGGCAGCCACATTACCTTGACCAGCATCTGAGCAGCTGATGCTCAGCATTATTTCTGAAGCTGCTGTAGGAGGAGTTGTCTACTAGGGATGTGCAGAGGAGCCGCATACATTTCATACAGCATTCGTATTCCGTTCCAAGGGGCCCCCCGATCCGTTGATACGTGCCATTCTTATTCGTTTCCCTTTTAATTTAATTAACTACAACTCCCCACCCTCCTGACCCCCCCCCCCAAGACTTGCCTAAATTCCCTGGTGGTCCACCGGGGGTCCCGGAGCGTCTCCTGCCCTCCCTCCGTCGGCTGCCAGCACCATCTTGTGCTCCTTCCATGTGACAGGGGCTGACCAATGGCAGCGGTAGCCCCTGTGACATAGTAAGGGCAAAGGCTATCGGCGCCATTTTGATTACTGGCAGCCGACAGCCCGAGTGCAGGAGATCACTCCCGGACACCCGCTGGACTACCAGGGACTTTTAGCAAGTCTTGTGGGGGTCAGGAGGGTCCCCCAAGACTTGCCAAAGTCCCTGGTGGTCCAGCAGGGGTCCGGGAGCGATCTCCTGCACTCAGGCTGTCGGCTGCCAGTAATCAAAATTGCGCCGATAGCCTTTGCCCTTACTATGTCACAGGGGCTACTGCTGCCATTGGTCAGCCCCTGTCACAAGGTAGAAGCACAAGATGGCGCCGGCAGCCGACGGAGGGAGGGCAGGAGACACTCCAGGACCCCTGCTGGACCAGCAGGGAATTTAGGCAAGTCTTGGGGGGGGGTCAGGATGGTTGGGGGGTTGTTTAAAATTGCCATTTCAATGGCCAAATGATTCGGCCGCGATTCATTGTATTCGTGGGAAATTGCGATATGTTTCGCGACGCAATGAATACAACGAATCTGGCCATAAACGTTATGGATTCGCGATACGTTGCAAATGAATGCACACTCCTATTGGCTACCTAGATAACAGGGAACCTCAACAGCAGCAAGATCAGCATAACATATAACATAGTCAAATGTGTGTACACAATGCTGGGTTTTTCTGGATTGTACCTTGTTCACATAATTCATTGTTAGATGACATACTAGTGCAATGATATACAGCTGAAGGACTAACAAGCCTCCTTGGTCTCTACAAATGCAGGCTTTCCATATAGACTACAGACACTAAAGCAGTCTAGTCATAACCGTCATGCACTTTTATCTATGAAACACTAAATGCTCATCCAAGATGGCTATACCAGCACCACACAATTGAGCTCGCTCTTATCTGGTCTTCATTTTCTTTTGTACAATAGAGATGTGAATCGGAACCAGAATCGGTTCCAGTGGAGGGAGCACTGGATGGCCGGCGCCATCTTTAAGAATGGCGCGGGCCATCCAGTGCTCCTACCATGTGACAGGGGCCGGCCAACGGCACGGATACCCTGTCACATGATAAGGGCAAAGGGCCATAGGCACCATTTTGATTAGTGGCAGCCGACGGCCCGGGAGCAGGAGATTGCTCCCGGGACCCCCACTGGACCACCAGGTACCTGTAAAAAGTTTTTGGGGGGGTCGGGAGGGTAGGGGAAGCTATGGGATTAGTTTTAAAGGGTCGAGGTGGGTTTAGGGGTTATTTTTGTGTGCTGTTTTTCCTGCCCTACCCCAAAACGATAAGAGAACCCCCACGAACAATATCGTGGGGTTTTCCTATCATTTTGGGGGAGCCCCCAATTTCTGAAGATTTTGAAAATATCGTACGATATTTTCAATCGTCCGAGGCCCGATTCACATCCCTATTGTACAATGCCTCATTCCGGCCATAAACAATGGGCTGGTATGGGATGTTTCAGTCATGTCTCTTTCAACTCCCGTATAGGGGCAATAGATACTAGAGATGTGCTTCGTTCTTCGCCCGAATTAGGAAATTGCATGAAATTTCCTAATTCGTTGTGGTTTCGGAAGCCCCGAAACCCGAAATGAAATTTCCCCGAATTTCGGGGAAATTTCGTTTTTCAGGTTTGATACACCACCCCCCCCGGATCCCGATCCCTCCCCAAGACTTACCAACATCCCTGGTGGTCCAGCGGGGTCCCGGGTCCAATTTGCCCTCCGTGCCCGGTGTGCTACTGCAAGCCGTGCGCCTCAAAATGGTGCCGAATAGCCTGAACTACCATGTCACAGGGGCTTTCGGCGCCATTGGTCAGCTCCTGTCACATGGCCATCGGCGCCATCTTGTGCTTTTATCATGTGACAGGAGCTGAGGATGTTGGTAAGTCTTGGGGAGGGATCGGGATGGGGGGGGGGTTGTATATATGAACGAAAAGGCTTCAAAATTATTTTAAATGCTTGGGGTGGGGTTTTTTTTAGCTTCGTTTCCGGATTTGTTTTTCGGCCCGGTTTCGGGTTTCCTCGTTTCATTTTTCGAAAAAACGAAACGAGAAACCCGAATTGTACCACGAAGTATCCGAACCGAAAAACGACCCGGTAGGAAAAAACGAAGCACATCTCGATGCGGGAGAAAATTAATCCTGGAGAAGGCTTGTTGGAATCGTGCCATGAAGAAGAAGGACTCAACCCTCTCCCTTTGCCATTTATAACTTTTTCCCCTGAAGAGCAGAACCCTCCCACTAATCCAGCAGATGCGAGGTCACATGGAACATGACAAGACATCGACTGGTGATGTTGTGTGTTATGCCTCTCGTTCTGAAGCAGCTGCACATGTAGGAATTGCCCCAATACCGGCTGACACTCTCTGTGAAGCTGAGGGAAGCACTGTAACAGAAGCTCAATGGCAGACTGAAGGAACTGTTACACCTTTAGAAGGAATTTCTTTCTCTGAGCTGGTAAGAGTAGTTAATATTACTCTTGAATCTATTTGGGAAGCTATCCAGATTTTAAATAGTAACAAGTCAGTGAAACTTAACCCTGTGGTTAATCAAGTTAATGTTTTAGGGGTACATGTGCAAACACTAGAAAGTGAAATTACTGATCAACAAATATCTTTGGAGAATGTTACAGTCGAACTCTAAAGTGTTACTACATTGTAACAGGAAATCAAATTTGTATATCCAGATTGGAGCAAATGGAGAAGCAAATGCAGAGAAGATATTTACTTTTTATAAATTTTCCCAAGGATCCACTCATCTCTCCTAAAGATATGTGGAAAAAATACCTGCTGGAAGTTCTAAAAATACCTGAGCAAACGTTAACAATGGCTACAAGGGTCTACTATTTTCAGCCCTTCAAAAAAGATATTTCAAATAATGGGAATATGCAAGTTCTTTCCCCACTTGTGCCAGCTGGATAATATCTCACTGCTATTATTGAATCCTCAGAGACTGATTTGGATACTCCTGAAACTATCATAGTAACTTTTCCTATAAAATCAGATCGAGATTAGGTTCTAAGAATGTTCTTTCGACATCGTCAGGAAACCTTCCTAAGTTTGAAAGTTTGTGTACATCCTGATATTGCTAGATCTACTAAAAAGAAGAGGAGGCAATTTTTGTTATTAAGGCCCAAGATGATAGAATCGGGTGCCTTTTTCTTGCTAAAATTTCCCTGCAAACACCTTATTAAATACTAAAATGCTACATATATTTTCTTTTCTCCTGTGTAGTTAACTGCTTTTTTTAAGTGATAAGTTGCCCTCTATACTTACATCTTTTCCTGTTGTAGACAGTTGAGCCTCTAATATACAATATATAATATAATAATGTAATATGGTCTTCATATGTACGCTGGTATTACTTGTTGAAATTTATTTTAAATTTTTCCTGAGGATGTGTTCCTTGGATCTCCATAGTTTGAGGCCTAGGGGACTTGTATTTTCTTTTTCTTTTGTCACCTTGTGGTGCAGCAAAGATCAATGGTAGAAGAGGAGGAGTTGCAGCTAGAGGAGAAGTAGCAGCACGACCTAATGGCTGATTTCCTAGAGGTTGGCCCATGGGACAGCAGTTTGTCTGACCTGGGGCAAGGCCCTCAAGACAAAATGGTGGCCAGTCAGGCAGAGAGGCTGTTGGTACAGCAAAGTCCTCTTGGAGGAGATACATGGCCTCTAGGATGTGGTAAGGCAAGAAGTACAGGGCCTCTTTGACACCATCTGGAAGGAAGTACAGGGCCTCCATGACACCATCAAGGAGGAAATGTAGGGTCTGCAGCATGAGGCTCTGGCCCTTTGCCAAGCAACAGTGGCCCAAACTGCAGTGTGAAGAGAGATGCTGAAGCAAAGGATGCCCCCCCTTCCAGCTGCAGCCATCAGGAGCTCCATGGCATTTCATGGGGCCCTGGATACAGCACCCTCCACTTTATGCCACATCTTGTGCATGGATGGGACATCATCATGCTGGAGGTCCCACTGTGCCCCAGCCACCTGTGCCACCTTGTGCCTGGATTCCACTTCACCATGCACAGAGTCCAACTGCACCACACGTCATGCTGCCGCCACCACCACTACCAGCACCACAGCCTATTCTGCCTCCAGCAGAACATTCGTGCAGCCATGAACTGCAGAGGAACTCCAATTAGGGCAGCCGAAGCCCTTTGAGCTTCCTGAAGCAAGAAAAAGAGGCTGACCCAGAAAGCCATAGTTTCTTTTCTTAGAATGTATTTGTTTCGCCTTTTTTGTAAATAATTACACATTCACCATCTGAAATGTGCTCCTTTCTTGTATAGCCTGCCTTTGACTCTTGGGATACATCTCCTGCAATTGTGTCTGATTCAGCTCCTCTTCCTCCTCCTCATTCTCTTCATCCTGATTCTCTTGTTGGCCCTCTGGAGGAGGCATGCATCTGATTTTGGCAAGGTTATATGGCACAAAGCAGGCTAGAAAAATCTCATAGACTTTAGGTGGGCTGTAAAGAATGCATCTTCTGATCAGTCCAGACAGCAAAAATGTGTTTCAATGACAGCCATGGTCTTCTGGTTTGCCCTGTTGTAGCAACGCTGTAGTCCCTAGGATAGCTATGGGGAGGATCTGGTAGGGATGTGCAGAGCAAAAGTTTATGTTCATAAGCCCATAAGTCGAAAGGGGGGGGTCAATTTCGGTCAATATGGACATATGGAGAATTCCATAAGTTGAGTCTATGTCCATACGTGCAAATAAAAATTTAAACCCCTCACCCTCCTTAATCCCCCCCCCCCCAAGACTTACCAAAACTCCCTGGTAGTCCAGCAGGGAGTCAGGACGCCATTTCTGAACTCCTTTGCAAGGAGCACGTGACGTCGGCGTCACGTCGGAGTGACGCGGCGTCACGTGATTCCCCGCGCGTTCGCTCTGGGACCCTCGTTGCACCCAAAAGGAACTTTTGGCCAGCTTGGGGGGGTCAGGAGGCCTTTTGGGTGCAACGAGGGTCCCGGAGCGAACGTGCAGGGAATCACGTGACGCCGCGTCACTCCGACGTGACGCCGACGTCACGTGCTCCTCGCAAAGGAGTTCAGAAATGGCGTCCTGACTCCCTGCTGGACTACCAGGCAGTATTGGTAAGTCTTGGGGGGGGGATTAAGGAGGGTGAGGGGTTTAAATTTTTATTTAGGATCAACAATCGCGATTTCCAACGTATTCAACATAGCTATGTTGAATAAGTTGGAAATCCGATCGTTTTCGCCTCATCACTTTTTTAAGTTAAAAAACAAAAATAAGTTGCGTTTTACATTTAAGTTCAAAATGAATGCACACCCCTAGGATCTGGTATACCCAGAAAAGCTGGGTTAGATATACCTTTTGGGTTTGAGAATGGGACAGTTCACAGGCCTATAGTGCCAACACTCTGTCAACCTAAATATTAGGGAAACAATAGGAAGCAGTGAACTTGGTGTGTGGTGGAAGTGATAGGTGCCGTCCTACCTAGAAGCCATCCTCCAGTAATGTGTCATTCCTTGAAGCAGTCATGAATTCTTGATTGCAAGAAAATGTAGGCATCATGAATAGATCCTGGAAACCTGTGCATGGCGTTCATGATGATATTTATTTCCTTATACAGAGCATCAGAAATATCAGAAAAGCATGATTATGACAATATAGCATCATTGTGGATGATTCCAGTGGCCTCAATAGCATCCTAGTTCAATTACATAAAATCCAGTATTGCATTATGTTTTTGGTGCCATACAAGACCATTTGATTATGATGGAGTAGAGGCTTGAAACCAGAACATCTTTAAAATGTTTTCTTTGTATTAAATTATTTCACAATGGCTAGTGGGTTTGTTTGTTCCTCATTATACACCATTAGCAATTAGTATTTTAAGTTTCAATAATTGATTACCATGTATAATTTAGCCACTCAGCATGGTTTACATTTAACTTAAATCAAGTCCTAAATAGAACAAACTGATAATGTAATCAGGTATAATTTTAAAGCTAGAGTGGCTTGTAGTACTCTTCATTTTTTTTCATTATTACAAATGCTTGCATTTATAACAGAGCAAGTCAAGAGAGTTTATTTTTAATAGTTTTGAAGGACAAAAAGGTATCACTATAGATAAAATGTCTTGTTTATTTTTCTGTTGCATGTATTTTATTGGTAAAGAAGTGTCAGACAAGTTTGACAGTGTGTATGGAGAATGAACAGCAATTTTCTCCCAGATATTCACCCACATATAAGGCCGGTTCTGTAACTTGGTGGTAGAGATGAGCATATCCCAAATTCATGATCCTGGTCATAAACTGGATTTGTCATATATCATGTTTTGTGATAAATTGTAGAACCAGAAATTCATGTCTTGTTTTTTGAACTGGCAAGTGTACATTCCAACCAAAGCTTAAGGCAAGTTACTGTGAACATAGGGTCCCTAACTCACTACATAATCCCTTGATAGCTATCCTTCTTTTAGCATATTTTTTAACTATAGGTATCAGACTATTCCTGCAGGCTATTTCTCACAGGTTGATCCTGATTGGTCAACAGCTTCCTACAAGAGGCAGCTCTGAACATGGAGCAGTGTGATTTTCCTGAATTAGTTTTGGAGTTAAGTTATGTTTGGAGCTTTCTTCATTTTTGGGTCCTAGCCTGATACTAGGGAAAGTTTTTTTATGTTATGAGTGTTGGAAGTGGTAGAGATTTTGGAGGTGTCATTTCCAACTTCTGACGCTTAGTTCAGTAGCAGGGAAGGGACTATGCCCTTGCCAGCACCTTCAAGGATCTGAAAGGGATTTTCTCAGTGGCATGAAGAGGAAGTTGGAAGATTTTTCAAGTTTTGTCTTTTAACTGAGATTTCGTGTGTTTGAGACCTGCTCCTGTCTGAGGAAGCTGTTACTCCTGCCTTGGAAGTGCAGCAAGGTGCTGCGATTCCCTCTGTCCAGTCAAACAAGGGACTGCAGTGATTTGTGAATGTACTGAAAATGTTGCACTCGACCAGTGCAGGTCGTGGGTTGCGGATTCATCCCGCGACCAGCCCCCTTTATCTCTCTTCCAGCTTGTAGCACTGCTTCCGACGCCGAAGACGCAGCTGCCCACTGTAAAGGCCCAAAGCGCGGAACTAAGGCCGCCGCTCAGCAACACCTTTTAAAGGTCCCATGGTTGGAGAAAACACTGTGGCGCCCACTGATGACATCACAGGCCCCCAGTAGTTAAGGCCTGCTCGAACCTGCTACAGATGCCAGGGCACAGGTCCTGCTCTTTGAGCTACTGGTTGCTATGGTATGCTGATTCCTGTTCTGCCTATGTTGCTGGTGCCTGTTCCTGCTTCCTTGGTGTTCCTGTGTCTTGCCTGGTGGCCCCTGTCCATCTCCCCATCTTCAGCTGTTCTTCCTAGTCTTCTTCCCTCTGGATTGACTCTCTGGCTTGGAACCTTGGCTTGCCTCCTGATTTCATTTTCATTTGGATTCTTGGCTGACCTCAGACCTCCTCTCGACCTTGCTGATTGCTGCCCGCCCCAATCTCGGCCTGTCTTCGACTCTGCTGTCTAACGCATGCTCCTACCCCGGTCTGAACGGATTGTCTTCACCTTGCTGGTCTTTGTCCTCTACATTGGATTCTTTACAACCCAGAAGCCCATGCCTAAGTCCAGCTGGCCCCGGCACCCAAGGGCTCAACCTGTGGGGAATGTAGGCTGGTAGTGGTGAAACTCCAGTTGGGCCTCTGCACTGACCAGCTCCACCTTCTGATGGTGAGGACCTGTGGGGCTCCTCCCCATGGGTAGCGCTAACCTCACCTCAGCCCAAGGGTCCACAATTGCAACAGAAAATAAGTATTTTGGTTATTTTTACATAGATATTTGTTCCCTCTATTTTAAGAGGAATTATTATATGGAGCCATCATTTCCTGCCCACTTACAGGAGAGAGAGAGAGAGAGAGAACATTTGGAACATTTTTGGGGTGGACTTTTCCCACCAGAGGTCCAGCAGAAGAGTTTTACCATCAGAGAATAGATAGGAGATTCTAGCTCTGCTGGAGCCCATATTCTTACTGCTCAGGAATGATGTTTTTTTTTTTACTAGTGTGCCATCCAAAGAGACATTGACCCAGCCATAACAATTTAGAAAATTGACACTTTGGGCTGTTTAGTTTTGTGTCGGGATTAGCTGAAGAGTTGTGTTACCAATTAGACTTTAAGTAATTTTTTTAGTTGCAGTATTTTATTTATTTATTTATTTATTGGGTGCATGCTCCAAAGAGAGACTAACACAATTACATTCATAATTAAAGCAGAAACATAAAATAATATAGTACACATAAAAATATCACAAATAATATGACCTATCCATTATTTCCCTTTACAGTTTACAGCATCAAACCTTTGTCTAGTCATTGCTTCATTGTTTTTCTAATAACATATTCACTCTGTTGTATGGATTGATTGAGGCAAGGTGTTCCACAGAATAGGACCGGCAACTGATATAGCTCTCCCATGTACTTCTCCTAAGTGTGCCTGTTGGATCATAGAGACAACTTCTAAACCTTGGTTTACGATCTTAAATAAACAGTCATTAATATAATGTTTTGTGATAAACAGTAGAACCAGAAATTCAAGTCTTGTTTTTGAACAGGCAAGTGTACATTTCAACATAATACACAAAAGCTAAAGTGAATAAGTCACTTTAGAAGGAACAGCTACAGGACGACTCTGAACTGATGTCTCAAAATATTAAAAATTGTAGATCCAGAAATATATAGCATGACAACATTGGTTCCTTTAAATGGTCAACCACAAAAGCATGAACATGACATTTCAGAAGGTCTACAATCAAGTTGTTCATGTTGTTTTGTCAAATGATAGCACATACTATTTTCATTGTAGGCTGAAACTGTAAAAACAATGGAAATTGTTTGTATCTCTTGTGTTTACAAATCCTTTTGAACTCTTACTAGTTACTTATAGACATACCTTGTAGTTTCCAGGTCATATTTTCAAATTGACACAGAGCTCCTGTCAAGCAAAGGTGCTTCAAAAGACATGAGTGTTGCGTCCGTTGGTCGCAGACAGCTGCGACTGCTCTGCCTTACCTCTTTTCTACCCTTTTCCTCCTCCTTGGGCAAGATGGCTGCCTCCGGTGCCGAGTGCCGAAGCCCTCGGCATCTCCAACTCAACATGGGCGTCCCAATCCACCATGCTCCTACCCGTGGCTTCCTAGGGTGCGCGCGTGCACGTTGCCCACGCTTAAGTACACGTCATGGCAGGAACCTCGGGGGCGTCCCGACCACATGACGTCAATACCTCTGGGTATTTAAGCCTCCGCTACGCTACCTACATTGAGTTTGCAAGGACTTCAGTTTAGCTACTCTGACCACTCTAAGCTGCTCGCTTAGATGCCTTTCTACCCTCCGGGGAATCTTGCTCCTGACGAAGCTCTAGGCACCCACCCCTCGGGAGCCCCTCGCTTCCAACAACCCTTTGGGGTTTCTACTATCTAGACAACCGCTCCTCAGGGGTCTCTCTCTATTTATTTCAGGATCTTCTGCACTATCTGGTAATTGCTCCTCGAGGGCCTATCAGTCCAGTCTATCCTGCACTGCGGACCTTCGGTCCCACCATCTCCACTACCAGGAAGACGCCCGCACTATACTCCTGTGAGTACTTCTACGATCCACTTCTCCAACTCCACTCACCAGGCTCGGCAATTCCCGCATTGCGGGTTCCTAGCTACCTTGAACATCTGGGTGAGACTTCTACATCTGAGACTGTCTGAGCGCATTGGCACCTTGCTGGACTTCAGTGCTGTTCCTTTCTGCCTCATACCATCTATCTCCAGCAGTACAAGAAAGCTTTCCACCTACAAGTGTCTGCTCTCTGAGTTTAGCCTATCGCTGTGGTTCCCAACGGGGCCCCTCCCCGTGGGAGGAGTCATCTCAACTGCGACTAAGGGTCCACACGATGCCGCAAACACAACAAAGAGAAGCACTTCTCTATCAGCTTGGCTAAATGTGTCAAATGTATTGGACTCTTCTAGAATTAGAAGCTTCTGTAGCTCATCAGAGATAGAAAATTCATCATAGAAGTCATCCAAATTCGTAACAATATGTCCACTTTCTCTCACAATTTCTTTGCAGGAAATCAAAGAATGAAATTGATATCTCTGTACATGGAACATCTTTTGCTTCAACTTTCTTCATCTCTGTACCTAATATCATCTACTGTCCTGAAGAAACTGAGAGTATCTTCAAATAAGAAATTACATTTGGATCTTTAAAAAAGACCAGGATGAAATCATTCTTTTGATAACGCCTAGAAATATTAGTCAAAACTGAAAGCTTGAACTATGATTCTACCATACATAGACCATTTCAATAACATTTCTTGCATATACATGTTCTCCATCCAGTAAAATATCTTAACAGGGAGAAAGCAGAAAGTGAAATTCACAGATGATTTAGCAGCTCTATCCAACATTTTACCCACCACCACAACCGCATTACGTTGCCAGTAAATTTATGTTGAACACATAATCAGAGTGTTCAGCCTATTTTTTTCAAGAGAACAGGTACCCTCAAGCTAGGACATCCCAAGCATAAATACAGTGGAATCTGTAACCAAAGAGAGAGTGAGAGACTGTGACTGGGTACCCACACCTGTGAGCCTAGGAACCTGGAGGTTTATCATTCTTCCCATCAGAATGAACCCTGGCACCCTGTTGATCTACTATGACTGTACGGGTGTAAGTTGAAGAGAGGAACTAGGAATAAGATTGACCCTAAGGACAACAGTGTGCCCCTGTCTTCTAGGAGATCTCCAAAGAGGGGGTTACATTACAATTGAGTACAATAGGTATTTCTCTCCCCCAGAAGGCTTATAATCCAAGGGCCTGATTTATTAAATATTTTCTCCTATTCTGTGTCTATGGGAAAGGAGCTTAGTAAATCAGACCCTAAGTTTGCACCTGGTAAAGTTAGTTAGCCAATGTAACAATGAGCATCAAGAGGAAAAGCGGGACTTGAATCTTAGCATCCTTGTTTGCAATCTGCTACTCTAATCACAAAGCTACTCATTCACAAATCTGACAACTGGAACAACTAACTGGCTTATTTTTAAATATTTCCAGGACAGGCTGATCCATTTTGTTATGCTCCTGCCCACAGACACCATCCCGCAGATAGGCTGTCCACCTACCGCTATCACCGCTGCTGGGATGCCACGCACCACGGCCCAATGCCACCAGACTCTGCCTCAGTGCGGCTTGGACTACCATACTGCTTCCATCCTGAGTTGCCACGGCCGCTGCCTCCACTCTTGCGGTGGAGGGGACACAGTCAGGATTCCCCCCGTGGCAGAAAGCTGCCATCATCCCTCCATCTCTAAAGCCCGTGCTGCCACCGGGACCTCGTTTCTCGTGGCCCTAGTGCTGCTGCCACTGCCTGTTCTTCTCTTTGTGGAAGGGATGCTGCCACCACTATCTGCCTGGCCTCCCATGTGGCATGGATGCCGCTGCAGTCCTCTGACTCCTGGCTTCCTCTAGGTGCGGGCACACACCTCTTTTTCAGTATTTAAAGGGCCAGCAGTGGGAAAAGCACTGTGGCCCCAACGGATTACATCATCAGTCTTTGCCTGGATCAGCCCTATAAAAGGGCTCTGCTTCTTTCCCTCAGGGCCTTTGGATCTGGTTTTCATAGTAGTCTGTGGTCTTTGTTCCAATCCAGGTCCTCCATGGTCTTCCTGTGCCTTGATGGATCTTCGTTCCATGTTCTTCGTGTTCCTGGTCTCCTTCATCTTGATGTTCCTGGTCTTGTCCCTCATCAGAGCTCCTTCGTCACTTGTTCCTTGATCCTGATGTTCCAGATGTCCTGCTGTTCAGTCATCCTGATGTTCCATGTCCTGATGTCCAGAGGTCCTGACATTCCTGATGTCAAATATTCCAGTCCTGAATCTGTTTTCCTCATCTCCAGCTCTTCATCCAGTTCCCAGGTTCCTTGTCTGCTCATCTTTTCTGGCATGCCACCATTATGGTCCATGACTAGCCCATGGGGGGGGGGGCTGTGTAGGGTATCTTGTGGTACAAGGCCTACCTTCTTGTCTGCAGCGCAAGCCTCTGGAAGGCTCCTGTTTTTAATGCCTAGCTTCTGAATCCTGAGTCTTGAATCCTGAGTCTTGAATCCTGTTCCTTGTGCCTGCTTCCGTCCATGCCCAAGACTCTGCCAGAACCTACTCTGCTTCAGCGTGGTCCGCAACCAGCCACAGGCGGCTGTGTAGGGCCTCTCCTGAATCTTCGTCATGTCCTGGCGTCAAGTTCCACTCCTGCACCTGGAGTCTGCTTTGCTTTCGGTGTGGTCCGTGACCAGCCATGGACGGCTGTGTAGGGCGCACTGCGATGCAGCACTCACCCAGTACTTTCTCCTGAATCTTGAACCATTGCCTGAAACCTCCAAGTATCCTGAAACCTTGTCTGAGTCTTCTGAGCAACCTTAATCCTTGTCTGAGTCTTCTGAGTAACCTGAATCCTTGTCTGTGTCCTCCGAGTATCCTGAGTCTACGTCTGAGTCCTCCGAGTATCCTGAATCTACATCCAAGTCTTCTGAATATCTTGAGTCTTCGTCTGAATCTTCTGAATATCCTGAGTCTTCATCTGAGTCTTTTTGTTCCTGCCCTCAGCCTCTGTCTGGCCTCACGCACTCATCGTTCCCAAGCGGTGGGTCCGGAAGGGCTATTGAGTGGCCAGAGGGCTACTCTCGAGACCAGCATTGTGTTGCTGTGTCTCATTGGTGTGTGTAGGTCCAGTGGAGGGCTGAGCCTTTCTTGCTCATGTTCCAGTTGTTCCTTGCCTTGTCTTCAGTCCAGCCTTGTTCCTGCTCTGCCTGTGCTGGTACTCTCTCACCTCCCACAGTGTGCATCTTGGGGCTCCTCCCTGAGCCGTCCCATGGCCCAAGCATTCACAATCCCCCTTGAAAAGTGACCGCGCCTCCACTACTCGCAACACATTTCTGGGTTTGCATATATGAACTTTTAGCTTTACTTCTATTTTGCAGTGATTACAAAGAAATGGAAAAGGCAAAGATATAACTGTTATATTGTAGCACCAAAACAGTACAGGCAAAGGCCATGATTTGCATGCAAGTCTTTCATAGCAAAACAACTTGAAGTAATGGGAAAACTCCAAACAAATCAGAAAAAGAAAGGCATAATATTCACTTTAAACAGAGATTAAAGGCACATAAGTGAGTTAGATAGCCAGAGTCCCCTGAAAAGTCCCTTATATGTACACAGGGGTTCCATGTGCACAGAGGGGAAAAACAAGAGATATTATATTCATATTTCTTTCCCCTTGAAGTGAAGCACTGCTTCTTGACCCTCTTCATCCTCTCCCAGTTTACAATTCTTGCCTTCTTGAGCTATCTCCTGAGATTTGGGATCCCTCAAATCCATTAATGGAGTGGAAGGATCCCAGTTGTGTCTTAGCCCCTCGATGTCTTGGTGCTGAGTGTTCATGAGCTCCCTCCCTATATTTTGGATGGTTGATGCTGTACTCTTGTTTAACTGCCATTGCTGAGTCTCCAAAATGCTAATGTGAAACTGTCTCACCTTTCTTCTGGGCAGTTGGTTGAAGGCTCATAGTTTTGTTCCAATAATTGACTATTTTCCTCCCAGAGGTAAAAACCTTTGCAGGGGAAAGAAAGGGAGAGAGTCAACCCCAGCATGTCTGAAACTTTACTGCTACTTCTGCTCCTTTAATGTTTATTAATTATTTATAGGCTTAATGAAAACATCATGTTTCAACATTTTATGATAGATGCAGATGAGACCTTCTATTACAGTGGACCAAGCAAGAGAAATTTGATATGACCTTAAACTGCTTGTTTATCGATATTTAATAGGTAAGTAGAGAACAGTTTATAATAAGTAGAAACAGTGACATATGAAAATCAGTTATTTTTGCTTGCAAAAGGAATTTCATATTATTATATTGCATTCAAAGCAGATAAACTAAAAATTGAAATAGCTTCATCTCTTTTACACATTGGTGTTTTTAAGATAACAATAATAGGAATTGTAGCCACACCTGTTCAAATAAGATTATGAATGTTGATGCTCATAGACATGCAAAAAGATTAATGGTAGTATATATTAAAAAGTAACTGGAAACTTCTTTATAGTTTTTAGCTTTCAAAATTTTAAACATATCATGTAGCAATAGGAACCCAGGTTGAGATTGTATTATTGAACCATAACTAAAGCAGAACAAAGGTTCATCTTTCTTGGTATCCTGTACAAAATTGCATTGTAGGATCGATGTTAGGATTAGCTACAGAAACAAACAGGTGAGAAAGCTAAAACTTGAAAATGTTATGAAACAAAGCAGCAATATAAAATTTGGACCCATTTCTATAAATCCATTGTAAATATAGACGATGGTTTATTTATTTATTTATTTATTTATTTATTTATTTCGGATTTTTATATACCGGCATTCTCAATACAAGTATCGAATCAGGTCGGTTTACATAGAACAAAACTGTCGCAATAAAGGCGTTACATTAAACAGCGTTTACAATGAAACCATTAAAATAACACTGCTAGGACTCAATGATTAATTTGACAGTTAAAAATTAACAAACCTGTTAAGATCCTTATTTTTGTTTCTCATTTTCTTTTCTTTTCTTGAGGTGATAGCCATGTTTACTGTTTTTGAAAGCTCCTCCTACTTGACTATTAGACAAGTGGAGGAGTAGCCTAGGAGTCAGAGTAGCAGACTGCAAGCCAGGGTTCAAATTCTGCTGCTGCTCCTTGAGACCTTAGTCAAGTCCCTTTAAGTACTTTTGCCTCAGGTACAAATGATTGTAAGCCCTCTGGGGATAGGGACATAGCTCCAGCACCTGAATGTAATCCACTTTGAAGTACCTGAAAGGTAGAATATTTAAATAAGTATTATCATCATATACCTGGATGATTTTGTGTTTATCCTGATGCTGGCACCTAATGGATGCATATAAACTATGAATATAGCAAAAATAGCTAAAGAACTAGAAATGCTGAAACATACAGAGCTATAATCTCAAAGGAAATCCTTACTCCCAACATTTTATTTGTATAAGTAATAAAATGAAAAAAATAAATACAATAACCAAAAAAAAAGCAAGAAAAATAAAATGAAACAAATATTTGTTTCCATGTACTCTCCTAATGAGGGTTTCTATTAGTGTGTAGGGAACTGTAGTAGTCTGGTTTGTTCACATTCCCCAGAAGGAAGCACATTGGTGTCATAGGCTCAGTTTGATATTTACAGACCTGCCTTTTCATAGGAAGAGCTGTTGTTTAAGTCCTGGGAGTTTTTGAGTTACTTCACAAAATGTCTAGCAGTGGAAGGAGTGTGGGTTTCAATATGCCACCAAAAATTAACATTAAGGTGAGTAGAGAGCTTCCAACTCATTAAGACCTGTGGAATGGCAATGGATTTAAGAAAATTGTACAGTTTTGCTTGCAGAATTAGGAGTGGAGAATAAATAGCTAAAGATTTAACAATAATAACATTATAAGACAACGGTAGACTTAAGGGAATCATTTATGATATATTGTCCCACACCGTGCTCCAAAACAAGTATGTATCAGAGCAGTGATATAGCATTTGAGAAAGAGATGCCTTGGGCATGCCACAAAACCAACATGAGTGTGACATATACAATTTCAATCTGTAAAGGGACCATGGAGTCCAAATTGAACAGTGAGCTAAAAAGAAGAGAGATTGTGTTATTTGAGTGCAAGAGAATGCCGGAACCAGTTCCATGGTTCCAGTTCTCTTGCACTTGAGTGCAAGAGAACTGGAACCATGGAACATCCTCTGATAGAGAAAGTTCCTGTGACCAAACTCTCTCCAAGCCCACATGTCTAAAAAACTGTTTAAGCTTAAGGTATTTATAGATAGTAGATGCAAAATGACCTTGGGAAAGGAAAAGCCAGAAAAGAGAGAGTAGTTGAGGATAGATAGAAAAGAGTGATAACTCCTAGTGTAACATGTGAACACAATGCTGAAGCTGCAGATAATGATATGCTTGTGTACCTGGTAAGCCATAGTTGGAAATACATTGTGAGAATGGTCGCTACTGTGTCTCATTTATTAGGTGAGCTAGGGACCAAATACTGACTTTATTCCAGAGAGTCCAATTAATAATCTGCTTACCAATGAGAAAGTGAGAGTTGAGCCAAATTGGAGTTAAAGACGAGGTACCCCAAAGTGAAGCTAAATTCTCAATAGTCAATTCCAGGTGCCTAAATGCACAGCAAGTAGCATGTATAATAGGCTGATTGCAAAATTGTGAAAAGGACCGGAGACCTGGACTGCAAATAAAAGGGAGAGGAGATGAAAAGTCAGCTTCAGTAAAACGCCAAATCAGTTTATTAACACCTGATAGATGCTCTGACACCCATGTTATAGCTTGGCATAGAATGAATGCAGAATAGTCTGCTCTGAAATCAGGAACATTTATGCCACTCCTATCTCTAAGCAGTTTGAGTGTAGACAGAGTGATCCACAGTGTTTTACTTTTCCCTAAAAATTGAGAGAGAGTACCTTCCAAACCACTGCTCCAGGACAAGGGTCCACCTCCAAGCGCAACAAGTAAGGACTTTTTTTCTTTTTATACAGTGATGGAGGCCATTCACATTTAAAGAAAAAATTGTAAGAGCAGTAGCCATCATTGAAATAACATATTCAGAGAGCAATCATCATAGGTGTAAAAACACAGTTTAGTCTTGCAGTATTCCTGAAGGAAACACAAAAGCTAACATGTATTGTAAAGCATTATTATGCCACCTTAGTCAAAAAACTAATAAGAACAGACAGGAAAAAAAACAAAAAGGCACAGCAAAGAAAACCACATCAAGCCTTAATACAGGGTTAAGTGAAGGAGTCTGTGAGATGAGGATTAGGCTACCCCAAAACTCCAAAGAAATAAGAACAAAAGAACATAAGAAATTGCCATGCTGGGTCAGACCAAGAGTCCATCAAGCCCAGCATCCTGTTTCCAACAGAGGCCAAATCAGGCCACAAGAACCTGGCAATTACCCAAACACTAAGAACATCCTATGTTAATGATGCCAGTAATAGCAGATGCCATTCCTTGAGTCAACTTGATTAATAGCAGTTCATGGACTTCAACTCCAAGAACTTATCCAAATCTTTTTTAAACCCAGCTATACTAACTGCACTAACCATATTCTCTGGCAACAAATTCTAGAGCTTAATTGTGCGTTGAGTGAAGTAGAATTTTCTCCGATTAGTCTTAAATGTGCTACTTGCTAACTTCATGGAGTGCTCCCTAGTCCTTCTATTATCCGAAAGTGTAAATAACCAATTCACACCTACTCGTTCAAGAGCTCTCATGATTTAAAAGACCTCTATCATATCCCCCCTCAGCTGTCTCTTCTTCAAGCTGAACAGCACTAACCTTTTCAGCCTTTCCTCATAGGGATCGTTGTTCCGTCCCCTTTATCATTTTGGTCGCCCTTCTCTGTACCTTCTCCATCGCAACAATTTCTTTTTTGAGATGCGGTGACCAGATTTGCGGCGACCAGAATTGTACACAGTATTCAAGGTGTGGTCTCACCATGGAGCGATACAGAGGCATTATGACATTTTCCATTTTATTAACCATTCCCTTCCTAATAATTCCTAACATTCTGTTTGATTTTTTGACTGTTGCAGCACACTGAGCTGATAATTTCAAATTATTATCCACTATGATACCTAGATCTTTTTCCTGCATGGTAGCTCCTAATATGGAACCTAACATTGTATAACTTCAACAAGGGATATTTTTCCCTATATGCAACACCTTGCACTTGTCCACATTAAATTTCATCTGCCGTTTGGATGCACAATCTGCCAGTCTCACAAGGTCATCCTGCAATGTATCACAATCCGCTTATGATTTAACTACTCTGAATAATTTTGAATCGTCCGCAAATTTGATAACCTCACTCGTCGTATTCCTTTCCAGATCATTTATATATATATATTGAAAAGTACCGGTCCAAGTACATATCCCTGAGGCACTCCACTGTTTAAACTTTTCCACTGAGAAAATTGACCATTTAATCCTACTCTCTGTTTCCTGTCTTTTAACTAGTTTGTAATCCACAAAAGGACATCGCCTCCTATCCCATGACTTTTTAATTTTCTTAGAAGCCTCTCATGAGGGACTTTGTCAAATGCCTTCTGAAAATCCAAATACACTACATCTACTGGTTCACCTTTATCCACATGTTTATTAACCCCTTAAAAAAAAATGAAGCAGATTTGTTAGGAAAGACTTCTCTTGGGTAAATCCATGTTGACTGTGTTCCATTAAACCATGTCTTTCTATGTACTCTACGATTTTGATCTTTAGAATAGTTTCCACTATTTTTCTTGGCACTGAAGTCATGCTCACTGGTCTATAATTACCTGGAGCACCCCTGGAGCCCTTTTTAAATATTGGGCTTACATTGGCCACCCACCAGTCTTCAGGTACAATGGATGATTTTAATGATAGGTTACAAATTTTAACTAATAGATTAGAAATTTCATTTTTTAGTTCCTTCAGTACCCTAGGATGCATACCATCCAGATCACGTGATTTGCTACTCTTTAGTTTGTCAATCTGGCCTACTACATCTTCCAGGTTCACAGTGATTTGGTTCAGTTCGTCTGACTCATCACCCTTGAAAACCATCTCTGGAACTGGTATCTCCTCAACATTCTCATTAGTAAACACGGAAGCAAAGAATTCATTTAGTCTTTCTGCAATGATCTTATCTTCCCTAAGAGTCCCTTTAACCCCTTGGTCATCTAACGGTCCCCTTCCTCTCATTAATTCAAATTTTATTATACTACAATCACTATTGCCAAGCGGCCCCACCACTGTTACCTCTCTCACTAAATCCTATGTTCTACTAAGAATTAGATTTAAAATTGTTCACTCTCTCATTGGTTCCAGATCCAATTGCTCCATAAAACTGTCATTTATTTCATCCAGGAACTTTATTTCTCTAGCATATCCTAATGTAACATTTTCCCAGTCAATATTGGGGTAATTGAAATCTCTCATTATTAATGCACTACTAATTTGGTTAGCTTCCCTAATTTTTCTTAGCATTTCATTGTCCGTCTCACCATCTTGGCCAGGTGGATGGTAGTATATTCCTATCACTATACTTTTCCCCAACACACAAGGGATTTCTACTCATAAAGATTCAGTTATGTATTTAGTCTCATGCAGGATCTTTATCCTGTTAGACTCTATGCCATCCCGGACATAAAGTGCCACCCCACCTCCCAGATGCTCCTCTCTGTCATTGCGATATAATTTGTACCCCGGTATAGCACTGTCCCATTGTTTATCCTCCTTCCACCATGTCTCTGAGATGCCAATTAAGTCTATGTCATCATTCACTGCTAAAATTCAACACACTAAAATGTTATTTTTTGTAGAGGGATCCAAAATATGATATCAATATTGCCAACAACAAATCACCTCATAGAATTGTTATTTATTGCCACATAACATATCAAACACTTTTAAATATCTCAATTGAGTAACACTATAATATGAATGTGTGTAATTTTAAAATATATATATTTTTTAGCTAGAGAGAAAAGTTTCATACTTTGTCCTTTTTAGCCCCACAATCGGGTAATTCGTATCATAAACAAACCTCCACCAGCCAATTGTTTTCATGTGAATATTTTTGGTGTAATATGTGAAATTAAAAATTCAAAAACAGTCTGCCTTATCAATGCAATTAATCTCAAGTCCGCTTCAACCGAAGCTAGGCTGTAACTGTACAACCCTGTTCTCTGTACTTTACTTGAAAAAACTGACACCGACTTACTGTATAGCCATTTGAGTTCCCAAAGTGGCCGCTTTTCAGATCCTCACAGATCTTTCCTCAGGGGGTATAAACTCCTTTGGATAGTCGGACTCTTTGTTGTATAGCCAAATTTTCTCAAGAGGTTGTCTCACTCCCTATCCGGCAATACTTCCATGATTCAATAATCTCCTTCACGGCGGCACAGGCATCTGTTTCCATTGAATTCAGTACCAAAGTTAAATGCTGACGCCATTTTTAAAGGTCGATCAATTTTTCACCCTATCCAATGTGAAACCACGCTGTTAATATGTCATCACTCTAAGTTGCAAAGACTGAAACTCAATTGCAGTTCACTATTACGTAGGGATGTGCAGAAGGACCGCATACTTTACATTCGGTATTCGTATTTGTGGGGGGCAGATACGTTCATGCGTTCCATTCTTATTCGTTTTCCGGCTAAAATTTAATTAACTACAACCCCCCACCCTCCTGACCCCCCCCCCCCCCAAGACCTGCCAAAAGTCCCTGGTGGTCCAGCGGGGGTCTGGGAGCAATCTCCTGCACTCACGCTATCAGCTGCCGGTATTCAAAATGGCGCCGATAGCCTTTGCCCTTACTATGTCACAGGGGCTACTGGTGCCATTGGTCAGCCCCTGTCACATGGTAGCAACAATTGCCTTTGACCTTACTATGTCACAGGGGCTACCAGTGCCATTGGTCGGCCCCTGTCACATGGTAGGAGCAATGGACGGCTGGCGCCATCTTGTGTTCCTATCATGTGACAGGGGCCCAAGACTTGCCAAAAGTCCCTGGTGGTCCAGCCAGGGTCCTGGAGCCATCTCCTGCACTCGGGCCATCGGCTGCCAGTAATCAAAATGGCGCCGATAGCCTTTGCCCTTACTATGTCACAGGGGCTATCGGCGCCATTTTGAATACCAGCAGCCAATGGCGTGAGTGCATAAGATGGCTCCTGGACCCCTGCTGGACCACCAGGGAGTTTTGGTAAGTCTTGGGGGGGGGGGTCAGGAGGGTGGGGGTTTTGTTTAAATTTGCTTCTTTAGATGGCTGAATAATTCAGTGAAGATTCGTTGTATTCGTGGGAATCGCGATACGTTTTGCTTTCCCACGAATACAATGAATATGGCCCTATACATTGCAGATTGCCAATACGTTGCAAACAAATGCACACCCCTACTATTATGTCCGTCCATTACATCCAATGACAAAATGAAATGAAAATTCAATTCGCTATCAGGTCATTTTCTGAAGTCAAACAAGAGAGCTCCAATCCAACTCTTCGTTGAGCTCATCTGGTGCTTGCATCACCAATGTAAATATCCAAAAAGCTTCTCTGTGGTTTAGTACATCCATCTGATTACCTCCCCGTGATGATAACTGAACATGATCTAATACAGTACAAACTAGGGATGTGAATCGTTTTTTAACAATTAAAATTATCGTCCGATAATTTTAATATCGTCTTAAATCATTATAGAACACGATACAATAGAAATTCTAACGATTTATCGTTAAAAATCGTTAAATCGTGTTAGTGCGCACTAACGGGAGTTAGTGCGCACTAACTCCGAGTTAGTGCGCACTAATGGGAGTTAGTGCGCACTAACTGAAAATGATACAAATTGACACTTTCCAGGTCAGTAAAGGTCAGTTAGGAATGAATATGTGTTCCTATTGGCTGGCTGCCCTCTTATCTATTGATGTTAACCAGGTTCCCACTGAGGTGATGGTTGGGGGGATGGGAAATGGAAATGGAAACTCAGGAACACTAACAGAAAATGATACAAATTATTGACACTATCCAGGTCAGTAAAGGTCAGTTAGGAATGAATATGTATTCCTATTGGCTGGCTGCCCTCTTATCTATTGATGTTACCAAGGTTCCAACTGAGGTGATGGTTGGGGGGATGGGAAATGAAAACTGTTGGTAGTTGACAAAAAAAGTAATGTGATCAGTCAATATAACTAGAACCTGTGCCCTATTCCTGATACCAGGGGTGTTGTGATATTCCTGTACTCAGTGCCCTATCCCTGATACCAGTCTGAGACAGCTCCCTCCCTGCATTACTAGTGAGAGGCTGGCTTCACAGACAGGGGGGAGCTGCCTGACCCTCACTCCTGACTTCCCCCATGTCCCAGCTAGTGAATGGTGTGTGGGTGAGGGGTGGGGGAGGATGGTGAAGTCTGAGACAGCTCCCTCCCTGCATTACTAGTGAGAGGCTGGCTTCACAGACAGGGGGGAGCTGCCTGACCCTCACTCCTGACTTCCCCCATGTCCCAGCTAGTGAATGGTGTGTGGGTGAGGGGGGGGGAGGATGGTGAAGTCTGAGACAGCTCCCTCCCTGCATTACTAGTGAGAGGCTGGCTTCACAGACAGGGGGGAGCTGCCTGACCCTCACTCCTGACTTCCCCCATGTCCCAGCTAGTGAATGGTGTGTGGGTGAGGGGGGGGGGGGAGCATGGTGAAGTCTGAGACAGCTCCCTCCCTGCATTACTAGTGAGAGGCTGGCTTCACAGACAGGGGGGAGCTGCCTGACCCTCACTCCTGACTTCCCCCATGTCCCAGCTAGTGAATGGTATGTGGGTGAGGGGGGGGGGGGGGGGGAGGATGGTGAAGTCTGAGACAGCTCCCTCCCTGCATTACTAGTGAGAGGCTGGCTTCACAGACAGGGTGGAGCTGCCTGACCCTCACTCCTCCGGGGTATTGTGATCTTCCTGCACACAGTGCCCTATCCCTGATACCAGGGATGTTGTGATCTTCCTGCATGCAGTGCCCTATCCCTATTAATACCAGGAGTGTTGTGATCTTCCTGCACGCAGTGCCCTATCCCTAATACCAGGGGTGTTGTGATCTTCCTGCACACAGTGCCCTATTCCTGATACCAGGAGTGTTGTGATCTTCCTGCATGCAGTGCCCTATCCCTGATACCGGGATGTGTGCAAGAAGATCCCAACACCCCCGGTATCAGGAATAGGGCACTGTGTGCAGGAAGATCACAACACCCCTGGTATTAGGGATAGGGCACTGCGTGCAGGAAGATCACAACACTCCTGGTATTAATAGGGATAGGGCACTGTGTACATGAAGATCACAACACCACTGGTGCCAGGGATAGGGCACTGTGTGCAGGAAGATCACAACACCCCTGGTGTCAGGGTTAGGGCACTGTGTGCAGGAATATCACAACACTCCTGGTATTAATAGGGATAGGGCACTGTGTGCAGGAAGATCACAACACCCCTGGTGCCAGGGTTAGGGCACTGTGTGCAGGAAGATCACAACACTCCTGGTATTAATAGGGATAGGGCACTGTGTGCAGGAAGATCACAACACCCCTGGTGCCAGGGTTAGGGCACTGTGTGCAGGAAGATCACAACACTCCTGGTATTAATAGGGATAGGGCACTGTGTGCAGGAAGATCACAACAACCCTGGTGCCAGGGTTAGGGCACTGTGTGCAGGAAGATCACAACACCCCTGGTGCCAGGGTTAGGGCACTGTGTGCAGGAAGATCACAACACTCCTGGTATTAATAGGGATAGGGCACTGTGTGCAGGAAGATCACAATACCCCTGGTATCAGGGTTAGGGCACAAGTTCTAGTCACATTGACTGATCACATTACTTGTTTTGTCAAGCTACCAACTGTTTCCATTTCCCATCCCCCATATACTGTCAGTGGGAAGCTTGGTAACATGAATAAATAAGAGGGCAGCCAATAGGAATACATATTCATTCCTAAACTGACCTTAACTGACCTGAAAAGTGTCAAATTGTATCATTTTCAGTTAGTGCACACTAACTCCCAGTTAGTGCGCACTAACTCCCGGTAGTGCGCACTAACTCGAGTTAGTGCGCACTAATCGGAAAAAACGATTTTTAACGATTTTTTAACTAAAAAATCGTGCCTAACACGATTTTCTTGCCCTGCCACACGATTTCTATCATTAAGACGATATGGAAAACGATTCACATCTCTAGTACAAACTAGTTGAGAGAAATCATGATTATGTTGAACACAGTGTGACACTATAGGAGCAGATAATGTTTCAGTGTTCAATTTCGATTTGTGTTCATTGCCATCTTCCATGTAGTTCTGCCCACATATATTTTAGGGCAGGGACAGATCAAAGCATAAACTACAAAATCTGAATTTCATGTAGTATTGGAGCTGTGTACCACTCTATATTGGGAAACAGGATCAATCCAAATTTTACCCTCTACAGTATTCTCACAATGCCCACATTTACCACATTTAAAGTGACCTTGATTGCATTCCAAAGATTTAGATAACAACTGAGCATGGACCAATTTTATCTCTGATATTAATTCCTCTGGAAGTAACAATCAGTGGCAGGTCCTTGAATATGTCATGCAACATCAAAATATGCCAATGATGGCGAATAGATGCTGTCAACATGGTCGTGGCTGTTGTTTGTTTGAGAACACACACCAGCTGAGGATCCTGTTTCCTAGGTTTATATTGGAGAAATGCTTGTCTGTCAGAATATTTTGCCCATTTGTAGGTGTGTCTAATGACTCTTTTGGGATAACCTCACTCCAAAAATCTCTCACTCATAAACTTGGCTTGTGTCTCAAAGTCATGTTTATTTGAACTGTATACATTTGATCCAGAAAAATTGGCTATACATTCTAATTCTGCCATCTGCCAAACTTGTATCAAATGTGAAATGCTTTGATCATATTACACCAATTTTGGAAAGATTGAAATGGTTACCTATACACGAACGTATTTGGTATAACGTTGCCATGACCACTTTCAAATTGCTGAGCTCTGATTCTCCTTCTTGGTCCAATGCCCTTTTAAGGATTTATAAACCAACCTGGAACCTAAGATCCTCTCAAAGTGGACTATTGGACAATTTAGGGATGTGAATCGGGCTTCGGACGATTGAAAATATAGGACGATATTTTCAAAATCGTCAGAAATCGGGGGCTCCCCCAAAACGATAGGAAAACCCCATGATATTGATCGTGGGGGTTCTCATCATTTTGGGGGAGGGTGGGAAAAATGGCACACAAAAATAACCCCTAAATCCACCCCGACCCTTTAAAACTAAACCCTTTGCTTCCCCCACCCTCCTGACCCCCCCAAAAACATTTTACAGGTACCTGGTGGTCCAGTGGGGGTCCCGGGAGCGATCTCCTGCGCTCAGGCCATCAACTGCCACTAATCAAAATGGTGCCGATGGCCCTTTGCCCTTACCATGTGACAGGGTATCCGTGCCATTGGCCGGCCCCTGTCACATGGTAGGAGCACTGGATGGCCCGCGCCATTTTTAAAGATGGCACAGGCCATCCAGTGCAGGGAGAGCGACGGCGAGTCCCCGAGAGGCCGGTAAGCCTAACAGGTGAATTCTGCGGGTTATTTGACATGCACAGTCATATGTACGAACAGCACAGTTAACATCAGTGAAGATTTTATGTGATTTGGCGTGATGAAAGGTGAAAGAAGAGTAGATTTGTACCATGTTCACTCTACCTAGCTTCTTTCACCTTTCATCACGCCAAATCACATAAAATCTTCACTGAAGATAACTGTGTTGGTCGCACGTATGACTGTACATGCTAAACTACTCCCCAAAACCCAACTCACCTCTCAAACCACACCCCAAGTTCATACAGTGGTATTAAAGTTCACAAACCAGCAGGCCTCCACAGAAGTTCTTTCTCTCCCCTAAAACGGGATTTGTGATAAATCCCATTTCACCCAAAACGCACAGCTATCACAGGCATATCATCAGGAAAAAAGGTGTAGTTATTTCCGTTGTTAAATCCTGCAATAGCATACATTATGATATTGCAATGTTAAACAGCCCTCATATCCATTTACTCTGCCCAAACTCCTCTCACTTGAATAAATGATTCAAATTTGCATATGCATTTTGTGATGAGATATTTTTCATATGCATATTGGGGCAGATTTTAAAACCTGTACGTGGGCGCAGATTTGTTCGCACAACCTGGCGTGAACAAATCTATGCCCGATTTTATAACATGCATGCTCTGCCATGCGCATGCTATAAAATCCAGGGTCAGTGCACGCAAGAGGGTGCACAATTGTGCAACTTGCGTGCGCCGAGCCGTGCAGGCTGCCTCTGTTCCCTCTGAGGCCGTTCCGAAATCGGAGCGGCCTCGGAAGGAACTTTTCAACCGCTCCCCCCCACCTTCCCCTCCCTTCCCCTATCTAACCCACCCCCAGCCCTAACTAAATCCCCCTGCCTACCTTTGTTTCAAAAGTTACGCTTGCCCGAGGCAGGCGTAACTTGGGCGTACTGGCCGGCTGCCGGTGCGCGAACCTCTGGCACGGCTGCAGTGCCGGAGGACTCGGAATTACCCCCGGCCCCACCCTGGCCCGCCGCCATGCCCCGGCCCTGCCCCCGGACCACCCATTTTTTAAAGCCCTGGGACATATGCGCGTCCCAGGGCTTACGTGCGCCGCCGAGCCTATGCAAGATAGGCTCGGTGCACGCAGGGGCAGCTTGGGGCAGCTTTTAGGGGGTTACGTGTGTATCTTATGCGCGTAACCTTTTGAAAATCTACCACTATGGTGTTATCACAGGTGTAAGGAACTGGGGAACCTCTTTGGGAAGGGGGAGTCTTTTCTGAGGGGATGGGCTCTACCTTAACCAGGGTGGAACCAAGCTGCTGGCACTAACCTTTAAAAAGTAGAAAGAGCAGCTTTTAAACTAGAACAAAGGGGAAAGCCGACAGTTGCTCAGCAGCGCATGGTTCAGAGGGAGGTATCTTCAAAGGATACTAATGCATTAGAATTTAGACATCCCAACAGTGAAGTTCCATTAATAAGAAAAATAATCCAAGTGCCTGTAATTAAGAACTCATCTGAGCTAAAAGATTCCAGTTTATCCGTATCAATTACAAAGCAGAATAGAGATGTGCATTTGTTTTTGCCGAATTGGACAATTTCAAAGAAATTGTCCAATTCGGCATGGATAGGAGGACCCAAATCCCAAGACGGATTTTCCCCAAACTTTGGGGAAAATTCGTTGTTCAGGTTAGCACGGGGGGGGGGGGGGGAGGGCACCTTTATTAAAAAAACAAAAACTCCAAACCCATCCCAACCCTTAAAATTTAGTTTATTACAACCCCCCCCCCCCCCACCCTCTGGGCCTTCCATGTGACAGGGGCCAACCAATGGCACTGGTAGCCCCTGTCACATGGTAAGGGCAAAGGACCACTAGCGCCATTTTGTTTACTGGCAGCCGATGGCCCAAAAGTGGGAGATTGCTCCTGGGACCCCCGTTGGATGCCACGGATTTTAGGCAAGTTTTTGGGGCTCCAGAGGGTGGGGGGTTGTAATAAACTAAATTTTAAGGGTTGGGTTGGGTTTGGGTTTTTTTATTTTGTGAAAGATCGCCGAAAAAAACCCTGACCCATTGGAAAACAAAGTTTTCCACGGGTCGCCCAAGCTGAAGCCCGAGCCGACATGTAAAAACTAAACACATCTCTAAAGCAGAATGAAAATACAAACAAAAAACACACCTTGAAATATTTGTATGCTAATGCCAGAAGTCTAAGAAGTATTTTTGTATTTATATTTAGTAACATTTATTGATCGCTTAACACAAAGTAGGCCTTAGCGATTCACAACAGAACAAGCATACAATTATTAATTGTATGCTGCAGCAGGAAGTTCTTCAATTGGAGTCTGAAC
The DNA here is from genome assembly GCF_901001135.1 of Rhinatrema bivittatum. Lineage (NCBI taxonomy): Eukaryota > Metazoa > Chordata > Amphibia > Gymnophiona > Rhinatrematidae > Rhinatrema > Rhinatrema bivittatum. The sequence goes on from NC_042619.1 coordinate 57,120,207, forward strand.
TTTTTTAAACTGTCCTGAAGATGGAGATCATATGGCAGTGAGTTTCATAAAGTAGGAGCTGCTACCAAAAATGAGGTTTCTCTGGTTGTGGTCAGGCAAGCATAATGAACAGATGGAATGTCCAACAGAGATGTGAATCGGAACCGGAATCGGTTTGGATTCCGGTTCCAGTCCGGTTCCAGTCCGGTTCCAGTCCGGTTCCAGTCCTGCTCCATCGTCTCTGCAATCCAGGACGCTGCCGACTTCGGCCTCGCCCCCTAGGAGAGTGTGTATGCATGGCCTGTGCAAATTTAAAGGGCCCGAGGCAGGGAGACACCACTGGCCCTTCCCAATGACGTCCGGCCCTGCCCCTATTTAAACCCAGCAGTATCCTCAATCCTGCGACTTGGCAACAAGTCTTCTCGCTGCTTCTTGCTGCTCCTATGTTGGATTCTGCTTGTGCCTCCTGTTCCTGCTTTCGCCTGCCAGCCTGTCCCAGTTCCTGCTTCCGTCCCTGCCTTCCTTTGCCTGTTCCAGACCCCAGCCTCCTCCTTCTCCCTTCAGATGGATTCCCAGGCTCGACCATTGGACTGGATTTCACATTGCCTGATTGACTCCTGCCACCGACCATTGGACTGGAACCCATCTCCTCTGCTTCCTGCATCTCCACAGGAGCCCTCCTAAGTCCAGCCAGTCCCGGCACCCAAAGGCTCAACCTGCGGGGAACGGGATTGGTATTGGTGAAGCTCCAGCTGGCCCCTGCCTTCTGTCTGCCTTGCCTCCTGTCGCTGGGAACCTGTGGTAGGTCTTCCTCCCAGGTAGTGCCACTCCTAGCACAGGCCAAGGGTCCACACTTCTACCGAGGTCACAACACCACCCCTACCCCACATACCTCACCCTCAAGTTATCAGTGTCCCCTCTTATAGTGGTATAAATAGTAGGGATGTGAATCGTTTTAGGACGATTAAAATTATCGTCCGATAATTTTAATATCGTCTTAAACCGTTATGGAACACAATACAATACAGATTCTAACGATTTATCGTTATAAATCGTTAGAATCGTGAGCCAGCACACTAAAACCCCCTAAAACCCACCCCCGACCCTTTAAATTAAATCCCCCACCCTCCCGAACCCCCCCCAAATAACTTAAATAACCTGCGGGTCCAGCGGCGGTCCGGAACGGCAGCGGTCCGGAACGGGCTCCTGCTCCTGAATCTTGTCGTCTTCAGCCGGCGCCATTTTCCAAAATGGCGCCGAAAAATGGCGGCGGCCATAGACGAAAAAGATTGGACGGCAGGAGGTCCTTCCGGACCCCCGCTGGACTTTTGGCAAGTCTCGTGGGGGTCAGGAGGCCCCCCACAAGCTGGCCAAAAGTTCCTGGAGGTCCAGCGGGGGTCAGGGAGCGATTTCCCGCCGCGAATCGTTTTCGTACGGAAAATGGCGCCAGCAGGAGATCGACTGCAGGAGGTCGTTCAGCGAGGGTTCCGGCGCCTCGCTGAACGACCTCCTGCAGTCGATCTCCTGCCGGCGCCATTTTCCGTACGAAAACGATTCGCGGCGGGAAATCGCTCCCTGACCCCCGCTGGACCTCCAGGAACTTTTGGCCAGCTTGTGGGGGGCCTCCTGACCCCCACGAGACTTGCCAAAAGTCCAGCGGGGGTCCGGAAGGACCTCCTGCCGTCCAATCTTTTTCGTCTATGGCCGCCGCCATTTTTCGGCGCCATTTTGGAAAATGGCGCCAGCTGAAGACGACAAGATTGAGGAGCAGGAGCCCGTTCCGGACCGCCGCTGGACCCGCAGGTTATTTAAGTTATTTGGGGGGGGGTTCGGGAGGGTGGGGGATTTAATTTAAAGGGTCGGGGGTGGGTTTTAGGGGGTTTTAGTGTGCCGGTTTTTCGATTTTTCGATTTTTAACGATGTTCCGGCGAGGGATGGGGTTTGGGAGGGTGGGGGATTTAATTTAAAGGGTCGGGGGTGGGTTTTAGGGGGTTTTAATGTGCCGGTTTTTCGATTTTTCGATTTTTAACGATTTTTAACGATTTTTCACGATATTTTACCCCCCCAAACGGCAACAATACGATTCCCTCCCCCTCCCAGCCGAAATCGATCGTTAAGACGATCGAGGACACGATTCACATCCCTAATAAATAGGTAACTATTTTATGAGCCTCTCTCTCTCTCTCTCGCTCCTGTATAAAAGCCTGTTTGGGCACTTCTCAGCTTGCAAGTGATAGCCATGCAATGTGTTACCTGGAAAATTACACTAACCCCTTTTTTTTTTTATCACAGATGCTATTCTTGTGAAATTTATTTAAAAAATGATGAATCTAGGTCTATGTTAGCTAGATAAGTTAGACCTGCTCTTAATGATCTAGCTAATTAAAAGATATCCAGGTATCTTCAGTGATGCGACCATACTGCTGAATATCCCAACTAACGGGCCGATACAGTAAGGACGCGTAAGAAACAGTTCGGCAGTGCCAGGAGCCTGCTCGTTTGCCGCGCGCATATTTTGGTTCACATACCGCTCGATTCAGTATTCAAATTAGATGCAAATCCAAGCGGCGTCCAAAGTGCATCAATGAAGCGATAGGCGTTCGCAATCCATTTTACTGTATAGAGCGGTATGCAGCGCCTATACAGTATCCAGGGTGCGCTGGTACCTGTCATTTCAAATGTCATTTCAAATGTCATTTCAAATGTCATTCCACCAGATAAGTGGATGGTTCTTTTTTACAGACCCTGCTGCCTTGAGCGCCCGGCTGGACATCCAAGCCGCGACCTTGGACGTCCGGCCGGGTGCTCAAGGCAGCGGTGCCTCTGATCATGGACGCCCGGATACAGGCGGAAGGTCCATGAACGGACGCCGCGACCTTGGACGTCCGAGGTCGCGGCTTCCGTTCATGGACCTTCCTGCCTGTAGCCCCCGCTGCCTTGAGCGCCCCGCTGGACGTCCAAGCCGTGACCAGTCCAGCTGGGCGCTCAAGGCAGCAGGGCTTCCGATCATGGACGCCCAGGTACAGGCAGGAAGGTCCAGGTCACGGCTTCTGTTCATGGACGTTCCTGTCTCTTTCTGGATGTCCATGACTGAAATGCCCCGCTGCCTGTACGTGGGTCTGTGCTTCTGCCTGTCTGGTCCATTTTACCATAGTATTCCATGTGCTCCTCTTCTGCTTCTCAACCGAATGAAAAATATCGCCAGAGCCAGTATATACATGTTGTCCATGGCGCTGTCCGGTACGAAGCTGACTGAACACCACACTAATGCCAGGGACAGGGTAGGCGGTAAATATTCAGGTTAAAGACGCGGTAACTAAGATGGTTAACAGGGCGATAATTTGGGCGCACGTTACTGTATCGGAGGGAATAGCTAATCCGATCATTAACATGTCATATACATGCGGCGGGCGGAAAGGGATACGCGTCCTTTTTGGCAAGCGGTAAGGACACGTAAAAGCTGATGCTGAATCGCGGGTACGCCTTACGAATCCAAAACGTGTGTCCAAAGCGGGTTAAAAACTGGGTAATCACGGCCGCGCTTTACTGTATCGGCCTGTAAGTAAGCTGGATCTGTTTATAAGGATAACTTTACTAGCCATCTATATTTTGAATATTTATCTCAATAAGTCACTGACCTAAGAAGCTTACAATTTAAGTGTTTACCATGTCATTTCTTTCTATATAATATGACCAAAATGTGCCTTTTCTTTTCTGAATGCACTACCAAAACCTTTATCCACTTTTTTGTTACTTCCTACGTGAGCTATTACAACCTCTTCTTACAGTTCTCCTCTGAACTGTCTTTCTCCCCTACAGTCTATTCAAAATGAGGCTTTGCTGAACGTATGGTTGCTTATAACATCTGATGCTAGCTTTCATTATACGCTGGTGCCATGTATGTTTAGTGTTTCATTGTTATTATTATTGGCTGTACTATGATGTTTTTTAAATCCAATGTATTTATGTTTATTGCGTATATTTTATTTTTACCCTCCTTGAATGGTTAATAGAATGGGATATGTTTGTTTAAATAAATTATTTGTTTCATTTGCGTATCTCAAATAGATTTAAGTTCCATTGAGTAGGAACTATCTTTATTTTATGTGCTATATAGTGCTGCATATTCCCAGTAGTGCTATAAATTAGGGATGTGAATCGTGTGCTCGATCGTCTTAACGATCGATTTTGGCTGGGGGGGGGAGAAATCTGATCATCATGGTTTTTTTGGTTAAAAAATCATTTTATCGGGGGAGGGGGGAGGGGGGGAAAACCGGCACACCAAAACAACCCTAAAACCCACCCCGACCCTTTAAAACAAATCCCCCATCCTCCTGAACCCCCCCAAAATGTTTTAAATTACCTGGGGTCCAGTGGGGGGGTCCCGGCGCGATCTCCCGCTCTCGGGCGACGTCGGCCCATATGACATAGTGAGGGCAAAGGTAGCGCCGGCACCATTTTGAATATTGGCAATACGGCCCGCGTGCAGGAGGTCGCTCCCGGACCCCCGCTGGACTTTGGCAAGTCTTGTGGGGGTCAGGAGGCCCCCCCAAGCTGGCCAAAAGTCCCTGGGGGTCCAGCGGGGGTCCGGGAGCGATCTCCTGCACTCGTGACGTCGGGTGCCAGGAACCAAAATGGCACCGGCGCTACCTTTGCCCTGTCACATGGTAAGGGCAAAGGGCCACCGGCACCATTTCTATTAATGCAGCCGTGGCCCGAGAGCGGGAGATCTTGCCGGGACCCCCCCACTGGACCCCAGGTAATTTAAAACATTTTTGGGGGTTCGGGAGGGTGGGGGATTTGTTTTAAAGGGTCGGGGTGGGTTTTAGGGTTGTTTTGGTGTGCCGGTTTTCCTGCCCTCCCCCCTCCCCGATTTACGATTTTTTGACGATAAATCGGGGGAATTGCTATTGTATCGCGGCTCTAACGATTTTTGATGATTTAAAATATATCTGATGATTGTTTTAAATTGTCAAAAAACGATTCACATCCCTACTATAAATGTTAAGTAGTAGTAGTACCTGAGGGAATAAGAGATAGCATGACTTAAGGTCAGAAGGAGTAGAAAGGAGCAAGATTTGGATTCTGGTTTCAGTGGTTCTCAGCCCATTGCTCTAATCACTAGGCCATTCCTTCTCCCTTTCAGTCCTTTCTTCTCCAAACTGAAGAGCTCTAACCTACTTAACTTATTTAGTCTTTCTAAAGGGAGCATTGCAAATTCTTTATCATTTTTGTTGCCCTTCTCTGTACCTAGATCTGCTATATTCTTATGAGATGTGCCAACTAGAATTGCATGTCACCATCTGGGTGCTATGAGAAGGCCTTCTCTCAAGTCTCCATTAGCCTTGCTTGTGCTACTATGGAACAAACAATAAATCTCCTTGAGATGATGTCAGCAAATGGCATGGATCATAAGGGAATAGCACACACAAAGTGGAGAGGATAAGCAGTCATACAAGGGTTACATCCAAAATATAAAAATGTAGTGCTAAGGAGGGTGAGGATACTTTCTTACAAAAATATCAACTTGATCCCTTAAGGACAATGGAAATCCATTTTTAATATAAATCCAACAAATGCAGAAGGGAACAGACAGTTTAAGGTCTCCAGACAAGAACCATGTTTCACCATGCTAACTGCATCAGGAGGGACAATTCAAAACAGCTACAAAGGAAGGAAAAATAAAGCTGATTGAAATAAGGGATCCAAAAATGTTGCCAAAAATGTGGTTTAGGTGATTAGCATAGCAGGGTTTAAGAGAGGTTTGGGCAAGTTCCTGAAGAAAAAGTCCAGTAAGCATTATTAACCATGTAAACAATTGCTGGGAATGAGTAACAATTAATAAATCTACTTCTTTTGAATCTGCAAGGTATTTGTGATCTAGACTGGTCACTATTAGAGACTGCATGTTATGCTTGATGGACCATGTCTGACCCAGCATGGCACTTCTTATGTTTTATGTTCATGACAGAATTTAGACCTGCTTGGGACAGAACTAGAGTGTACTGGCAAAGAAGTGCGGTCATACATGCTTGCTCAGTGATATGAAGCTTTAGAGGGCAAAACGAGAAGTGTGCCAGGCTTCCAAGAAGACTTAAATGACATGAACGGAGCAGGCATGGTTACAACCTTAACTGCACTGAGATAATCTGTACAACCCTATGCATCAGTTGTTTGACTGCCTCAGGTTTCCAAGAAGGCTAAGGTATCCGGAACAGAACAGCAGTTACAATCCCGAGAGCAATGGCAAAGCTTCATTGAACTTCCAAGAAGACTATGGAAACCTGCACAGAGAGACTGCTATTAAAACCTAAATATCAGTGAACATGAGGTGACTGGATATTTATAACAAAAGACTCACAGGCCTTGAAAACTGTGTGGATTGTTGCAGGATTTGGTACTGGGGAATAGGTTTGGCCTGGGGGTTGGGCTGTGTGTTTACCTTATAGAATTCAAAGGAAGACAACATGATGGAGGTGATGAAAGCAGGCACAGTGGCAGAATTTGGGCAATTTTGGGATAGATAATGTGCGGCAGTAGTAAAGGGAGACTAGGTGATCAGGTGAGAGACCTTAGAGGAGAACTGTTTTCTGTGGCTAAAAATATGCCTAAGGTTGTTGGCTAAACTTTAGCAGGTGATCTTAGGTGCTTAGAAGCCAACTGAAAATTGGGCCCCTTGTGTCTAAGGGAAAGTATTTACTCCAGCTTATGCTTACATTTATGAAACTTGTAAGAAGTGATCTGCAGAAAGTTGTGCTCATACTCTGAAGAGAGAGAACAGTGTTAAGTGGAGTGCCTCAAGATTCAAGGACAAGTTTAACTTTTTTTGGATGACATTATGATCTGCAACAGAATGAGCATGCCTGAAGGAGCAGAGAGAATGAAAAGTGATTTAAGAAATCTTGAAGAATGGTTGAAAGTTTGACAATTAGGATTCAATGCAGTAATTCGAAAGAACTGTATGAGATAGGGGGTGAAAGACTAATGTGCATGGATTGGGAGAGGGATCTTGAAGTAATAGTGTTTGCTGATCGGAAGGCAATGAAATAATTCAACAAGGCAGTGGCAAAAACCAGAAGGATGCTGGGCTGCATAGAAAAAGGAATAACCAGCAGGAATAAGGAGGTGATAATGCCCTTGTTCAGATCTTTGGTGAGGTCTCACCTGGATTACTGTGTTCAGTTCTGGGGATCTTATCTCAAAAAGAATAAGGACAGGATGGAAGCAGTCCAGAGAAAGGTGACTAAAAATGGTGTGGGGTCTGTATCAAAGCCATATGAGATGAGACTGAAGGACCTGAATATGTGTGCCCTGGCAGTGAGGAGGAGCAGGGGGAGATAGGTTTAGCTAACTTTCCCTGTTAACACATGTCTTATTGTCTTGAGTCTCTAGGGTTGTTTTCTTAAAGGGACATAGCAGCTACAGATCCTCTGCCCAGTGTGTAGAAACCCCTGGATGTCTATTGAGAACCCCTGTCCCATCCTCCCTCCCACTGTACCTGGAAGTGTCCGAAAAAAAAACGTTTTAAAGTCCCAGTTCTGTCCCCTCTTCCCCAGAATCAAACCCCTGCTTCATTTGTGTCACAAAGGTTAGCCCTCCGCTCAGCGATCCTTCTTTGACCCCCAACCCCCTCAATACTTATATATGAAGTCATTGGTGGTCCAGTGGGTCTCCGAGTGGCCCTTGATTTCCTGATCTGGCCACACCACTTTCAAAATGTCACCAGCCTTCTTCAAACAGATCTTTGACCCTTCAGGGAAAATACTGCAGCTTAGTAAATGACCGTCCAAATGTACCACTTTATCAGGTGAATACTAATAGACACTTCCAGATTTATGAAACATATGATTTGACATTTTAACAGTCCAAACGAGTGCTTGATCTTAAGTACAGCAGGCCAAATTCTAGTTGGCTAGATTTAGGGCTACCAATGCAGTGTTCTGTTCTGGGCACTTATGTTAGCTGACCATTACTAAAAATCAACACTAATCTGTCCCTTTACCTAACCCTGCCCTTGGGACTACCCAGGTTTTGATTGTCTAGTTAACTAGTGAAACTAGGCAGTGACACATTTTCAAAGATGCCAATCCAGCCACCTAACTGTGATGTTAGGCTGCTAGATTTAATGGTCCCCCAAAGTTGATTACTTTTCAGACAGAATTAGCATGGGTATTTCACCGGTACTATAACCATCCACTATTTATTTCTTCCACAATGGGATTCATTTAGCAAAGGAATTCTTCCATTTTGTATCTCATAAAAGTTTTGGGAAATCACACAGCAACAGAAAGTAAGTGGTGTAAAAACTGAAGTTAACAATGACAGTCTGTCAGCACTGCAAACAAGGAATTTATTTTGAAGGCAGGAAGATTCCATTATAGCATCAATAACAGTGCTAAGACATAAACCGTACTAGAAACACCACTGTCAGTAATACTATTGCCATTTTTTTACTGCATTGTTACCATTGTCAACTGGAAGCCATCCACAGACTTCAAAAAATAATACGCAGTTGGCTTTTTTTTTTTTTTTTTAGAATAAGCCCAGAACTTTCTATATTTTTGTGTAACACACACTTGCTACAGTTGTCAAAAATGAGGCCAGTTAAGGTGATGCAAAATATTGTTTGAACAGACAATCGGACAATTGTTGATAAATACAAAAAATGAATCAGATTGCTGAAGGATGTTTTCTGGCTTGTCTATGGCTAAAGCTGTGATAAATCAGGTTGCAAAAAATTGCCAAAGACCAGGAACAGTGTAAGAATATATTTATTTGCAGACAGGCTAAATGAAGAGGACAATAGACTATGTATTAGTGAAAGTGATACTGCTGGATTCCATTAAGGTAACTGATAGGTATGAGAAGATGACTTTCAGCATGAAAGTAACTTAAGAAGTGATTCTGTCTTAAAAACAGCATTCTTGCTAACAGCCCAATTACATAAACCAGAAGACAGTGAGGTGCTGAAGTTTCAGAATGTTACAGTGTGTCTCATGAAAAATTACCAGGCTATACAATACTTGATGATACTTCATTCTGAAGTACAGACTATTACTCATTGTGATGGAATATTCCTCCTGTGTAACCAAACATGACATACCACACGGTCTCTAATGATTACAATTCAGATGTCAGCATGCTACTATAGCATGTTGTATTGTGTCAGTGAGATTGGAGCTGCCAGAGGGTCCACAGGCAGATGAGGGGGGGGGGGATATACATTTTTGCAGTTTTGTTTTGTTTTTTTTAGTTTTCATTTGGGGGGGGGGGGGTTGTTTCTTTAAAACAAAACAAAAAAAACAACCCTAAACAAAATGAAAAATAAAACAAAAAGTTTTGAGTCTTCTACAAAAAAAAACCAACACACTCTCAGCTCTTCCCCATTCCTCCCCTCCACCCAGGGACGTCTTGCCCTCTTGTTGAAAAGGTCTTCACAAAGCAGGTGCATGCCAGGTTGCTTCTGCTCCATCATGGTTGCTTTTGTAAAGAGAACCAGCAGACTGAGGACGAAGCCATTGTTAATGTTTGCTTGATAAAATGGCACGGGCGAGGCCCAAGCCTAGGCTGTTAGCATTTTCTACAGCGTGGTGGCTTTATTATATCTTTAAATGAAATGAAGAAAAATGAACTGAATTTTGTTGTTCTTTTGCTTAAAAAATGAATTGAAATAAAATAGGAAATGTTAAAATGTTCTATTTCATTTCAAATGAATGCCTATCCCTACTTACAGAAAGTTTGATATTTAGTCTCCTTTTAGGCAACAACTAGGTATGAGTTTCATGTTTGTCTCAGAGAAAATCTGAATTTGCAAACAGTTCTGTGTTCTTCAAGATTAGCAGCTCAGCTATTATAATGTTACACATTCAAACAAGTAAAATGGTATAAATTCTTCCTCTTAGTTCTGCAACATAACTATTGTATATTGTGGCTGATCACTGTAACTGGGTGGTGTGAGCGCCAGTGCAAGGATATTAGGCACCCTAGGCAAAACCTACAGCCTGCCACCCCCCCTTCTCCCCTGGTCTCACCCTCACCACACACAATTAAAAATTATGCATTTATAATAATAGATTTTACATGAAGAAACACATTTAACTACAATCTTCTGATGTAAAAATATCACTTAGAACATGATTATTGTATTTACATGCCCTTCAAAAAGTAAAAAAAGGCCCTTGGAATTGGTATTAGGTCTATTGTATGTGTGTTGGGTATGGGCTTAGCTATCTAAGCCACAAGTAAACTGAATTATAATTTCAATATAATAAATCTCCCTGTCAGTACTCAAACACTAACCATCCTACTTTTGAAAAGGCAAAACTACAATTATTATACCAGGCTCTAAAACGCTAATATACCTACTACTAGGAAAACAGAAAACTCAGTCACACATGCAAAATACAAACAGATCCTCACAAAAATGTGGAATAAAGTAGCCATAAAGTATTAATAAAAATGTGCAGACAAAAACTGAACTGTTAACCACAACAGGCCAGACTTTTATGCAGTGCAACAATGGAAAAACATAAATATTACAATTCCTCAGAAAATATCAAACAATAAAATCAAGAAATATAAATCATCAATAGAAGTAAAACCATACTAATAAAAAGAATATTTCAAAACAGTTGACAAATAGAATAACATCTAATAATTTAAAACTCATATAAATTTTCCAAAGAGCAATTAACATATTTCAAACACCATCCAATACTTAAAACTTAAAAAAGATAAAACAATCCATTGCTCTTCATATCTGGGGATCTTTTGATTTCCAGATTCTCTGAGATTGTGGATTAGCAGGGGAGAGATGAAAGGTTGATCCTCACAATCTCTCTCATATATATACACACATGCTTAATTATAAAATATGATCTCACACACATAGACAAGCTCTCTCAGACACAGCAACATACACACACACACATGCTCTTTTACACACATAGACATGCTCTCACAGACACACAGACATATGCTCTCACAGTACACATATAAATGGTCTTTCACACAGATAATATGCTCTCACAGTCACAGACACACATGTGCTCTAATTCATTTACTTCCTCCCTCTTTCCCAGTAGAAGTACAAGTCCAGTGGCAGCCTCCTCTTTCAGCACACTCTTTCTTGATGTTGCAGGCACTGATGTCGCTCTCTTTCCTATTGGGGGGAGGGGGGGGCACTGTTTCTGCTTCTCCTGTGCTCAAACACCTCACGAACCTGGGACTAATGCTTCCTCTTTGTGCAATGGCCTGGGGGATGTGCTGCTCTTTTTCCTGCATGGCCTCTTCTTCCCTGTAGACCCACCACTTCTCCAGGCTGCATGGGTGGGAAGAAGGAGAACTCATGCTGTCACTGCTCCCAGACCGGTTGCACCCTAGATGTGTCCACTGACCCTGGGTGGTGTCCTCTGGCAACTCTATGGGCTTCCAAGCAGTCTACACCATATACTTCTTCAAGGAAGTGTTAGATGCAGTTCATTTTTCTTTAAGAATTCATGGAAGCAGGAAGTCACCTCCTCTTAAAAGTGCTGAAACATTAAAAGTGTGTTAAACATGGAAACATCAACACCCCCCCAACTCCAAACTGTATTTGATAAAACGTGAAACATATTTCCCCTGAAATGGTAATATTGGAATATATTTTTCAATAAGCCACCTGACAGATTATACATTTACATGTACAGTCCACACAAATCAATCTGATCTTCAAACACAAACTACCCACTAGGGATGTGAATCGTTTTTCGACGATTAAAATTATCGTCCGATAATTTTAATATCGTCTTAAACCGTTATGGAACACAATACAATAGAGATTCTAACGATTTATCGTTATAAATCGTTAGAATCGTGAGCCGGCACACTAAAACCCCCTAAAACCCACCCCCGACCCTTTAAATTAAATCTCCCACCCTCCCGAACCCCCCCCCCCCAAATGACTTAAATAACCTGGGTGTCCAGCGGCGGTCCGGAACGGCAGTGGTCCGGAACGGGCTCCTGCTATTGAATCTTGTTGTCTTCAGCCGGCGCCATTTTCCAAAATGGCGCCGGCTGAACCCTCGCTGAACCCTCGCTGAACCCTCGCTGAACGACCTCCTGCAGTCGATCTCCTGCCGGCGCCATTTTCCGTACGGACTCCTGCTATTGAATCTTGTTGTCTTCAGCCGGCGCCATTTTCCAAAATGGCGCCGGCTGAACCCTCCTGAACCCTCCTGAACCCTCGCTGAACCCTCGCTGAACGACCTCCTGCAGTCGATCTCCTGCCGGCGCCATTTTCCGTACGGAAAACGATTCGCGGCGGGAAATCGCTCCCTGACCACCGCTGGACCTCCAGGAACTTTTGGCCAGCTTGGGGGGGGCCTCCTGACCCCCACAAGACTTGCCAAAAGTCCAGCGGGGGTCCAGAAGGACCTCCTGCCGTGGAATTGTGTTGTTCTATGGCCGCCGCCATTTTTCGGCGCCATTTTGGAAAATGGCGCCGGCTGAAGACAACAAGATTCAATAGCAGGAGCCCGTTCCGGACCGCTGCCGTTCCGGACCGCCGCTGGACACCCAGGTTATTTAAGTCATTTGGGGGGGGGTTCGGGAGGGTGGGAGATTTAATTTAAAGGGTCGGGGGTGGGTTTTAGGGGGTTTTAATGTGCCGGCTCACGATTTTACGATTTTTCACGATATTTTACCCCCCCAAACGGCAACAATACGATTCCCTCCCCCTCCCAGCCGAAATCGATCGTTAAGACGATCGAGGACACGATTCACATCTCTACTACCCACACAGTTTGGGGTAGATTTTGAAAAACTGTGCGATCGCGTACTTTTGTTTGCGCAGCAGGCACAAACAAAAGTACGCTGGATTTTATAAGATACGCGCGTAGCTGCGCGTATCTTCTAAAATCCTGGATTGGCGCGCGCAAGGCTGCCGATTTTGGGCAGCCGGCGCGCACCGAGCCGCGCAGCCTGCCTCCGTTCCCTCCGAGGCCGCTCCGAAATCGGAGCGGCCTCGAAGGGAACGCTCTTTCGCCCTCCCCTCACCTTCCCCTCCCTTCCTCTACCTAACCCACCCCCCTGGCCCTATCTAAACTCCCCCCCTACCTTTATCCATGGATTTACGCCTCCAGGAGGGAGACGTAAATCCACGCGCGCCAGCAGGCTGCTGGCATGCCGAGATCGGACCCGGGGGCGGTTCCGGAGGGCACGGCCATGCCCCCGGAATGCCCCGGCCCGAAACCACGCCCCCGGGCCCGCCCCCGAAACAGCGCGCCCTGCCCCCAGAATGCCGCATCGTTCGGCCCCGCCCCCGACATGCCCCCGACATGCCCCCTTCCGAAAACCCCGGGACCTATGCACGTCCCGGGGTTCTGCGCGCGCCGGCGGCCTATGGAAAATAGGCGCGCCGGCGTGCAAGGCCCTGCTCGCATAAATCCGGGCGGATTTACGCGAGCAGGGCTTTGAAAATCTGCCCGTTTGTGTTTGAAGCCCAGATAGTTATGGGAATCAAACATGCATATGTTCTTAAAAAGCAGTCTCCAATGGGAAGACAAATTATGTGCATATTTAAAAAAATTAAATATATTCACATAGTTTTCTTCCCAACCCAAGTTATATCCCTGGGAATGCCTCTTTTTACTGTGGCTAAAAGGACATGGAATTATGGAAGAATGCACATACTTTTAGCTGACTAAAAATCTACATAAGCAGGTTTAATCATTCTTCCCACCCAACTCTAAATTTTACCACATAGTTTTCAACAAAGTTTTTGAAAATGTATCTCTTTAGCTCGCCTAGCATATTTTAATTTTAAAAAACTTACCTACAGTAGAAAACTTTTATTTCCAGGCAGCTTCTGGAAACAATGTCCTCTCAGCAGTTTATGTCTCCAATCAGGGTGAGATGGCTGCCACATCTTATTGCAAACATATGATTTTTTAAGTGCTCGTGGTGGTGCAGTGGACCCCACCTAATCACAGCCTGAAGAAAGATGAGGCCCAGCAGGACTGTGGCAGAGTCCACCCTGCCATGGCCCAAAGAAAGAGGAAACCTGGTGGGGCTACAGTGGAGCACATCCCACTGCAGCCCAAAGAAAGAGGAGACTGGCAGGGCTGCAGCAGAACCCATCCTGCCACAGACCAAAGAAAGAGGAAGCCTGGCTGCAATGGGCCCATCTTGCTCCAGCAAGAACAAAGTGAAGGTGAGTATTGTCCATGGCAGAACCTATCCTGCCATAGCCTGAAGAATCAGAAGGCCCAGAGGGGCTGCAGCTGGATGGAGAGACCCTGATTGTGTGATTGTGTGTGTGTGTGTGTGTGTGTACATGTTTGTGAGAAAGACTATATGCATATGTTTGAGTGAGAGCCTATATGTGTGTGAGTGAGAATCTGTATGCATGTGTGAGTGTGTGGGTTTGTGAGGGAGCTTGTATGCATGTGTGTGTGTGATGTGTATGATAAAGCCTGTATGTATGTGTGTGTGTGTGTGTGTGTGTGTGTGTATGAGAGAGAGAGAGAGAGAGCTGGTATATGTGAAATCATAGGTATGTGTATGTGAGATGGAGTTTGTAAGAATGTGTGTATGAGAGAGTGGATTAAATTTATGCGATCCCCATACCCTAATCCACATCAATCTCAGGGTGACTTGAAATCAATAAATTAGCTAATAACCACCAAAAGAGTCTAAAGTGAAATTCTCAAAGATAGGTACAAACAACAAAATGGCAATTATTTAATCACTTAAACATTGAATATAAATTATTAGGGGTATGCATTCGTTTTCAATGTATGGTGAATCCCCAACGTATATGCCATATTCGTTATATTCTTGGGGGTTCCGAAACGTATGGCGAACCCCCACGAATACAACGGATCACCAACAAATAGGCCCCCCACCATCATGACCTCCCCAAGACTTGCCAAAAGTACCTGGTAGTCCAGCGGGGTTCCTGGAATGATCTCCTGCACTCGGGCTATCAGCTGCCGGTATTCAAAATGGCGCCGATAGCCTTTGCCCTTACTATGTCACAAGACGTCCATTTGTTGTTGAAGTCGACGCCTCTGAAACTGGAGCAGGAGCTGTCCTAAGTTTTCTCCAAAGGGTAAATTGATACAATGTTCATTCTATTCACACAAGTTGTCTCCTGCAGAGCAGCACTGTACCGTTGGTGACTGAAAACCTCTCACTATCAAGTTAGCGCTCCAAGAGTGGCGCCCATGGTTGGAAGGGGTGCAACACAAATTTACCATTTTCACCGACCATAAGATTCTTGAGCACCTTAAAGAAGCTCAACTCTTGAATTTCGTTCTACGTTATCACCCAGCTTCCAAGAACCTCTGTATTGATGCACTATCAGAATCCTTCGAACCAGAGGATGTTCCTGATGTTCCCAGATACATCATAGATCCTGCCTGTGTATCCCTTGCCATGACCACTACAGTTCCAGTTGGGAAAACAGTCGTTCCACGTAGATTACGTAAATGAGTTCTGAAATGGGCCCATGATTCCAAGTTGGCAGGACACCCGGGTCGTGCCAGGACCCAGAGATGTTGTGGAGATATTACTGGTGGCCCAATATGGTGCAAGACTCTTGTAACTATGTAGATTCATGTCCCATCTGCGCCCAACAGAAGCCGCCTACTGGATGGCCTTGAGGCCTACTCCAACTACTTCCAGCACCTATCGAGCCATGGTCCAGCATCTCAATGACTTCATCACAGACCTGCCTCCATCCCAGAACAATACCAAATCCAAGCATTGGGACAGGTTAATGCATCAATTTAACTTAACATTAGTACTAGCTTCGCTAACTAATGAGATTTAGAATGGGCACACACTAACTAACATGCCAGTGTTAACAGATTGCCATGTATGTGTTAAATAATTTAATATGTACTTCATTAGCATGTTAATGCGAGTACATTTATGTAAGGTGTTAAAACACATGCATTACTTAACCCACACTTAAGAATTAATTAACACAGGTTTTTGTCCAAGACATGATCATTGTAACACTTCTCGATCTCCCTCCAATAACCTAAGTCTCATTGTCACTCTTTTTTCATGTCAGTGCTTGCTTGCAAGACAACTCCATAGTTGTCTATGGACACAAAACAGACTTGGAGTTGTCCTGCGAAGGTGTTGGTGAAAATGCAGAGATGAGATATTTGATCTGCATTGAAAAATGAAACCTTTTCTGCCTCATAGTCCAGGAGAATCACCACAGCCCGGGGGAACCACACTGAGGAAGAACAGTTTTCAAACAGTCAGTTAATGCAGGTAAAAAAGTGATTCCTTAAAGCAGAAAATGTTATATTTCAGTCACCATTCTTCAATTATTTGGAAATGGAAAGGGTGGTGAAAAGTGTGAGTCACTTGCATATTATATTTCAGTAACCTTTCCTGTCTGCTATTGAGAATGAAGAAAGTGTGAATGTTCTGCCATCTAAAGTAGAGGCGCAGTGAAAAAGGATGATTACTATTGTTTGATGACATTGGTTTGGAATGGATGCAAATAGACTTTTTGTGGTAACTTTGCAAAACAATTTACGCAAATAAAATAATGGTTTTATGCAGACAATTGGCTGCTTGTGGGATAGCCGAGCCGAACTTCAGGCTCC
The DNA here is from genome assembly GCF_901001135.1 of Rhinatrema bivittatum. NCBI lineage: Eukaryota > Metazoa > Chordata > Amphibia > Gymnophiona > Rhinatrematidae > Rhinatrema > Rhinatrema bivittatum. Next base: position 57,136,796 of record NC_042619.1, read on the forward strand.
ACACTTACTCCAGCCTCTTTCACAAAAGATTCTACGTTATTAATTACAATTAACAGCTTACACAAACAGACTGCTTACCTCCAGCAGTGTACATCCACCATTATCTTATTCAGAGAGGATTCAGTAGCTCCTTTTCCTGGAGATGCTGGACCTTTTGTTCCCAGCTAAGCTCAGTCTCTTATGCCCAACCATGTCCTGCCTACACAGCTCTCTTCCTCTATGTGGTTTAAGGTGGACCAGGCATCTAGCCTGGTCATGCACAGGTTAAGGAGGGGTAGTAGGGCTACTCCTTTACATACCCTCCCCCTCAGTTTGAACCCATTGAAGTGAGCATCTGCACTCATCCTGAATCCCATCTAGGAAAGTAACTCCACTCCTCAATATGCTCCTTCTGGTATCCTGATAGCTAGACTCAGAGAAAGGGCTATAGGGTCATGCTCTCCCCCTCTCACTATGGTTATCCTAAATACCACAACCTCCCACTGTGTCTTTTACTCACTGTCCACCCCTAGTCCTTCAAAAGAGTCCTTTTTTTGCTCTGGGTTCCACTCTTCTCCTGGCTGGAGTCTCTAGACTACATTTTGGTGTTCCTATGGTGGTTTCAACTCTTTTCCCACTTTTCCCACAGCATCTTCTGACTCCTGTCCAGTGGTTGCATCTGGCCTCTCTGCAGTGCCTTCATCTGGCCTCTCTGCAGCTTCTCACTCAGACCAGTCTGCAGTGCCTGTCTCTGGTTCTACCATGCTACCTTCCTCAGGTCAGTCTGCGCTGCTTTCAACAGGCCACTCTATACCTCCTCCTTCAGAGCAGTCTGTGATGCGTCCTTCAGGGCAGTCTGTGATGCCTCCTTCAGGGCAGTCTGTAAAGCTCCAGCATGAGCTTTCTTGCATATCATTTCCAGTCATTGTAGGTTCATTCGCCTAAGTTGGGGTGGGTTTGGATTTGTTTTTAATGTGCCCTTTCTCCCCCCCAAAAATGATAAGAAAACCACACGAAATTTCATGGGTTTTCTGATTGTTTCATCAGACCCCCGAAATACAACAAAATAGGAAATATTGTCTTTATTTCCTATTTTGTTGCAAACGAATGCACATCCCTACTAAGTATTGTCATTGATTCTAAAACTATACTTTGCTTTCTCCTATGAATTAAATCTTTTTTTCTAACCTTCCTTTTACTCTGTTTTCAAGCAAGGGACTTGAGAATCTCTGTTTTGCCTCTGTGAGATCCAAAGGAGGAATGACTGAAAAAAATGGTGATTGATCAAAGTGCTCGTTGATTCATTTTTCCTTTAAAAATATTATTTATTTATTTATTTAAACGCTTTTATATACCGACAACCGTTTGCACATCGTGTCGGTTTACAAATAACTTAAAACCAGGGTATATATAGGCATAGCCTTTACATAGAACAGTGAACAAGTGTAAAACAGTAGTAAAACAAGTACTAAATAAATTTGGGGAGGGACTCAACAGGGAGCAACAAGGAAGGGATGGGGTGGGAAACAACAAGAAGGGGGTGAGGTTATATACAAGGCATCATAGATATGTACAATGTTGTTTCAGGCGATTGTTCGGGGGAGGGGAGAGGGAAAACAAGGAGGAGGTGGGGTTATATACAAGTCATCATATATACGTACAATGTTGTTTCAGGGAGAGAAGACGGGAAACAGCAGGGGGGGCTGGGAAAAGGAGATGGCTATATGTGGGTCACAGATTATGAAGTCAATGAAGTGGGTCACAGATTATGAAGTCAATGAAGTCAATCTATGCAGCTGCCATCTGGGATAGGCTGATTCAAAAAAGTGCTAAAACATAATTGGTCCTGCTTCTTCCTTGTCCAATTCCCAACCAGCTTTGCTCTATCTGGCTTAAAAATAAATCAAATGCATTGCTTACAAACAAAATGAGCTGAAAAAGGATTCTAATTTTTGGGGGGGTCTGTGGCAATTTGGTTCAGATAACCTGAATGAAACTGAAAATCAGCTTTTTCAGATCAGTTTCCATATTTAGAGCATCTGACAGGATAATTTTAAAAGGAACGCACATATACTCATAAACGCGTGTATCAATGCGTGAGCGGAGAAACGCAATTTTAAACTGTGCTCACAAGTAGGTGTGTATCATTTAAAGTACCCCTCCCGCATGTATTTTGGCTAGGGCTTTAGGGGCTTTTACGCATGTATACAGGAGGAGTTTAAAACACGCTTGCATTAGGAAAAAAAACAGTTTTTCCAAGTATTCCACCAGTTTGCCCAGTTCATAGTGAGGTCTTCAGGACCCCTCTGGTTCTTCATACTGCAGGCTCTCCACTTGACCCTGAACCCTAATCCTATGGTAAATGCCCTAAAACTCAAGATCTCCAGACTTGCTCCTCGTTAGGTCCAGAAGTAAAGTTACGTGGATAAAAAGCTGATGTGCGCCATGGTCAGCTTTTTTAAAATGCAGACTTACGTGCATAAGTCCTAGCCCCACCCAGGAGCCCCCATGCCCCTCTCATTCCCCCTTCCCTTTTCCGTCCCTTCTTCTTGGTGCGCACATGGGTATGTACGCGCATACTTCACGGCTCCATAAAATGCACGTGGCTTGCCCGAGGTCTGAAAACACGCATATGTGGCTGTTTTTGTATGAGCGATACTTTTAAAATTGGCCCGCAAATGTACATCGCTATTTCCGGCTCTTAGTATTAATTTATTTTCTATGTGAATACATCAATCCTTATTAAGAACTCAGCTTTGTCTGCATTTAATGTTCAGCTGAGTCAGGAAAAGGGAAGACCCTCTCCTCTTCCTTCTCAAGGGGGAGTTCGGAAGGCTGGGAAAGCCATCACACATTTTAGAAGGAGGATCAGGAGGTAGAACTTCAAGGCCAACAGATTTTTTTTTTTTGAGAAATAGGATTGGAAGGGGGATTTGGAGCCATGCAGAGAATATAAGCTGCGTGATATCACAAAATAATACCAGGTGGCAGCATAATAAAATATATATATACATATAGGGGCGGATTTTCAGAGCCCTGCTCGCCTAAATCCGCCCAAAACCGGGCGGATTTAGGCGAGCAGGGCCCTGCGCGCCGGTGAGCCTATTTTACAAGGCCTACCGGCGCGCGCAGAGCCCCGGGACTCGCGTAAGTCCCGGGGTTCTCCAAGGTGGGCGTGTCGGGGGCGTGTCGGGGGGGGGGGCGGGCCCGGTCGTCGCGGCGTTTCGGGGACGTGTCGGCAGCGTTTTGGGGGCAGGTACGGGGGCGTGGCTACGGCCCGGGGCGGTCCGGGGGCGTGGCCGCGCCCTCCGTACCCGCCCCCAGGTCGCGGCCCGGCGCGCAGGAGGCCCGCTCGCGCAGCGGGGATTTACTTCTCCCTCCGGGAGGCATAAATCCCCGGAGAAAGGTAAGGGGGGGGGGTGTAGACAGGGCCGGGTGGGTGGGTTAGGTAGAGGAGGTGAGGGGAGGGCGTTAGAGGATTCCCTCCAAGGCCTCTCCGATTTCAGAGCGGCCTTGGAGGGAATGGGGGTAGGCTGCGCGGCTTGGCGCGCGCCGGCTAAACAAAATCGATAGCCTTGCGCGCGCCGATCCAGGTTTTTAGCAGATACGCGCGGCTCCGCGCGTATCTACTAAAATCCAGCATACTTTTGTTTGCGCCTGGAGCGCAAACAAAAGTAGGCCTATTCGCGGAGTATGAAAATCCGCCCCATACTGCGAAGGCAGAACAATTCCTGTTAGATTTTTTTCCTTTGGATATGAGAACATTAACACTGGGACCAGATGGCATCCACCCCAGAGTTCTAAAAGAACTAAAACATGAAATTGGTAACCTGTTACTAGTAAACTGTAACCTATTATTTAAAACAACCACAATATCTGAAGACTGGAAGGTGGCCAATGTGAAGCCAGTTTTTTTCCAGGAGTGATCAATGAGCCTGATGTGAGCACAAGATAAAATGATAAAAGCCATTCTTAACTAACTCACTGGCCATATAGACAGCCATAATTTAATGGGGAAGAGTAAACATAGTTTTAGCAAAGAGAAGTCTTGCTTTACCAATCTTTTAGATTTCTTTGAAGATATGAATAAACATGTAAATAAAAGTGAGTTGGTTGATAAATATATTTGGATTTTCAGAAGGCATTTGACAAAATCCCCCATGAGAGACTCCTCAGGAAATTAAAAAGACATGGGATAAGAGATAATGTCCTGTTGTGGATTAGGAGCTGGTTATAAAACAGGTAACACAGAGGGTAGGACTAAATGGGCAGTTTTCCAAATGGAGAAAGGTCATTAGTGGAGTACCACAGGGACTGATAATGGAATCTCTGCTGTTCTGGAAATGGGAATGACAAATGAGGTGATCAAATCTGCAGATGACACAACATTTTTCAAAGTTGTTAAAACAGCAATGGATTGTGAGATATTACAGAGAGACCTCTTGAGTCTAGGAGACTGGGCAACTGAATGGCAGATTAAATTTAATGTGAAAAAGTGCAAAGTGATGCATATAGGTAAAAACATGCCCAACTACAATTCTGGTTTCTGTATTTGGAGACATTACCAAGGAAAAGGATCTCAGAGTCCTTGTGGACAACATATTGATATCCTCAGCTCAATGTGTGGCGGTAGTCAAAAAGCAAATAGAATGTTAGGAATGATCTGAAAAGGAACAAAGAATAACATTGAAAATATCATATTGCTTTTGTATCAAACCATGTTGTGATTGCACCTTGCATTTTTGGTCACCCTATCTCAGAAAAGACAACTAGAAAAGGTGCAGAAATGGGGGGGGGGGGGGGTGACAAGAATAATAAAGGGGATGAAATGGCTCTCCTATGATGAGAGGTTATGCAGACTAGGTGTTATGGCTCGTGTCTTGGCTGTATGCAGGGAGCACCAACAAAGGAGTGGCAGAGGACTTCAGGGCAAGGCTTGGGCTGGTCTTCTGCTTAACCAGTCCCCTCATTCGCAGGTTGAGTCCTTGAGTTCTGGGGGCCAGTAGGTCTCTGCTGCAGCTATATAACATGGTGAGTCTAGAGCAACGCTTGGACAGGAAGGCTAGGCTGGAGCAAGGCTTGGATAGGCTGGTAAGACTGGAGATGAACAGGAACAGAGTGCAGAAAAGGGCTGGAGCATGTACCAGAACAGAGTGCAGGTAAGGACTGGAGCTTTTACCAGAACAGGGTGTGGGTAAGGACTGAAGCTTGTGTAGGAACAGAGTGCAGGTAAGGATTTGAGCTTGTACCAGAACAGAGTGCAGGTAAGGACTGGAATTTGTACAGGAACAGAGTGCAGGTAAGGATTGGACTGGAACAGGAAAGAGTATGTGTAAGGACTGAAGCTTGTGCAATGCAAGACTGGAACCAAGGACAGAGACAGGACAAGGACTGGGGCAGATACAGACAAGATAGGATAGGGACAGTTATGGACTTGACAGACTGGAACAGACAACACAGAACAAGGAACACGAAAGCCTGAAGGCAACAAGGCTAAAGAACAAAAAGCAGCTAAGTAAGATGCCCTATAGGGCAAGGCCAGGAAAGGCCTAGATAGGCCACAGAGTAAGGCAAGGCCTAGCTAGGCCAGAGACCATGATAAGGCTTAGATAGGCCACAGAGCAAAGGATAGGCTGCAAAGCGACAAGAAGGCCCTTAGACCTCAAGGCAAGGCACGGAGTGAGAAGGCTGGAAGGTCACAAAGCAAGGCAAGGTAAGGAACAAGAAGGTCCAAAGGCTGCAAGGCAAGATAAGGTGCGAGAAGGCCTGGGAGACTCAAGGCAAGAAAAGGAGTGGCCAGGACAAGGAGCCAGGGGTGGCTCCATGTGAAGACAGGGAGGTTCTGGCAAAATAGAGTTAAATGGGGCTGAGGCTTGGGTGTGGTACAGGCAAGGAGAAGGAGCTTGGCAAGGCTGGAGACATGGCTCAATGAGAACTCCTGGTGTCTAGGAGGCTGCACTACAAGCTGAGTTTTATGACCTGTGAGGAGATGGCTTCAGTAGTTAGGAACAGAGCTTACTGAAGGCCTCTGCAGGTGGGAAGGTGTCATAGTCATGTAACCTGGGCACCTTTTTCAAGTTACCATTAAGCCCTGGGAATAAAACAGTGCAGTTAGAGAAATATAATTAGAGAGAGGATCCATTCAGTGGCAGCCCTCCCATGGTGGGGCTGTAATGGATATCCCTGACAGGAGGTTTTATAGTAGAGCTCCGCAAAAGGTGCTAGGGCAGTCTAAGTTGAAAATTAGAGAGGAAGGTTGGAAGTTTATCCTGAGTTACTTTTTGGGCCCACCTAGAGCCTTGGAAACCCTCTGAGACCCCTTCAGGGCAGGTCAGGGCTCCACTGCTGTTCTCTCCACACAAGGTGCAGAATGGTTGCTCAGGGACTGATTTGGATTTTGGACTTTTGATTGGTAGGAACCCTGCTGAAGGTCTGGGCCTTTCCGAAACTCAGGGACTGGGGAACCCTGAGTTGAAGATGTCCAGGCTTAGGGAAGACCTGCTCCAGAAGTGGTGTTGACCCATTGGAAAGGACATCCAGTGTTGTCTATTTTGGGGAACAAAAAAGTTATTTCCAAGATGTGGGAGGAAGGATTTTTCTGCCCCTCTTCCACCCATCGATGGACCTGCAGTTCTATCCAGGATCCCTCCCACCAGGATCCTCATCCAGAGAAAGGAAAACTAACTGTGAGTAAATATTAGAGCTAACGGGAGGACACCCATCTGGAGTCTCCAAATCTCTGGGGAGATAGAGACATTACCTCTTTGTGCCAAGGCAATTTATTTTGCCATCCAGGAGGGACTTCTGCCCACAAAAGGAGACCCTAACCACTGCTCAACCTAAGCCAGGAGGGTGGTTGGATTCCTGGCCTTACTAAAGACTCTTGCACAGACAGAGGCTTCAAGAATTGTATGCTGAGAGAAAGAAAGAACTGTGGAGCTGGAAACCATATGTATTGGGCCACTACAGCAAGCTGTTTACAGTAAAGCATTATTTTGGACACTAACTCAGTTACCCTGTGTCTCCTATGCACCCAGCACTCAGCACCTAACACGCTGAGAAAATTCATCCAACACAGGGAATTCAACCTAGGAAGTTAGTCACCCCACACTGGGACCTGAGAGGACTCCTTTCTACCCCTACTCAAAGAATCCACACCCCAGGGAAGTGAGGGAGATTGAAGAGTTAGTCAGGGTTCCTGCCCCAAAGATTATAAATAACTTCATGCCCTCACCCGTGCTGGACCTGCACACCGGGGTGGAGTTACAGTCATCAGAGTCAGGGTAGGATGAGACTGCGTAGCAGGCAAAATCCTAACACCAGGGCAGCCACTTCATCTTGGAAAAGAGATGGCTGAGAGGAGACCTGATAATAGTTTATAAAATCATGAGTAGGCTACATAAAGAATGGCTATTTACCCTTTCAAAAAATATTAATACAAGGGGACACTCCATGAAACTGATAACCAGCAGATTTAAAACAAATAGTATAAAGTACATTTTTCACTCACTGCATAATAAAACTGTGGAATCTGTTGCCAGAAAACATAGTCAAGGTGGGTTGTATAGCAGGATTTCAAAGAGGTTTGGACAAGTTCCTACTACTACTTACTACTAAACATTTCTATATCGCTACACGACATATGCAGCACTACACAAACATACAAAAAGACAGTCCCTGCTCTATTGAGCTTACAATCCAATAAGGCCAACACAGGACAAGAGACTTGGTTAAAAGAAAAGAAAGTTAGTCAAGACTAAAAGCAAGGCATAAGATTTAAAAGTGGTTTCACAAAAGTGGGTCTTTAGATGGGATTTAAACATAGCAAGAAAGGGAGCATGATGCACCAGTTCAGGAAGACTATTCCAAGCACACGGTGCAGCCAAATAGAAAGAACGGAGTCTGGAATTGTCAGTAGTGGAGAAGGGCACGGGTAGGAGTGACTTCTCAAATGAGCAGAGTACATGAGGAGGGCTGTAGAGAGAGATAAGAGAGGAGAGGTAGTGAGGTGCTGCAGAGTGAAGGCACTTGTGAGAAAGAGGAGCTTGAACTGTATAAAGGAGTGGATAGGGAGTCAAAGCAGTGACTTCAGAAGAGGGGTTATGTGAGCATAGCTACTTTGGCAAAAGATAAGTTGTGTAGCTGAATTTAGGACAGATTGCAGTGGAGAGAGATGGCTTGCCGGGAGACCTGTGAGGAGCAGGTTATAATAGTCTAAGTAGGAGGAGTTGAAAGAGTGGATAAGCGTTCTGGTAGTGTGTTCAGAAAGGAAAGGACAGATATTGGCAATGTCATAAAGAAAGAAACGACATGTTTTAGCAGTGTTTTGGATATGCGGAGAGAGGGGAGTCAAAGAGGACTCCAAGGTTATGAGCTGATGGGACAGGGACGACAACCGTGTTATCCACATAAACAGAGAAAGGAGGAAGAGGGGAGGTGGGCTTGGGGGGAAAAAGATAAGGAGCTCCATCTTGTCCATGTTGAGTTTAAGGTGGTGGCAGGACATCTAGGCAGCAATGTCAGACAGGTAGGACGAGATCTGGGATTGGGTTTCTGGTGAAATTTCTGGTATACATTGGTAGATCAGGGAGTCATCTGCATAAAAATGGTATTGAAAGCCATGAGAGGAAATCAGAGCACCAAGGGAATTAGTATATAGTGGAAGAGAAAAGGGCCCAAGATAGTGGAATGGCAGTAGAGGAGGAACCACCAGAGAAAACGCTAAAAGTATGATGGGAGAGGTAAGAAGAGAACCAGAACAAGACAGAGTCTCGAAATCCAAGGAAGACAGAGTATCAAGGAGCAGGAGCCTGATCTACAGTGTCCAAAGCAGCAGACAGGTCGAGGAGGATAAGGATAAGGATAGAATAAAGACCTTTGGCTTTAGCCATAAACAGGTCACAAGTTCCTAGAGGAAAAGTCCATAACACGTTAGAGATGTGAATCGTGTCCTCGATCGTCTTAACAATCGATTTCGGCTGGGAGGGGGAGGGAGTCGTATTGTTGCCGTTTGGGTGTGTAAACTATCGTGAAAATCATTAAAATCGTGAGCCGACACACTAAAACCCCCTAAAACCCACCCCCGACCCTTTAAATTAAATCCCCCACCCTCCCGAACCCCCCCCCAAATGCTTTAAATTACCTGGAGATCCAGCGGTGGTCCAGAACGGCGGCGGTCCGGAACGGCCCCCTCAATTGAATCCTGTTGTCTTCAGCCGGCGCCATTTTGCAAAATGGCCGCCGCAAAATGGCGGCGGCCATAGACAAAAATGATTCGACGCAGGAGGTCGTTCCGGACCCCCGCTGGACTTTTGGCAAGTCTTGTGGGGGTCAGGAGGCCCCCCCAAGCTGGCCAAAAGTTTCTGGGAGTCCAGCGGGGTTCAGGAAGCGATTTCTTGCCGCAAATCGTTTTCCGTACGGAAAATGGCGCCGGCAGGAGATCGACTGCAGGAGGTCATTCAGCGGGGGTTCCGACCTCCTGCGTTGAATCGTTTTTGTCTATGGCCGCCGCCATTTTGCGGTGGCCATTTTGGAAAATGGCGCCGGCTGAAGACAACAGGATTCAATTGAGGGGGCCGTTCCGGACCGCCGCCGTGCTGGACCACCGCTGGATCCCCAGGTAATTTAAAGCATTTGGGGGGGTTCGGGAGGGTGGGGGATTTAATTTAAAGGGTCGGGGGTGGGTTTTAGGGGGTTTTAGTGTGCCGGTTTTCCTGCCCTCCCCCTTCCCCCGATTTACGATTTTTTAACGATAAATTGGGGGAATTGGTATTGTATCGTGGCCCTAACGATTTTTGACGATTTAAAATATATCGGACGATATTTTAAATCGTCAAAAAACGATTCACATCCCTATAACACGTTATTAGCCAGGTATACTTAGGAAACCTGTTGCTATCCCTGGGGTGAGTAATGGGAAATTGATCTACTTTATGGGATCTGCCAGGTATAAATTGCAACCTGTATTGGCAATTGTTGGAGGCAGGATGCTGGGCTTGATGGACTTTGGTGGGATCCAGCATGGCAATTTTATGTTTCTGTTACTGTTAGTAACATAGTAATGACAGCAGAAAAAGACCAAAATGGTCCATCCAGTCTGCCCAGCAAGCTTCCCAAGGTATTAACTACCGCTCCGTGCAGGCTACCCCTCGTTTCTGTTAAGGGTAGTAACTGCTGCTCTGTAAATGGCTTTGATAATTGCCTCAGTATGTGCAAGCTGAAAATCAGAAGCCTTTTTTTGCTGGACAAAGACCTGTTCAGCAAATTAACAGAATTCTGTTAGTTTTTTCCTTGGATTAGATAAAGAAAATCACATGTATTGCTTTCTATGCTTACTAGATCCTTTTTTTTTGTAGTTTGTAGGTTTGTGCTGGTCCTATCACCTCTAAAAGGTATATATAACAATAACAATTTGCTATTCTGTTCAGTTCTCACACACTGAAATTCAATCCATCTGACCTTGCAAAATCTCACTTACTACACAGGATAATGCAGCAATCCTAGTTGCTTCTTCCGACGAAAACAAATTCTGAACTTCATACATCAGCAGATTCTGTCCCTTTCTAACAACTTCTGTGGCAAATCTGTGCTTTATAAACCAACATAATTTGAAGCGATCCTTCTAAATCACCATGGTAAAATTTGACTCTTATCCTCAAGGTTAAATCTGTCATTTCCTGCTTTCTCCAGAGAAATGCCATATTTTTTAAATCGTCTTGCTTAATAGAGCAACATTTCATTTCTCAATAAGTGATCATTATAATTGGAATAAAATATACCAGAATACTAGTTACATTTTTGCCACATTCTAGAGAGGCTAATGTTTTAAAATCTAAATCAGCTTGTTTACAGGAAAACTTGATATCTGGCAATTGTTATTTCCTAGGGGAAATAAAAATATATTGGAATCCATCATTCATGTCATATACCCAATTCAGTGGTATCCTATGATACCACTGAATTGGGAATTATTTTGAGTGTCAAATCAGTCTAACCCAATGTTGGGATAATCATCATGTATGGGCTCAAATGTTGTTGAGTAGTTATGGTCGAGCAGATAATGTAATGGGCCAGTGGGGTGAATCATTCATTACACAAGTCTGACCAGACCTTCTGTGGATGGACAATAATCTTTGCAGGCTTTGAAAGTATTTACTCCAGGAATCCTCTAGATTGGCTGCTAGGTAACAAATAATCTCTCTGGAAAGCTAAAGGCAAATTATTGTAGTTCCAAAGGTTTATTTACAATAATAGACATATTTTCAGGACCAATCCATAGGAGATTTTACAGTGAATGTTCCTCCATTTAACTCTGACACAGTAACAGCACCCTCCAAAGAGATGAAGGGGGTAATACAGCAATCTTGGCTGAAGTCCCTGCCTCCACGAGCTGGGGGATTTTATTTCTTGAACCTTCTGCAAATCCCAGCATTGTTAGAGAAAGTAGATCTCTGTGTTTGCACTGTGTGATCCTTCTAGGGGCTTAAACAGGCCTAATCTAGGAGTAGGCGGGGAAGCTTTAATTTTCCATTCTGGGCAGGCAGAAGGTAACCTGATATGATGGCCATGCCTTCATTGCCTCCTGCCGTACTTCCCCTCCTGAAAGTCTTAGTACACACAACAAGGTATTTCACAAAATAATCAGCAAGAGCTTAAAGGCATAGCAGGCTGTTCTTAAAATGAGGTTCTAAGTTTGATAGCAGTAAATGGTTACACAATACTAGAGCTACATTTAGGGGCGGATTGTCAAAGAGTTACGTGCGTAATCCCGAGAATCCACTCCTGCATGCACCAAGCCTAGTTTGCATTGGCCTGGCGACGCGCACAAGCCCCGGGACGCGTGTATGACCCGGGGATTGAAAAAGAGGGTGGGGCATGGTGGTCCGGGGGTGGATGGGGCTGGAGCCTCCAGGCACAGTGCCCGGGATCGCAGGCTAGCTGTCGGCCGGCGCGCACAACCTACGCCTGCCCGGAGGCAGGCACAACTTCTAAACTAAAGGTAAGGGAGGGGGGGGTTAGGTAGGGCTGGGGGGTGAGTTAGGTAGGGGGTGGGTTAGGTAGGGGCCGGTGCAATGAATGGCGCCGGCCATCCATTGCTCCTACCATGTGACAGGGGCTGGCCAATGGCACCAGTAGCCCCTGTGACATAGTTAGGTCAAAGGTATCGGTGCCATTTTGATACCTTCAGCCGAGGGTATGAGTGCAGGAGATGGCTCCTGGACCCCCCACTGGACCACCAGGGAGTTTTGGTAAGTCTTGGGGGAGTCAGGAGGGTGGGGGGTTGTAGTTAATTCAATTTTAGCCGGGAAACAAATAAGAATGAATGCATTAACGTATTGGGGGCCCCTCTTGCCAAATGCAACGTATGTGCCCCCGACGAATATGAATTCCGAATGCAAAGTATGGCGTCCCTCTGCACATCCCTAAGCATTAATGATATATAACTCTAACTAATGCAAAAATGTTTAGGTAGATAAGTTTGCTACAATACATACCACTGCTAGTTGCATAGGAGGAGTTTAAAAGAGTTGCTGAGCATGACCAAGATAACTAGCTATATTTACCAAAATATTTTTTAGGAGAATTTTCAGTTCCAGCTAGATTAGGATTGAACATTCTATTAAATCTAGTGGGCTAAACTTTACCAGCTAGATGTAAGCCTGCTATTATTGTGCTCAGAGGTAATCGGCTAACTGAAAAGTCAACACTAGCTGACTAAATTGTTTCCCGGAACAAATCTACCCTTGCAACATCCATAATTTGAGTGACTAAATCTAGCCACCTAGTGAAACTATTTTGAAATAATTCCTGAGGGTATTAAAATGAAATTTATTTCTTTTTCAAAGAACCTGGGAATTTTTTGGTTAATTTTAAAAGGCGCACCCCTGTGCGCATAAATGCATGTATGTCCATGCAAGCAGATATGTGCTGGAATTTTATATCATGCGCAACATTATGCACGTACTATTTAAATATGTCTACTGCATGCCAGTCTGCCAGTCTCCTCTTTTGACACTATCATCAGAGGTTTTCATTCCAACACAAATTATATACTAGTATTACTTGATATATCCGCGGCGTTTGATACGCTAAATCATGAAATTTTAATCTCCAAATTATCCCAGATTGGCATCAAAGGTTCAGTTTTACAATGGTTCTCTTCTTTCATTTCAAACTGACCACAAAGTATCACAATGGGTAAATTTCATTCTGACTGGTACACTACTAAAACAGGTGTACCTCAAGGCTCTGTACTTTCTGCCCTCTTTTTCAATCTATACTTACTGCCTCTATGCCGTCTTTTAGCTGGTCTAAACTTAACTTTTAAAATATATGCCGATGTTATCCAGTTCATAGTTCCTTTTATTTATTCTTGGTCCAAAACATTTTCTTTATTAGATTTATACTTATCAACAATAAAATTATGGCTATCTCACAACAGGTTAAAAGTAAACATGAACAAAACAGAATTAATCTATCGTTCAACTGTACCAGACTCAATTCATCAGCCACCTCAAATCTTTACCTTCGAGAATCAACCTATCACAATAAAATCTCATGCAAAGAATCTAGGAGTAATTATTGACTTCAAACTATCAATAACTGATAACATATCTGAAATAGTAAAGCAATCTTTTTTCAAAATACATATGTTAAAAAAACTCAAGCCATTATTACTACCAAATGACTTCCGATTAGTTACTCAAGCTTTGATCCTTTCCACCTTAGACTACTGTAATCCTTTATATCTTGGACTATCTAAATCAACATTACAACCACTACAACTTGTACAAAATGCAACTGCCCGAATGTTATGTAATATTTCTCTTAGAGACCACATTACACCTACTTTACAACACTTACACTAGCTTCCGATATCGCATCGCACGACATGTAAAATCCTGTCTATAATATATAATCTGCTATATAAATTCCAACTCCATCTGGTTATGCTCAGTACTAAGAATATACAGGCCCACCCGACAACTCCGGTCGCTAGACAAATGCACTTTGGAAATACCATCTATAAGATCTGTCAGTTTAGCAGTTACCCATAAATGCACTTTCTCAGTAGCCAGACCAACATTATGGAACTCTCTCCCAGACAATATCCATTTAACAGCAAATCGCAGAGAATTTAAAAAACTATTAAAAACTCACCTCTTCACATGTGCCTATAATTTATAATAAGATTTATGCTCTACAAACTATAATCCTGTTAGCACAACTAAGTAATGTAATGTATTTGTATTTTAATGATGTATTGTAACAATATTATATATGTTTTTTACTGTGTAAACCACCTAGACGGATAGACCCCTACCCCTTTGCGTGGTATATAAAAACCTTTAAATACATAAATAAATAAATTTAAGCACTTACTTGATCAAACCTACTTTGTGTATCTTCCATAGGACTTTGCCAGCTTTAACGCGTGTATGTAAGCAGATTTCAAAGCATGATCATGCGAGGGACAATTCCAGTTTTCCAAATTCGTCCATTAGTATGCCCAGTCACTACTGAGGTCTTCCAAACTCTTCTGGTTCTTCATCTTGCAAACCCTCTAGATGACCTGGACCTCTCACCCTGTTCTAAAAGCTCTAAAATTTGAAACCTACAAACTTGCTTCTCATCAGGGGCAACAGTAAATTAACATGAATAACAAGCCCGCACGCGCCACAGTCAGCCATTTTAAAATTCAGTGTTATGCACGTATGTCTAGGCTCTGCCCTGGAATGCCCATTCCCCGTCCCCTTTCCGCCTTCTTATTTTTAACGCACACAAGGGTATATACGAAATACTTTGCGGCTTTTGAAAATTTGGGTTGCTCACGCCCAAACCACAAACGTGCATATGTGGGCATTTTTGTGTGAGTTACCGTTTGAAAATTCACCTTCACAATTTCAACAAGATTTGTTTTCAAGTGGTAGCTTTTTTTAATTTGATAAAATAAAGGACTGTTTAGCACTGTAATACTTAGCTGCAGATAACAACATTGTAGCAAAGTCTGCCAACAAGATAGGGTTGGAGAGCAGGGGGATATCTTTTTTATTTTTTATTTTTACAGAGAGAAAGAACTGGCCAATGCAGGAAGACAAGATTTAAAGTACCCATGCAGCTTGTAGGCCCAAAGGCACTTTGTAGCCATAGGCCTGCAAGCTGTTTTTCAAAGGGAAATTTTCCATAGAGTTTCCCAATGAAAATACAGACCAGCAAGATAACATGAGTAGGTTTGTACTCTTGCACTTTGCACCTACTTTGAAGGTGCATTAAAGTATTCACAGAATTTTTTAAAAAGAAATCCACCTGTGTGTGGCCCTTCCCCTAACCTAACCCCACCCACTTTTCATTGCAAGTAAAAACATGCATTTTGTGAAACAGCGAGTGTACTTTTACTAGCATTAAGGTGGGGGTAACTTTTCAGACACCCTTTGTACTTGGAAAAACAGGTGCTTACCCATGTAAAAGCTTTTGAAAATAGCCTTCCTCGTTCAAAGTTGTGCCATGATGACAAGAATACAATTGGAAGCCTTAATATCTATAGGCCAGGTCTATAGATTTTTGACTGATAATGGAACTGATTTTCTTGATATTAAATTCCTTGGGAGGATAACTTTCAAACAAATGCATCCAGTGGCAAATACAAGTGTACATGGCCATGAGAAGATCTATACTAATTTATTATAACCCGCGTATTTTCTAAAATACATGTTATCTCTGTCCTGCAACATAGGCATGTATGTAGGCTTTTTTGCAAATATATGCAAAGTATTGAAAGAGAGTATATCAATGCATTGAACATGTGACTTTTTAGAAATACACATGCGTATATTTTTACATGTGAAAATAAAATAGAACTTGCGTAAATTGGTGTAGTTTAAAACTTCCACATGTCAAGGAAATTACCAGCTTTATCAATTCATCCACCAGTTCACCCAGGCCTTCTTCATATCATTGAGACCATCCTGGTTCTTCAGCCTGAACTCCTCCGTGTTCTCCCAGACCTCCCACTCAGTCAGTACTACACAAAAAACACATTTAATATTTATTTATTTATTTATTTATTTAACAGTTTTATATACCGTGGCACGTTTGGAACATCACCTCAGTTTACAATAATACATAATGCAGCAACGAGCTTTACAAGAAACATGTGAAAGAGATAGCAAAAGCAACAGGCTTAACATTACAACTTCATGAGTTAACAGGAACTGCATAATGGGTATGAGTACGTAAGTTAACAGGAACTGCATAATGGATAAGGGTACAAAAATGTACAGATCATAAACTAGTTAATGGGAATTCATTTAAAGGATAGGGATACAGGGTGAACTAACAGGGGAGGGTACTACCAGAGAATTTATATTGAGGGGGGGGGGGTTTAAGAGATAAGTGCCAGAATATCCGAAATAATGAGCGATTAACAGGGGGGGGGGGGGGGGGGAGAGGGAGCATGAAGATCAAGAGGATGCCTGTTTGAAAAGCCAGGCCTTGAGGTTCTGTTTGAATTTCTTGGGGCACGATTCCTGGCGGAGACTTGGGGGCATCTTGTTCCAAAGGGCTGGTCCTGCTACGGAGAGTGAGCATTCTCTAGTGGAGACAAGTTTAGTGAGTTTAGGCGAGGTTGTATGTAGTTTTGCCTGATGCTGTGTTCTGGTGGGTCTGTCAGGTTTGCAAAATCTGAATTGCTCTGTAAACCAGTGCATGTTTTGGTTGTGTAGGGATTTATGTATGAGGGTGAGGGATTTATATATTATCCTGGAGGAAATTGGCAGCCAGTTTAGGTGTTGGAGGACTGGCGTGATGTGATCGTGACGGTGGGCATTTGTGAGGATACGGGCAGCCACATTTTGTTGCATCAGCAGTGGTTGGGTTGCATTTTTAGGAAGGCCTAGGAGGATGGAGTTGCAGTAATCAACTTTGGCTAGAATAGTGGCTTGGAGAATAGTACGAAAGTCGTGAAGGTGTAAAAGAGGCTTTAGTTTTTTTAGAGTATAAAGTTTGAAAAAGCCATCTTTGAGGGTGGACATGATGAACTTTTTTAGATTGAATTGGTTGTCTAGGTTTACGCTGAGGCTGCGAACATGCTGAGAAGAGGTGGTGGAAAGTGATTGTGAGTAGGGTATTGGGGGGTAGAGGGTGATGTTGTGGGGTGAGATAATGAGGAGCTCTGTTTTAGAGGTTTTAAGAGCCAGGAAGTTGTCTGAGAGTAGGGTGCTATTGTCTGTGAGGGCTGAATCCCAGGTCTTCAAGGCATTCGGTAATGTGTCAATTATGGGAATGAGGATCTGCACATCATCGGCATAGATAAAGTACGGAAGACCAAGTTTGGAGAGGAGATGGCAGAGTGGGAGAAGGTAAATATTGAAGAGGGTAGAGGACAGTGAGGAGCCTTGCGGTACCCCTTGCGACAGGTCAATAGGTTTTGATTCTCCGTGTCCAATTTTGACACTGTATTGCCTGTTGTTTAGATAGGATTGGAACCAATGGAGGGGGATTCCAGAAATGCCGATTTCTTTAAGGCGTTTTAGTAGGATATTATGATTGACCGTGTCAAAAGCAGACGAAATGTCTAAGAGAGCCAGAATGTAAGATTGCCCTTTCAGTATGCATTCTGAGAGGGAGATGAGAAGGGTTTCGGTGCTATGGTGTCTGTGAAACCCATATTGTGAGGGGAAGAGAATATGATGTTCATCAGAATAATCTGTCAGGGGCCGGTTGATAATTTGTTCAAGGATTTTTTCAAGGATTTGCAAATCAAGGATTTGCAAATCAATTATGCCAGATAATAAGCAGGTGTAAAATTACACAAATAAGTTGGCAAATCTATGTGAGGGACTTTTAAAATAGCGACTTTCTCGCATAAATGTTGGCCCTGCTCTGGAATGCCCTTAGACCGCCCTTTTTTATGTGGGCATATGTGTGCTTGAAAGCGAAAATATGCGCACTTTTTACTTTTATAAAATACGGAAACTGCAGACAAAAGATTAGTGACTTGATTAGGAGGTACGAAAACATGTGCACGTGCTTCATGATCTATAGGTGTACTCCAGACACAAAATACCTAAGTACATGCATACTTCCAAACTCCACCCCAGAGCACTCTCAAAGTACCCTCATATTCCCGTCCTTCTGAAAATTCACTCTCTGTGCACAGAGGCTATTTGCACACCTACACACTGATTTCACATGCGCAAGCCCTCAAGTTGTTTTTGAAAATTACCATAAAAAATGTAATGCTGCAAACAGTCTCTGCATTACTGTATGGCAATATCTGGGTGTTCTGGTCTTCCAACAGTCACGGCAAATCTAGAGTACTGTGAATGTGTTCTGGATTCATGCAGAAACTGTGTGGTTTGCACGAATTAAGTGAGGGGGGGAAGGGGATGACCAAATGAGTGTGTGAGAAAGGGAGCAAACATGATTGAAAGGAACAATACGTTTTCAACAGAATGAGAAATGTTGTGTGAATGTTGTATTGGCTTATGTCAACATTAGTGAAGGCCAAATAGATTTTTGAAAAAGGCCACAATCCCTGGTGTGAAAAAACAGTGCTGCCCCTTTAAAAGTTACTTTGGCTTGGGAAATATTAGCCAATTTAAAAAAATAGGAGGACTTTGTTAATTTAAAAAAGTTGTTGAGATGTGCTCCAGCTAGCTTTCCTAATTTCTGTCCGAATATCAAAAACATTGAAATCTATAAACCTTGAATAACCACATTGTATATGATAGCTATGTTTTTGTATTATCGTGTTTTATGGATTCTGCCAATAAAAATAGATTACAAACAAAAAAAAACAAAACATTGAAATCTCAAAATTACTCATTTGAAGTAATGGCACATCCTTGGCTATGGCTGTGCCCCAGTCCAGATTTACCCCAGTCGTGAACAGGAATTAATATATTCATGTCCGAGGACTTCTGGAAACAAATAAAAAGTGCATATGAAATTGGCTGAATCAATCCTTGTGACTATGGAGGGAATGAAAGTGACATTTGTGGTGCAATTCTCCTTCTGAAAATGCCTTCTTTTTTCAGGGCATGACAAATATATTTTTTGACAATAGTTGCTACTTAGGTTTATGAATCCACTAGCTCTCCACAAGTCAAAAGGATTTGGGATGTCTCAGCCCCTTTAGGATTTAATAGAAATAGAAACCAATAATCAGCTCTCTGTATATGACTATAAGTGTGACAAAGTCAGAAAGCATTATATTTATTCTTACATTTATTGCGCTCTATTTAACCACCCTGCTTTTTTAATACTGAGGTAATATATAAAAAAAAACACAACAAAACCCCATCCCCAAAAGAAATACAAACTAACTGATAATGTGGCAAAAGCAACACAGAACAACAATAATATCATCAGCTATGCAGCAACCTATACTCAGTCATCTTTGCATGATGGAAAATAGTCCTAATTTAACTTTCCTTCACATAGATTTTGAAATGTATTTCTGGTTGAGTTTGAAACACTTTTGGGGTGAACTGTTCAAGTATGAACGCATTTTTGCCCCACACCCAAATGTTTTTTAAATGCTAAAGGAAATGCATTTGAAACCTTCTTAGTTGAAACGTTAAATGATGCCTGTACTCAGCTTTAAAAACAACCAATTCTCCACTCCTTGTCTCAAAATAATTTGAAATCGTGCTTCTAATTTTCATGCAGATCGTAAAAGAATCTCTCTTTCATGACAGCAAATTAGTGGATTCCCATTTGAGCACTTGTAATAGTTCAGACTTCAGAACAAATAGGATTAAAGCATTTTCAATAGCTGGTTTCACTATTACAACCTAGATATGAATTAATCTAAGCAATCTGAAATCAGTGTTTCAGCTACTTCAGTCAGAATCTCCATCACAGTCAGCTTCTGGTAATGTCAGACTATGCTGAATATGTGTGCTAATTTAAGCAAGGGGGAGATAGATTCATAACAAACAACCTATATCATTATTTTTGTATCCTACCATTTAACACAAAGCAATCTCCTATCTGAAAGACATATTTGACAAGGAAGTATTAATTTGGCTCTCTATCCTCAGGACTATACAAAGAAATGGAATTCATTTTAATTATGTCGAGTCTCAGTTCACAAACACAATAAAAATGTTGACACAAAAGGGAAACAAACACTAGAAAATTGATTACATGCAGACATCACACTTTTTATTTGACTATCCCCTCAAAGGCTGTGCATAGAGGAAAACCTCATAACCAAATTTATTTTCAGAATCTTCCCTTAAGTACGAGCAATTGCTGTGTGATTATTGCAGCAATTAATAAATAAATCTAAGCTGTTAACTTGGAAAGTCAGAATAAGACAAGAGCCTTGTTTTCAGCCAGGTACTGGAAGCATTGGTTGATAAACTGACTTGTCTGACCTTACACAGATAGTAGAGAGTCTTGGGCTTATGACTCTGGACTTCCCTTAAATCATCAGTCAGGGCTCCATCCACTAGCTCCCTCTTCCTGCCTACATGGCGAGCAGGATTTACCTTAAATTTCTGTTCAGTGTGCATTTGACTTTTTAAAGAAGTCAGTCTATTTAGAGTGTACAAATTAAAATCATGCTGAAATTCTAGAAGAGTCTGGTTTTCTTTATAAGTTAACTGGATAAACTTAGCCGGGTATATTCAGGGGCTGAAGTTTGTTTGGCAAACTTTGCTGTTCAGATGCTGTTCGCAGCTAGAAATTGTAAACTTTCCTGTTTTGTGACGATCCCTGTGGAAAGATCCTTGTTAACATTTATTTTGGAAGTTTTGCTCTCTGTTTTGGAATATCTTATATAAACATTGAGAGGATAACTTTCAAATGTCTCTGCACTGCCCCATGTATGCATATGTATGGATCCATACACATTTACTGCAGAATTTTAGAATTCATTTGCACAGGTTCTAAAATACACATATCCATGCCCCCAAAAATATGTGCATACTTTACAGTGCCCACAGAATTATGCATGCACTTGGAAACTTTAGTATGCTTGAACTTTTTCATGTATAGAAGTGAACATCCAGTTTTGTTGGGGTGGGTTCATTCCAAAACCATTCCCTCAACAAGACAACCAAACTTCATCTTCAGAAACATGACCAGGCTGGCCTACCTGGTGATGAGAGAGGAAGAGCAGCGGTTACCTATCCCAGGGGTCATCCACAACAACCGTGCAATATGGCAAGGTTGGCAAGGCCTGCAAAATTAGTTTAATTGTGGATCCTCCTTCCCTGTGGGATAAGTACCTTGTGGTAAATAGGAAGTGGTCATGAATTTTCTGACTGTGAGAAGATGTAGGCCTTGTGACAGGATTCAGGTAACCTGGGCACTATATCCATAATGATCTCTCTGGCATCTCAGGCCATGTGCATCTTGAGGAAGTGTAAGCCCTTATGATTCCAGAAGGTAGCTTTGTTGCCCTTATAAGAGCATGTGTGCAATCGATAACCTCCAGAACCGACGGGAAATGAGGAATTTGATAGAAATCAGTCATAATTTGCTGTTCTTGCTGTCTTTTCTGAGGGAAAGATATATAGTGAAGTGTTTTCCTGAAAAATGTAGCCAGAAACTTTACAATAGTCATGTTCAACATTAGTTCATATCCATTCACACACATCCACCTCTAGTGAGCCCCAGTCAGCCCTAGTGACACTCACTTCCAGGAAAGGACAACAATTTTCCAGTTGGCTCCCAATCCCCCTTTCCATCTTCTGCTGGCTAGCAGCCCTGTCAACTAGAAACAGCATCCAAGTGGTACAGAGGGACTTCCAGATTCTGGAAAAGCATATGAGTCACATGGAGAAGTTTATTGCCTTTTTGAGAAGTCTTACCTGTTCATAGAAAGGGGAAAAAAAGAGACTAAGCCATATACATAAATTCAATACATGGCTCAAAACTTGGTGTAAGAAACAAAGTTTGGATGTATTGGAGGCTGGGGCAATTTATGGAATAGAAAAGGACTCTATGTCAAAGATGGCTTACATCTGTCTGTGGCAGGAAAAATGATACTAAGGAATACATTAAAATCCTATGTCATAAGGCATTTAAACTAAATGACAGGGGTGGCAGAAGGACATTGGAATGTCACCTCCCAAAAACAAAAAGAAAACCAAATGCAAAAAACAAAGGAAATGGGTGAAGAGGATAACAAAAGTCTGCTGAATAAGGCAAAAATCAAGTCCAAGATAAGCAGCAAACTAAACGAAAGACTCTGGAAAGCTATGAGCACAAATGATTGTAGTCTGGGCAATAAAATCCCAGACCTGCAAACCCTAATGGTGGAGGCGGACTTGGACATTGTTGATGTTACTGAAACATGGTTCACGGAATCTCACAATCAGGATATGGCCATACCAGGCAGGCTATAACTTGTTGAGGAAGGACAGAGAGGACAGAAAAGGGGGGGAGTAGCTCTTTATATCAAAAACAATATCCAAGCAACTGAACTGCAAGAATAGGGGGTAGAGAAGAAGCCTTATTGGTTGACCTAAAAAAAGAGGATGGAGCATCCATTTTTACTGGAGTGGTTTACAGGCCTCTGACTCAAATGGAAGAACTAGACAGAGAGCTGGTAGAAGACATCCAAAAGGTTGGAGGGAGAAGTGTTGGTTGTTGGAGATTTTAATCTGCTGGACGTAGGCTGGAGGATCTCTTCTGTAGAATCTAACAGAAGTAGAGAGTTAGTGGATGCCCTGCAAGGGAATCTGTTCAAATGGTTATGGTACCTAAGAGGGAGGGAGTTATTCTCGACTTAGTGCTCACAAACGGGGATAGTATCTCAAATGTCCAAGTGGGGACCACCTCAGCAACAGTGATCATCAAACAATATGGTTTGATATTGTAAATAGGAAACAGAGAAGTTACACGAAGACTTTGTTGAAAATACTTTTCAACAAAGTCCAAAAATATGGACTTTGTTGAAATGAGGAAATTCCTGGAGTTAGAACTTGAAGATTGGGAGAAAATGGAAAAAGTGGAGAAAAGTGGGACAAACTAAAAGGAACAATTTCAACTAATCGATATATTAGAAAAGTAAACAAAAGCAGGAGAAATAAGAAACCTATCTGGTTCTCAAATGAGGTAGCTGACATAATAAAAATAAAAAGAACATCATTCAAGAAATATAAAAGATCCCAGAAAGAGGAACACAGGAAGAATATCTGTTTAAACTGAGGGAGACGAAGAAAGTAATCAGGAAAGCAAAAAGTCAGGTGGAAGAAAAATTTGCCAAAAACAGGTGACAAAACATTTTTCAGATACAACAGAGAAAGGAGAAAAGTCCGAAGTGGTATAGTGAAACTAAAAGATGAGAAGGATCAATGTGTGGAAGGAGACAAAGAAAAGGCGGAGATATTAAACAAATTCTTCAGTTCGGTGTTCACTAAGGAAGACCCTGGAGAATGACCGTCGCTAGTTAACAAGGCTGTGGATGGAGGTAGAATAGACAAGCCCCATTTATGGAAGACAATGTATGGAAAGAGCTAGGAAAACTTAAAGTGGACAAAGCCATGGGGCCTGATGAGATTCATCCTAGGATACTGAGGGATCTCAGAAATGTGCTGGTGGGACTGCTGAGTGACCTGGTCAATAGATCCCTGGAAATGGGAATGGTGCCAAGAGACTAGAGAAGAGTGGAGTGGTCCTGCTTCACAAGAGTGGGAACAGAGAGGAGGCTGGAAATTACAGGCTGATTAGCCTCACCTCGGTGGTGGGAAAGTTAATGGAGACTCTGCTGAAGGAAAGAATAGCAAATTACCTACAATCTGGTGGGCTTGTTCGATCTTAGACAACATGGATTCACCAGAGGAAAATCCTGTCAGATGAATGTAATTAATTTCTTTGATTGAGTGACTAGAGAATTGTATCAGGGAGGAGCACTCAATATGATTTACTTGGATTTTAGTAAAGCCTTTGATACGGTCCCGCATGGAAGATTCATGAACAAAATGAGAAGCTTGGGAGTGGGCGCTAAAGTTGTAGCATGGATTACTAACTGATTGACGGATAGAAGACAGTATGTGATGGTAAATGAAACCTATTCTGAAGAAAGAATGGTGATAAGTGGAGTGCCGCAGGGATCGGTGTTGGGACTGGTTCTGTTTAATGTCTTTGTGAGCAACATTGCGGAAGGAATAGAAGGTAAAGTTTGTCTATTTGCGGCTGATCCTAAGATCTGCAACAGAGTGGATGTGCCGGAAGGAGAGAATGAGATGAGAATTAAGGAAGCATGAAAAGTGGTCAAAGGTATGGCAACTGGGATTTAATGCCAAGAAGTGCAGAGACATGCATCTGGGGAGCTGTAATCTGAAAGAAGATATGCGATGGGGGGTGGGGGGGGGGGGGGGGGGGGGGGGGTGGGTAGGAGTGAAGGGCTGCTGTACATGGAGCAGGAGAGAGACCTTGGAGTGATAGTGTCTAGCGATTTGAAGATGGCAAGGCAATGTGACAAGGTGATAGCTAAAGCTAGAAGTATGCTGGGCTGCATAGAGAAAGGAATATCTAGTAAGAAAAAGGAAGTGATAATCCCCTTGGTCCATGGTGAGACCTCACCTGGAGTATTATGTTCAGTTCTGGAGACTGTATCTCAAAAGGGGACAGAGACAGGATGAAGGCGATCCAGAGAAGGGTGACCAAAATGGTGGGAGGTCTCTATCAAATGACTTCTGAGGAGAGGATGAAGGACCTAAATATGTATACACTGGAAGGGCGGAGGAGCAGGGGAGATATGATACAGACCTTCAGATACTTGAAGAGTTTTAATGATGCATGATCAACAACTAGGGATGTGAATCGTTTTTTGACGATTTAAAATATCGTCCGATATATTTTAAATCGTCAAAAATCGTTAGGGCCACGATACAATACCAATTCCCCCGATTTATCGTTAAAAAATCGTAAATCGGGGGAAGGGGGAGGGCAGGAAAACCGGCACACTAAAACCCCCTAAAACCCACCCCGACCCTTTAAATTAAACCCCCCACCCTCCCGAACCCCCCCCCCAAATGCTTTAAATTACCTGGGGATCCAGCGGTGGTCCAGAACGGCGGCGGTCCGGAACGGCCCCCTCAATTGAATCCTGTTGTCTTCAGCCGGCGCCATTTTGCAAAATGGCCACCGAAAAATGGCGGCGGCCATAGACAAAAACGATTCGACGCAGGAGGTCGTTCCGGACCCCCGCTGGACTTTTGGCAAGTCTTGTGGGGGTCAGGAGGCCCCCCCAAGCTGGCCAAAAGTTTCTGGGAATCCAGCGGGGTTCAGGAAGCGATTTCTTGCCGCAAATCGTTTTCCGTACGGAAAATGGCGCCGGCAGGAGATCGACTGCAGGAGGTCGTTCAGCGGGGGTTCCGGACCGCCGCTGAACGACCTCCTGCAGTCGATCTCCTGCCGGCGCTATTTTCCGTACGGAAAACGATTCGCGGCAAGAAATCGCTTCCTGAACCCCGCTGGATTCCCAGAAACTTTTGGCCAGCTTGGGGGGGCCTCCTGACCCCCACAAGACTTGCCAAAAGTCCAGCGGGGGTCCAGAACAACCTCCTGCGTCGAATTGTTTTTGTCTATGGCCGCCGCCATTTTGCAGCGGTCATTTTGCAAAATGGCGCTGGCTGAAGACAACAGGATTCAATTGAGGGGGCCGTTCCGGACCGCCGCCGTTCTGGACCACTGCTGGATCCCCAGGTAATTTAAAGCATTTGGGGGGGGGGGTTCGGGAGGGTGGGGGGTTTAATTTAAAGGGTCGGGGGTGGGTTTTAGGGGGTTTTAGTGTGTCGGCTCACGATTTTAACGATTTTCACGATAGTTTACACACCCAAACGGCAACAATACGATTCCCTCCCCCTCCCAGCCGAAATCGATCGTTAAGACGATCGAGGACACGATTCACATCTCTATCAACAACAAACCTTTTCCGTAGGAAGGAGATCAGTAGAACTAGGGGCCACGAGATGAAACTCCAGGGAGGATGACTCATAATCAATGTCAGGAAATATTTCTTTTTTTTTTATTTATCATTTTCAAATCAATTATCATACATTGTATTCAACGAAATACACAAGCTGGAAATCAATGATAATATTACAAAAAGCAAAACATACCCATCAATCCTAAATTGAGTTCCAACCTATTTCAATATCAATACAAATGGAGAGACAAATGAATCTCTAGCTAAAGTAATAATGGGAGAATACAGGCAAACTTATTTATCAGACATACAAGTGGCAAAAACCCATCTCATTTCCTTTTTACCCTATTGGTCTATCGGGGAAGATGTTGGAGGGTGTTGTTCTTTCCTTTGCTCAAGAAACAACTTGAGTTGGTCCGGGGTGAAGAAAATATATGACTCTTGCAATTTACTTACAAGACACTTGCAGGGGAATCGTAACTTAAAGGTAAAACCCAGTGATAACACCTCCTGACGTAGGGATAAGAACACCTTCTGTCTTTGCTGTGTCATCGCTGCCAAGTCTGGAAAAATTTTAACTGATTTCTCCAAATATAAAATGGGAAACCTGTTAAAATACTTTTTCATTATCTTGTTCAGATCATTAACAGAAAAAAAAAGTTACTAACAAGGTTCCCCAATCAATAATTTTCACATTTGAATCTTCCAAAAACCTCGTTAAATCTCCCTGAAACATCTCTTCAGATAAATTTCTCATCCTTGAAGTCTTTGGAAGGAAATAGCAGTTGTTGACTATAGGTAGTTCACTCGGAACAACGCCCAGCACTTCTTGGAAACATTTTGTAAGAGTGAACACAGGCATTTCTCCTGTCACTCTAGGAAAATTTAAAATTCTAATATTAAGGCGCTTTGCGTTGTTCTCAAGTGCTTCTAGTCTATTAGCAATTTGTTCTCTGTCTTTAACAACTGCAATATTAAATTCCTGATTTTTTTACATCTTTATTTTCTAAATTATTAATCCTTTCATCAGATCTCTTAAAATGGTCTTGAATCTGAACAGATTCCTGCAGATACCTCGTATTGGGGCGGATTTTCAGAGCCCTGCTCGCCTAAATCCGCCCAAAACCGGGCGGATTTAGGCGAGCAGGGCCCTGAGCGCCGGTGAGCCTATTTTACATAGGCCTACCGGCGCGCGCAGAGCCCCGGGACTCGCGTAAGTCCCGGGGTTCTCCGAGGGGGGCGTGTCGGGGGCGGGCCCGGTCGTCGCGGCGTTTAGGGGGCGTGTCGGCAGCGTTTTGGGGGCGGGTACGGGGGCGTGGCTACGGCCCGGGGTGGTCCGGGGGCGTGGCCGCGCCCTCCGTACCCACCCCCAGGTCGCGTCCCGGCGCGCAACAGGCCCGCTGGTGCGCGGGGATTTACTTCTCCCTCCGGGAGGCGTAAATCCCCGGAGAAAGGTAAGGGGGGGGTGTAGACAGGGCCGGGCGGGTGGGTTAGGTAGAGGAAGGGAGGGGAAGGTGAGGGGAGGGCATTAGAGGATTCCCTCCAAGGCCGCTCCGATTTCGGAGCGGCCTTGGAGGGAACGGGGGTAGGCTGCGCAGCTCGGCGCGTGCCGGCTATACAGAATTCATAGCCTTGCGCGCGCCGATCCAGGAGTTTAGTGGATACGCGCTGCTCCGCGCGTATCTACTAAAATCCAGCGTACTTTTACTGGCGCCTGATGCACCAGCAAAAGTACGCCTATTCACGTTTTTTGAAAATCTACTCCACTATGTATGTCCATTTTCCCCTCTAACTCCTTAATATTTACAGACATCACTGCCATCATTTCCCAGATTGAATCCAATGTTATTAGTTCAGGTCGGACGGGCAATTCCACTTTTCTGCTAGTAGATGGTATATCTGCATCAGTGTCAGTCCTTAGTTCCACTGGGCTTATGGCAGGACTTTGTGTCTCTCCTGCCATGACCTCTTGGGAACTGATCTCAATAAGGGCTGATCCATTGCCTTGTCCTGATTTTCTCTGAACTGGGGGAAGTCCAATATTTGGACTTAAAGAACCCTCCTCTGCAGAGTTAGGGAGTCCTCCCACACTTCCCAGCTCATCAGGTTCCTTGGCTCTCTGAGTTTGCGGGATAGGTTAGACCATAAAATTTGTGATTGCCTATTGGAGGGGGGAAGCTAATGAAGAGGGCAGAGAGGGGAAAACCCTCACTTTCCCCTTTCTTTTAGCTGGCATGTTGGCAACTCTCACCTACAGGCTTTTACTAGGTCTCTAAATTGCCACTCTATTGCTAGAGTTCAACGGAAGGCAGAGATTCGGAATTATTTGCTAAATTAAATACCTGGAGCAGTGGCAGTGGCAAAGTCCAGCGAAGTCCGGCAAAGTCCGATAAAGCGCTCGCCCCTTTAGCGTGCCGGCTCTGCTGCGCGCCGCTTGCAGTGCGTTCTTATAGGCTACTTCCTTCTTCCGGCCCGGGGCTCCACCCACTACCATCCGCTCTCTCTCTGCGACCGTCGGGGCTTAGAAGACGCCCCCGGAAGGCAGGCTTGCGGGCAAGATGTACACCAACGAAAGGTAATCCTCCTTCTCCCCTCTCTCTCATTTTCTGGCCGCCTGCAGTACGTTCTTATAGGCTGCTTCCTTCTTCTGGCCCGGGGCTCCGCCCACTACCATCCGTTCTCTCTCTGCGACCGTCGGGACTTAGAAGACGCCCCCGGAAGGCAGGCTTGCGGGCAAGATGTACACCAAAGAAAGGTAATCCTCCTTCTCCCCTCTCTCTCACTTTCTGGCCGCCTGCAGTGCGTTCTTACAGGCTGCTTCCTTCTTCCGGCCCGGGGCTCCGCCCACTACCGTCCACTCTCTCTCTGCGACCGTAGGGGCTTAGAAGACGCCCCCGGAATGCAGGCTTGCGGGCAAGATGTACACCAACGAAAGGTAATCCTCCTTCTCCCCTCTCTCTCACTTTCTGGCCGCCTGCAGTGCGTTCTTATAGGCTGCTTCCTTCTTCCGGCCTGGGGCTCCGCCCACTACCGTCCGCTCTCTCACTGCGACCGTCGGGGCTTAGAAGACACCCCCGGAAGGCAGGCTTGCGGGCAAGATGTACACCAACGAAAGGTAATCCTCCTTCTCCCCTCTCTCTCCAGGAAATATTTCTTCACGGAGAGGTTGGTGGATGACTGGAATGCCCTTCCAGAGGAGGTGATGAAGACAAAAACAGTGAATGATTTCAAAAGGGCATGGGATAAACACTGTGGATCACTTAAAGCTAGAGGAGGATAGGGATAGTTTTCTGGTGTGGTGGTTACTACCCTTAACTAGGGATGTGAATCGTGTCCTCGATCGTCTTAACGATCGATTTCGGCTGGGAGGGGGAGGGAATCGTATTGTTGCCGTTTGGGGGGGTAAAATATCGTGAAAAATCGTGAAAAATCTAAAAATCTAAAAATCGCAAAACCGGCACATTAAAACCCCCTAAAACCCACCCCCGACCCTTTAAATTAAATCCCCCACCCTCCCACCCCCCCCAAATGAGTTAAATAACCTGCGGGTCCAGCGGCGGTCCGGAACGGCAGCGGTCCGGAACGGGCTCCTGCTCCTGAATCTTGTTGTCTTCAGCCGGCGCCATTTTCCAAAATGGCGCCGAAAAATGGCGGCGGCCATAGACGAACACGATTGGACGGCAGGAGGTCCTTCCGGACCCCCGCTGGACTTTTGGCAAGTCTCGTGGGGGTCAGGAGGCCCCCCACAAGCTGGCCAAAAGTTCCTGGAGGTCCAGCGGGGGTCAGGGAGCGATTTCCCGCCGCGAATCGTTTTCGTACGGAAAATGGCGCCGGCAGGAGATCGACTGCAGGAGGTCGTTCAGTGAGGGTTCCGGCGCCTCGCTGAACGACCTCCTGCAGTCGATCTCCTGCCGGCGCCATTTTCCGTACGAAACGATTCGCGGCGGGAAATCGCTCCCTGACCCCCGCTGGACCTCCAGGAACTTTTGGCCAGCTTGTGGGGGGCCTCCTGACCCCCACGAGACTTGCCAAAAGTCCAGCGGGGGTCCGGAAGGACCTCCTGCCGTCCAATCGTGTTCGTCTATGGCCGCCGCCATTTTTCGGCGCCATTTTGGAAAATGGCGCCGGCTGAAGACAACAAGATTCAGGAGCAGGAGCCCGTTCCGGACCGCTGCCGTTCCGGACCGCCGCTGGACCCGCAGGTTATTTAACTCATTTGGGGGGGGGTTCGGGAGGGTGGGGGATTTAATTTAAAGGGTCGGGGGTGGGTTTTAGGGGGTTTTAGTGTGCCGGCTCACGATTCTAACGATTTATAACGATAAATCGTTAGAATCTCTATTGTATTGTGTTCCATAACGGTTTAAGACGATATTAAAATTATCGGACGATAATTTTAATCGTCCTAAAACGATTCACATCCCTACCCTTAACCAATAGGGATGTGAATCATTTTTTGATGATTTAAAACAATCGTCAGATATATTTTAAATCGTCAAAAATCATTAGAGCCGCGATACAATAGCAATTCCCCCGATTTATCATCAAAAAATTGTAAATCGGGGGAGGGCAGGAAAACTGGCACACCAAAACAACCCTAAAACCCACCCCGACCCTTTAAAACAAATCCCCTACCCTCCCGAACCCCCCCAAAATGTTTTAAATTACCTGGGGTCCAGTGGGGGGTCCCGGGGCGATCTCCTGCTCTCGGGCCATGGCTGCGTTAATAGAAATGGTGCCGGTGGCCCTTTCCCCTTACCATATGACAGGGCAAAGGGCCATATGACGGGTCATATGACATAGTGTGGACAAAGGTAGCACCATTTTGAATATTGGCAATACGGCCCGAGTGCAGGAGGTCGCTCCCGGACCCCCGCTGGACTTTTGGCAAGTCTTGTGGGAGTCAGAAGGCCCCCCAAGCTGGCCAAAAGTCCCTGAGGGTCCAGCGGGGGTCCGGGAGTGATCTCCTGCGCTTGTGACGTCGGGTGACAGGAACCAAAATGGCACCGGCGCTACCTTTGCCCAGTCATATGGTAAGGGCAAAGGGCCACCGGCGCCATTTCTATTAATGCAGCCGTGGCCCGAGAGCGGGAGATCGCGCCGGGACCCCCCCCCCCCCCCCCCCACTGGACCTCAGGTAATTTAAAACATTTTGGGGGGTTCGGGAGGGTGGTGGATTTGTTTTAAAGGGTCGGGTGGGTTTTAGTTTTAATATACTGCTGACTTCAATTACAATTGATTCAATATGATACAAAGCAATTAAATAAAATTCAAGCCATAAATAACTAATTTAAGATATCTTAGCTATTCTAATACTTATTTTCAATTCTGCAAGGATACAAATTACATCAAATTCCAAACTGAATCAATTTCAGAACAAGAATGACTTCTCCAAAAATAAACCTAACATATTTTCCATTTCTCAATGCATGTTATCCTAACAACAATAATGCTTTCTTGCAACTCACAAAGGTGAAAGCACCTTTGGTTCATCCCTTTGGCAACTTGTCCCTGAGTAGTGCTGGCTCTTTACTATATCACCAACACTGATATCATTGGGGATAGCATCCTAATCTAAGTCTGAGGAGGGAGTATAGGGCCACAGGCTGGAAACTAAATCCTCCACGGTCTCTGCCACTTCTGCTGGTTAATAATGGAATAGAACAGCAGGACTGACTTTCCATTCTGTCGCCGGCATTGATGTCACCTGAACAGGGCCGCAACATCTGAGTCTGGGTCTAGGAGCAGAAAGAAAGGGCTTCAGTCTGGAAATCAGCCCCTTTACAGTGGCATG
The DNA here is from genome assembly GCF_901001135.1 of Rhinatrema bivittatum. Lineage (NCBI taxonomy): Eukaryota > Metazoa > Chordata > Amphibia > Gymnophiona > Rhinatrematidae > Rhinatrema > Rhinatrema bivittatum. The sequence continues at coordinate 57,168,457 of NC_042619.1, forward strand.
TGGGTGAAGGGAGAGTGGAAATCAGGTTCCATATGGGAATTTGTAGGCATATTTATTCAAAGTGAACAAATTTCTACTGGTCAGATTGAATGGGGCATTTTGCTCTATAGCTGTTGTCATTCTCTATTTTACAATGCTGCTACTGATGATAGATTAGAAGAGCAAGGCTGGCTCTGCACCTCATCATTGGCACTGATGTCACTGGGGGTAGGACCACAGTATTCAGATCTGGATCAAAAGGAGAGGACCACATTCCTTCTTTCTTGTTTATTTTATTTTCTTGTATATATTTCTCCATTAAAATGGCACCTTTAAAATGGTAGCAGACATATGATGGTACATAGCAAAAGGCTGGGTGGCAAAACTGGTTACTACATGAATTTAAAGGAGCTTGAAAATCTGGGTTTTTAATTTACTACTGTATGTAATCAACATGGCTGACTCCTGGATTTCAGGGGGAAGTATCTTCCACAGATGGGGGCAAGAAAGGAAAAGCTTTAACTGGAAAGGCCTTTTAACATGAGACAGACAGAAATGTTCACTGAAAGGAATGGAGGTGACAAGATGGAGGAAAGTAAAATTAAAGTTGACAAAAAGAAAAAAAATCAGAATCATGTACACATACATGTCAAAGATATTGGACATGATAATGACATTTAATCGAGAGCCAATTTGATCAGAAAACAAGGGCAAGGATTGAGAATGATGGGGGGTAGTAAGACTGAAGAATCAGTTAGATAGATAAAAGGAGAATCATTCCCTGGGTGATACAAAATGCCCCCAAAAAGGAATGTATTTTTAAGAAGAATAGAATAATCAATAAAGTAAAAATCTGAAGAAAAGTCAATAATATTTTTGTTCAATATAGTTCGTTTCATTTCCTTACTTTTACTTCTGATCCCTTTAAATTAACTTAACAATAAAAAATAAATATTTTTTATTACATGAATGGTTAGAATACACAAAATCACGGATACCCCGTTTTTTATGAGCAATAAATCAAAGGATATGCCATTGCTTTGGTCAGTTTCAAGACCAAAGCGTGCCTACAGATGTTAAGATCTTAGATATAGATGAGAGAGGGCTAATATAATAATGTAGAACGTGTCTGCAGAAAATATCAGGGTATGATGGGACTGATGGAGAGGCAGATAGCTTCAAGAAACATGCAGCTTAAATTTCACCCACAACCACGGCATACCTCTTCTGAATCTTCAGTGCATAAAAATAGGATATATAGACATGCTGTAAGCCTGGGCCTAAGCCTCTTAACCTGTATCTACTTCTTGAGCTAGAGGCTGAAAAAGGACTACAGAGAGCCTAAAACTATGAGGCTGAACCTGTATTCCCAGAGCCTTTACCTTCTACTAAGCTTAAATACTTGTTCCTCTGAATCCTTATGATATAAAGCTGTAGTAAAGCTAATGTAAGAAGTACTTTGTTCCTTTCCATATTCCATCTTTAGGGAGATGTTTTTACACTTTTGGGACCAACCCTGAGATATTTCCCCACCTAGGGTTCTGGGGTAGGTCAGGCTCCCCCTATATAACTTGGATTGAGTTTGTGCAATATGTGCTTCTTTGTTATTTTGATTTTGGAGCAGGAGGAGTGTGTTTCTGGTCAATTCCGGTAGGCCCCCCACAGCTTCCAGAATTGGTAAAAACAAGGATGGTAACCTTGTCAGAGCTCCTATGGACCTAGAAGGTGAGTAGAAAAGAGGAGATTTTTCACTTTTGAGAGAAGTGTTTTTTTCTTGATCTACTCCTACTTCAGGAAGGCAAACACCCCTCTTGAGGGGATTGGGATAGGGTACTACTTTTCCCTGCATCCAGTTAAAGTAGGGACTGTAGCAGAAGTAAGAACTATTTTTGGAGAATTTGTTCTCTAATCTTGGATGGGACGGTCTTTTTCCCACCACCTTCCAACTCACTGTTTGGAGGAGATAATTTTTCTACTTTCCTGGCACCAGGAAGGGACATTGACTCAGACCTGGAGAGAGACACTAAAGCACTTGGATTTTCATTCCATCTGTATCAAGTGAATTTTTATGTTGTATATTTGTGATTTTCTGTTTTTATTTTTTATCAAGTTCTTATGAATTACAGTAAACTTTTTAATTTGAACACTACTTTAAGCATTTGGCCGGCTCCTTCTGAGTTTGAAAACATGACTGCTGAGATATTCAAGAATGAAAACCAGTGTGATAAAGATCAATTGGAGTTTGTAGAACTGGAAAGACTGTATAGTGATCCCACCTTTCATGCACCTAGGGCCCCTGATGCTTGTTCTCCTCCCTGCCAGTAGAACTCTAAAATCCCAATGGCCAACAAATGGTGATGTACAAGGCAAGAAGAATTAAAGGTCTGGGAAGATAAGGCTAGCCCTGGGACTCTTAGTGGTCTCTATATTCTGGATGTAACCAAATAGGGGGTTACACTAACATTTTTGTTCTTGTTTTTTTCCTATGTGAAGCTGCTTCTTGTTGCTGCCTGAAAACTGCATAAATTAACCCATTTTGAACCCTTCACTGTCTTGGCTAAGCAATCCTACAAGTTTACTTATTCCAATATTCAACATATGGTTGTCAGAAGTTTGGACTTTGACCTATGTGCTTACAGGTGGCCGAGGCAAATATCTTTCTAATTAAGAAGAAACCTGGGAAGCTTTAATGGGCTTGCTACTGCTGAGACATTAAGGGACACTGCTGTACAATTCCTTGCAAGTATGCTTGAGATTTTAAACCAGAGCTTATTCTGTGAGAGGCATTGAAGGTGTTTGATGTTTAATTCCCAGAATGGCTGTCTCTGAGCCAGAGGCTAACACCTGAGAATGTACAACCTAAAGAAGCTAAGGAAGATTTGCTGAACAACTCCCTGCCTAATTTATATCCCCCACAAATAAAACCTACTCCCTGAGAGAGATGCTGGAGAAGAACTGCAAAGCCCACAGATGAGAGAGGCTGTACCTCTTTCCATGGACTATGAGACTGCAGATCCTAGAGGTATGAAGCTGAACCTATGTTCCTTGACATTGAACCTTCTGCTCAAGGTAAAAATGTATTCTTCTGATTCCTCAACAATAAAGACAATCAGAGAGAGAAAAGGATCAAAGTCCAAATCTCATGAAACAATCCTTTAAATCTTTTAAATCACAAATGACAATATCATAAAAAACAGCTCCCAGATGTTTTAATCTGCAGCCTCTTGCCACGTAATGGGCTGCAAGCTGTATTCAGCCTTTAGAGCAGTATGAAATTTCAATCATTTATTGCCATTTGCAAAAAGATATCTCCTTTTATAATTTTTATTCCTAATATAAATATAAATATATCCAACAATGATTTTTATGAATCAGAAATCTCAACACTCCCAATTTTTAAGCATCAAATAATTCTGAAAAAATAGTTAAAAATAGAATACTTAGCCCAAATAGTTGAAACGTTTAAACCAGCAAAAATAGCTTATCCACCACAATTCTCAACATTAAGGGAATGTTGAGAATTGTTGATTTCAATTACCCCAATATTGACTGGGTAAGTGAAAGATCAGGACATGCTAGAGAGATAAAGTTCCTGAATGGAGTAAATGACAGTTTTATGGAGTAATTGATTCAGGAACCAAGAAGAGAGGGAACAATTTTAGATCTAATTTTCAGAGGAGACCAGGATCTAGTGAGAGAGATAACAGTGTTGGGACCACTTGGTAGTAGTGATCATAACATGATCAAATTTGAATTAATGACAGGAAGGGGACAGTAAGTAAATTCAAGCTCTAACACTAAACTTTCAAAAGGGAAACTTTAACTAATTGAGAAAAATAATAATAAAAAAAAAACCTGAAAGGTGCAGCTACAAAGGGTAAGGAGTATGAAATAGGCATGAACATTGTTTAAAAATACCAACATAGAAGCGCAGTCCAGAGGTATTCCATGCATTAACAGCCTAATTTTACTTCCTCAGTGCGCATCAATACTGGTAGATACATGCGTGGCCGGGCCATGCGCATGCCGAGCGTGTTTTCAAAGTGGCTCAGCCAAGCACGTATCTCCTGGTACATGCGGAAGAGCCAAGTTTCGAAAAAGGGGTGGGATGGGGAAGGCCAAGGGCAGAGGCTGGGTGGGGTGGGGGGCTGGCCGGGATAACGCCATTAGGCATTGTCCCGGTGAAGTATGCGCCGGAGGCCGGCCAGCACACGGAACTTACTGCTGCTTGGGAGAGCGTATAAGTTCAAAAATAAAAAAAATAGGTTAGTTAGGAGGGTTTTGGGGTCAGAGAGGAGAGGGGAAAAGGGAGGAAGGTTAGCTAGGGGGTTTAGGAAGTTTATCTCCAGTACACTCCTTTATTGGCGTCCGGAACTGCCTGGAACTGCGTACATATGGACACCCATATACCCCTTTTAAAATGTACCCTTAAGAAAGGTAGAAGGAAGGCCGAACAATTGCCAACATGGTTAAAAAGTGAAATGAAAGAGACTTTTTTAGCCAAAAGATCTTCATTCAATAATTGGATGAAGGATCCATCAGAGGAAAATAGGATAATGCCTTATGCATTGTCAAGTTAAATGTAAGACATTGATAAGACAGGCTAAGAGAGAATTTGAAAATAATTTGGCCATAGAGACAAAAACTCATAATGGAAACTTTAAAAAAGTCTGCAAGGGAGTCAGTTGGACCGTTAGATGATTGAGGGGTTAAAGGGGCACTTAGGGAAGATAAGGCCATTGCGGAAAGACTAAACAAATTGTTTGCCTCAGTGTTTTCTGAGGAGGATGTTGGGGCGATACCCGTTCTGGGGACGGTTTTCAAGGGTGATGATTCAGATGAACTGAACCAAATTATGGTGAACCTGGAAGATGTAGAAGGCCAGATTGAGAAACTGAAGAGTAGTAAATTGTCTGGATCAGATGGTATACACCCCAGGGTTTTGAAAGAAATAAAAAATGAAATTTCAGACCTATTAGTAAAAACTTGTAATCTAGAATTAAAATTTTCCATTGTATCTGAAGACTGGAGGATGGCCAGTTGTAACCCTGATATTTAAAAAGAGCTCCAGGGGAGATCTGGGAGAGTATAGACTGGTGAGCCTGACTTCAGTACCTGAAAAAATTGTGGAAACTATCATAAAGAATAAAATCACAGAACATTTAGATAGACAGGGTTTAATAAGACATAGCCAGCATGGATTTACCCAAGGGAAGTCTTGCCTCACAAATCTCCTACAATTTTATGAAAGGGTGAATAAACATTTGGACAAAGCTAAACCAGTAGATGTGTTGTATTTGGATTTTCAGAAGGCATTCAACAAAGTCCATCATGAGAAGCTTCTAAGAAAATGAAAAAGGCATGGAGCAAAAGCCAATGTCCTTTTGTGGATTGCAAACTGGTTAAAAGCAGGAAACAGAGAGTAGGATTAAATGATCTGTTTTCACAGAGGAAAAAGATAAATAATGGAGTGTCTCAGGCATCTGTCTTGGACTGGTTATTTTTAATATATTTATAAATGATCTGGAAAGGGGTACAATGAGTGAGTTACTTAAATTTGCAAATGACATACAATTAAATCTCAAGTGGATTGTACTAAATTGCAGGAGGACCTTGTGAGACTGGAAGATTGGGCGTCCAAATAGCAAATTAAGGGGCCGATGCAATATGGTGTGCTGAGCCGAGTGCACTCTTAACGTGCAGTTGAACGCGGGTAGAATCGGCGCTAATCAATCCCCTAATGCAATAAGGGGATTAGCGCCTATTCAATGTGCGTCTCTGATGCACATTTAACAGTCATCTATTAACGCCTGCCTGCGAGCTCACACCCCCACCCATCCGGCCATCTGTGCGGGACACTTTCCGGGTTTATCAGCGTCAGTTTTCGTGAGCAGCATACAGCAGTCAAGAAAACCATCTGGGTTCGCTTTAGCAAGGATGCGCTAGCGATCAAACATTCTCCTCTCAGAGGGTCCTAGCGCATCCTTGCTAACGTGACCCCCTAATTTAAATATTGCATGGCGCTGACTGTTCAGCGCCTGCTTTCTTTGCGCCTTTATTGCATCGGCCCATATATTTAAAGAGGACAAGTGCAGGGTGATGCATATAGGGAAAAATAACCCTTGCTGTAGTTACGCAATGTTAGGTTCCACATTAGGAGCTACCACCCAGGAAAAAGATCTAGGCATTACCACTCAGGAAAGAGATCTAGGTGTCATAGTAGATAATACATTGAAATTGTCAGCTCAGTGTGCTGTGGCGGTCAAAAAAGCAAGCAGAATGTTAGGAATTATTAGGAAGGGAATGGCAAATTAAATGGTGGATGTCATAATGTCTCTCTATCAATCCACCTTGAATTATACCTTGAATACTGTGCAGTTCTTGTCACCGCATTTCAAAAAAGGTATAGTTACACTGGAGAAAGTACAGAGAAGGGTGACCAAAATGATAAAGGGGATGGAACGGCTTCCCTTTCAGGAAAGGCTAAAGAGGTTAGGGCTGTTCAGCGGGGAGAAAAGATCACTGACGGGGGATATGATAGAGGTCTACAAAATCATGAAGGGACTTGCAGGGCCAGCAGAAGCAGAACACTAGGTGAGCTAGGCACAGGCCTAGGGCGCTGACCATTAGGGGATGACACTGCCGCTCATAAGCCTATGAAGCAGGGTGAGGCGGCCGCTTCAGGTGGCAGAATTTTGAAGCAGAAAAAAGTGCCCCTTCAAAATTCTGCCAAGCCTCTGCCTTGCCCTGCCTTCCCCCACCGTCCCCCCACCTTCCCCCTGCCTTTCCCATCACGCAATTTTCCCTACCCGCCCCTCCCCCCAAGACTCACGAGAACCCCTGGTGATCCAGTGGAGGGTCCAGGAGTGATCTGTTGTTCCTGGGCCGTTGGCTGCCACTAACTAAAATGGTGGTGGTGCCCTTTAGCCCCTATCATTGATGGGGCTACCAGTGCCATTGGCTAGCCCCATCACATGGTCAGGGCAATGAATGGCTCCGGACATGGCACCTCTGACTACTAGGAGTTTTTGTGAGTCTTGGGGTGTCGGGAGGGTGGAGGGGTTATTTTATTTAAATTTGGGGGGGGGGGGGTGGCACAGGTGGTGGGAAAGCGGCAGCATGTGGTCTCTGCCCCCAGAGGTAGGAGCCAGGGCTGTGACCAGGGGTGGGGCGGGGGGGGGGGGGGGGGGCGGCACAAGGCAGAAGGTGCCTAGAGTGCAAATCCCCTTGCACTGGCCCTAAGGACTTTGTTGGTTATTTACTCTTTTGGATAATACAATGACTCTATGAAGTTAGCAAGTAGCTCATTTAAAACCAATTGGAGAAAATTATTTTTCACTCAATGAATTATTAAGCTTTGGAATTTATTTGCCAGAGGAAGTGGTTACGGCATCTAGTGTAGCTGGGTTTAAAAAAGGGTTGGAGAAGTTCCTAGAGCAGACACTGCTATTAATTTATTTATTTATTTATTTAAGAGTTTTTTTTATATACCGGGGCACGTTAAAAACATCACCCCGGTTCACAGTGTAACGTAACGTAGCAACGGGCTTTACAATAATTTAGAGTAGATAAACATAGATAATGTAGCAACAGGCTTTACAATAATTTAGAGTAGATAAACATAGGTAAACATTATTTAGATTTACAGCTATTCACAAGGTGTCCGGTCTTTAACTATTCACAAAGGTGTCAGGTATATGGTATTGGAGGGGAGAAGGAGGATGGGGTGTTGGGTTGGGTTGGGAGGAGGAGGAGGAGGAGGAGGGGTGGGAGGGGGGTACAGTGATGTGGGGGGGAAGAGGGGGGTAATGGTTGTTAAGTTCAGGGGGGCGTGTCAGTCGAGGGTCGTATCTTTAGTCGGGGTATGCTAGTTTGAAGAGCCAGGTTAATCAATAAGTATTAGTATCTTGGGATCTATTCATTATGGGGTAGATTTTAAAAGGTTGCGTGCGGGCAGACATGTGCGCATGCTACCCGGCATGCAGACATGTACATCTGATTTTATAACTTGCGTGCGTAGGCGCACACAAGTTATTAAATCAGGGGTCGGTGCACGCAAGGGGGTGCACAGTTGTGCACCTTGCGTGCACCGAGCCGCGCTGCCTTCCCCCGTTCCCTCCTCCCTAGCCTGACCTTCCCACCCCTTCCCCTAACCTTTCCCCCAGCCCAAATCCAACCCCCCCTGACTTTTATTTTACATTTTGCGCCTGCCTCTGGGCAGGTGCAAGTTGCGTGGGCGGCCAACTGCCAGTGAGCGATCCTCGGCACAGCAGCAAATATGGTCACTGTTCCAGGAGCCTGGCCCTAGCCCCGCCCATGCTCAGCCCACTCCCTGCCCCTTTAGTAACGCCCCGGGACTTACACATATCCTGGGGCTTTATGTGCATTGCCGGGCCTTTTTAAAATAGGCCCGGCGCGCGTAAGGACGGTTATGCGCATAAATCCTCCGGATTTACGCGTGTAATCTTTTTAAAATCCAGCCCTAAAGGTTTTGGTTCTTGACAGGTACTTCTGACTTGGTTGGCACTGTTGGACACAGGATACTGGGCTTGATGAACTCTTGGTTTGATCCAGTATTGCATATCTTATGTTATGTTATATTATGTAAACACATATTCAAAGAATGTTACCAGTTACACAGATACAAACAACTTACATGACCAGCGTCTATGATTCAATCAACAATCAAAACCACTCATTTGGAAAAATATTCAATTTTATTTTGTTGGAAATGAGTTTCTTATGAAGGCCTGCATTAATGTCCACTTATAACTTGTATACACACTGAGTGATGTTACCTATCCTCTCTACAATATTGTAATATTCACATGCACATAAGAGAGGTAACAAACTTTATTCTCAAATCTGTATCACAATCAAATAAAATGTGTCAAGTATCACAAAACCCTTCCCCTCACATCCTAATTTCCTTCAACTCACAGACACGCTTATATTCATTACCAGACAAGACTTGACCTGCTACAAAAACACTGCCCACTCTATCTCATTATTTAACCTCTTTGGGGCTAAAGTCCACCATTCAAAAATACACTTTTGTTCCCAAAGGGGTTAAATAATGAGACAGAGTGGGCAGCGTTTTTGTAGCAGGTCAAGCCTTGTCTGGTAATGAATATAAGTGTGTCTGTGAGATGAAGGAAATTAGGATGTGAGTGTATGGTTTAAAGGGGAATGGTGGGGTGTATGATATGTAATAGTACAGAATGTGGGAGATATGTAGTGTTTAGAGCAAAAATTATGAAGAGTGGGTGATAATGGATGGTCTGAGTGTTAAATTAGATTGGGTTAGGATTGGTCAGATTTTGGAGGCAATGCTGGGTTGTAATTGGATGTGAGAAGAATTAGTGAGGTGAGTAGTGGGTGTTTATGGAGGCTTAGGATTGGTTGGCTCTGGAGGTAATGTTGAAGCAGTCGGGTGTCAGATTAAGGGACGTGGTTTTGGGTTTTGGAAGTATGTGGAGTAACAACTGGTCATTAGATGGAGTGATGTGGTGTTGGTTTAAACATCTAGACAAGGTTTTGGTTCAACATTTAGAAGCCCCCATGCATCTAGGTAAATAAGTGATTATTCAGTAAGCATTGATGTCCCATTGAAAAAAGAAAAAGAAATGTGTCAGATAGTGTTTTTTGTTTCAATGTGTTAGAGTGACTTAGGTCAGGGCAAGTGAGAGATGTTATGAGGTTATCATGTAAAGTCATGTCGGTGATGTGACGTGTAAATTTGTTTTATTGTGTGAGAGTAACTCAGATCCGGGTAAGTGAGAGGTGTTATTACAGTGATGTCAGTACTTAAAGTCACTTCGATGAAATGACGTTGGGACGTGGAGTCACGTGCCGACATCCTCGGGTGATGCCCTGGATGCCGCCCGGGTGGTGGTTTAGGTATAAGAGATCGTTTAAATTCTGGGTAACAGGTCGTAAAGTTGAAAAATTTGTTTGGAAAGGAGTATGGCGGTTATGGAGAATGTGTTGAACTGTGATTTGTGAAAGGAGTTGGATTTTGCAACTTTGAAGGCTGCAGTGAGTAGTTTTGATCATAATGGGGTTGAGAATAGATATCGGGAGGTTGAAGAGATACTGTGAGTTCATAAGATGGTAGTGAATAAACATTGTGTCCATGTGTTTATATATTGTAGGTGAAAACCCCATGTGTCCTGATTAACTTGTTGTTTGAAGCAGATTAAAGACCCATCAAGTTTTGGGTTACTGCAGTTGGTCTATTATAAGCAATATGGTGATAACAATTTGGTACGCGTGTGAAGAGAGTGTGAATGTTGTGTCATGAACGTTTGATTTTAATGTTGACGATGTGTGGTTTACATTTATGGGTTGTTATCGTAGATGGTGATATTCCTCCCTGATGAAGCCATTTATGGAGAAACAAGGGCCTCTTGTAGGGTGACATCGGTGCTTCATTGAACATTTAAAAGAAGTCATACAGTGGTGTGAGTTAGCAGAAGAAGGAATCAAAACAAGAGAAGAGTGGGCGATGTGGGCACGTTAACATGTGTGTACAAGGTGTGGCTACATAATATTTATTTATTTATTTATTTAAGTTTTTTTATATACCAACATTCAAGACGATAGTCCCATCATGCTGGTTCACAAGAAACAGGGAAATCTGATAATAATAATAATAGAGGGAAATCTGTTACAAATTGAGATACTATTGTGATCTTCAGTCTTATCAAAGTATTGAAATATACATATCAATGTAAGAAATTGTTTATAACATAGTAGCTACATATATGTCTATCAAGGGTTGTAAGTGGTTTAGGTACCACAGGACTTCCAGATATACATACAGTATAGCGATAAATTGTAAATGAAGTATAAGCTATAGAATGTCATTTGTGCCCTGTTGCTGTACATTTGTTTTTAATGAATGAATGTGTATGAGTGAATGAGGGGAAGGGTTTTGTGATATATGACACATTTTATTTGATTGTGATTCAGATTTGATAATAAAGTTTGTTACCTCTCTTATGTGCATGTGAACACTTATAACTTGTGACATTATAAGTTTGTATCAATCAAAACCATCATGGGAAAATTAATTGTAATAGAATTTTATAAACAGGACCAAACTATCTCAATATTAAGAATACATACAGTCACATAATTCAACATATAAATCCACAATTGTTCTAATCAGATATGTCAGCATTCCATATCATGCCAACAAATAGAAGCTGTAATTCTATCCAAAATTGCCCACTGTAGGTCATCACAGGAATGACTGTTCTCAATATATTGAATAACCATCAAAGCCTCATGGTGAACATGCAGAATGCAGCTTATAGGAGCTGCATTCAGAAAACTAACTGTGAAGCTCCAATATTTACTCATTATATTTAGAGACTGAACATAGGAGCTGCATTCCGAATACTCTCTGTGAAGCTCTGATGATTACTCATTATATTGAGAAAAATCATTCCTGTGATGACATGTGGTAGACGACTAAACAATAACATAGGACCTGAATTCTGTATGCTTGCTGTGAAGCCCCTATGGTTACTCATTATATTGAGAAAAATCATTCCTGTGACAACATGTGGTGGACCATTTAGATAGGATTACACCTTCTATACATGGGGATGTTCTGAACTGCCAACGTTATCTAATTAGAACAATGGTGGATTTATAAGTTGAATTCTATGGCACCATATGGTCTGAACTTCAAAATAGATTAATCCTGTTTTCTATATAACCCAGGCGTTAGAACTGGATATGGGTGGGGATAACCACATTACTGTGCCATTGAATTGGACCAGGAAAGCCTCACATACTGCTAAATCCTCACATAAGGTGCAGGTAACTCTCAATCAGTGTTACTTCTTTGTTACTGTCAAGAAAGCATTAATCAATTAGCACAGGAATGCCCACCTCATTGGGATGACCCTGCAGGTGAAGGCCAAACGAGTGCCTCAAATCAATTCAAACAGCTTCTGTATTATGTTAGCTGGGAACCTGGACATCATTTGAATGGTGTCGAGCTCAATGCCGAGGAAAGTAAGCACCTCAGCTGGTGGTTCCAGCTTGTCCACTGCTAACGGAATGCCAAAATCTTTGAAAGCCATTAAATAGATCACAACATGCCTCTGAGCCACGAGGTCCAATGAACAGAAAATCATCCAAGTAGTGGACGATTCCTGTCAAGCCCATGTACCGGGACAACTCCCAATGTAGGAAGATGCTGAATGTCTCATAGTGCGCACATGAAACCAAGCACCCCATGGACATACATTTATTAAAGTAGTAAGCGCCCTTGAAGTAAAACCCTAGTAAAGGGAAATCATCCGGATGCACAGGCAAGAGTCGGAACACAAACTCTATATCAATCTTTACCATGAGGGCCCCTTCCCCACAATCCATGAGAAGGTCGAGTGCTCTGTCGAAGGAAGCGTATTGGACCACGCACGCCTCCTGTGGGATGAAGTCATTCACAGCCCGGCCCGCTGGGTAGGAGAGATTGTGTATCAGTCTGAATTTGTCCTGCTTCTTCTTAGGCACCAGCTAGAGGTGACAGGATCATCTTGTCAAAGGGTGGGAGGTGGAAAGGGCCTGCTACCCTGCCTAGACCAATTTCCACCCCCAGCTTCTCTCTCACTACGTCTGCAAACCTGGTGGCGGAGTGTGCATTTGAGTGTCAAGCGAGGTTCATATGGGATTCTGAAGCCCTCCTTGAAACCTTGGTGTAATGTAAAGGTTGTATGTCTATTGGGATAGAGGCTAAGATCCAATGCCAATAGCTCCCAGATGACTAGGGTCAGGGATTGCGAGTAAGGGCTACTTAAACCTGCTGCTTGGGGCTTTCTTGGTACACTTGGTGGCAGGGTGACTAGCGGTGCAGGTGGAGCAGATATGCTTGTATTTGCAATCCTGCATCATGCAACCCTCTTGTAGTAGCACCGACAGGCATCAACCATGGGGTCAGCCACCTGCCCCCATCCCTGGGAGCCTCCCTTGGCACGAAAGGAATGATTGTTTGTGTTTCTGATTTGTGTGCTGCCATGTGTGTCAGCCACAACTTCACGTCTTGTGCGCCCCATGATATGGATGGTATGTCAGCCATCCTTTCTCTGAATTGCTCATCATAATTCAATCAAGAGAATCCCTCGTAGGTGGAGTGGGCACTGACAATGGTGACTAATTCCACAAAGCTAAGTGCTGTGAGAGATCGGTTTGGCTGTCTATTGACACTAGGCACGCAAAGGATTGCACCCAGTTGCTAATGTTTCTAGAGACCTGCTTGGGACTGAAGAAGCTTCATGCTGTTTGAGATTTTTGCGTGACCCTTCCATCTTCTTATGCCCCTCCAGCAAACTAAAATATCAACATACTAGCGATGGCATATGTGGCACCAGAGTGAACATAAAATACTCTGCCACAACTAGGGATGTGAATCGTTTTTTGATGATTTAAAATATCGTCCGATATATTTTAAATCGTCAAAAATCGTTAGAGGCAATATACAATAGGAATTTCCCCGATTTATCGTCAAAAATCGTAAATCGGGGGAAGGGGGAGGGCGGGAAAACCGGCACACTAAAACAACCCTAAAAACCTACCCGACCCTTTAAAATAAATCCCCCACCCTCCCGAACCCCCCTGGGCAAAGGTAGCGCCGGCGCCATTTCTATTAATGCACCCGTGGCCCGAGAATGGAAGATCACACCGGGACCCCCCCACTGGACTCCAGGTAATTTAAGACATTTTGGGGGGGTTCAGGAGGGTGGGGGATTTATTTTAAAGGGTCGGGGTGGGTTTTAGGGTTGTTTTAGTGTGCCGGTTTTCCCGCCCTCCCCCGATTTACGATTTACATGATTTAAAAAACAAAACAAAACCGCGACGATCCGATTCCCTCCCCCCCCAGCCAAAATCGATCGTTAAGACGATCGATCACACGATTCACATCTCTAGCCACAACTGCTTTGTCGTGTTTAATGCTGGAAGGCTAGCATAAGTGGCAATGGTGCTCCACGAGCCCTCTGCCACTGATGACTCCCGGGAACCAGAGGAAGATGCTGGTGAGGAACTCCTGCTGCCCGAGGTGTCAGAGCAACAGGAGTGCCTCCTCCTCTTCTTCTTATGCCTCCTTTCAGTTCTGTCGTACCTTGCAGGGGACTGGGCCTTATTGCCCTCTGCTGGGGGTTGGGACACCCTTTATGCTCCTGGCAGATATGACCCCCTGGACTCACCTGTAGCAGTTGGCGGCACTGCAGGTTGCACACTGGGGGCAAGGTCCAGACTCTCATCTGTGGCAATCTATAGAACATAAGAACATAAGAGCATGCCATACTGGGTCAGACCAAGGGTCCATCAAGCCCAGCATCCTGTTTCCAACAGTGGCCAATCCAGGTCATAAGAACCTGGCAAGTACCCCAAAACTAAGTCTATTCCATGTTACCGTTGCTAGTAATAGCAGTGGCTATTTTCTAAGTCAACTTAATTAATAGCAGGTAATGGACGACTCCTCCAAGAACTTACCCAATCCTTCTTTAAACATTGCTATATTAACTGCACTAACCATAACCTCTGGCAACAAATTCCAGAGTTTAATTGTGCGTTGAGTAAAAACGAACTTTCTCAGATTTGTTTTAAATGTGCCACATGCTAACTTCATGGTGCCCCCTAGTCCTTTTACTATCCGAAAGAGTAGATAACCAATTCACATTTACCCGTTCTAGACCCCTCATGATTTTAAACACCTCTATCATATCCCCCCTCAGCTGTCTCTTCTCCAAGCTGAAAAGTCCTAACCTCTTTAGTCTTTCCTCATAGGGGAGCTGTTCCATTCCCCTTATCATTTTGGTAGCCCTTCTCTGTACTTTCTCCATCGCAATTATATCTTTTTTGAGATGCGGCGACCAGAATTGTACACAATATTCAAGGTGCGGTCTCACCATGGAGCGATACAGAGGCATTATGACATTTTCCGTTTTATTCACCATTCCCTTTCTAATAATTCCCAACATTCTGTTTGCTTTTTTGGCTGCTGCAGCACACTGAACCGACAATTTCAATGTGTTTGTGTAACTATAGCATGGGTTATTTTTCCCTATATGCATCACCTTGCATTTATCCACATTAAATTTCATCTGCCATTTTGATCCCCAATTTTCCAGTCTCACAAGGTCTTCCTGCAATGTATCACAATCTGCTTGTGATTTAACTAATCTGAACAATTTTGTATCATCTGCAAATTTGATTATCTCACTCATCATATTTCTTTCCAGATCATTTATAAATATATTGAAAAGTAAGGGTCCCAATACAGATCCCTGAGGCACTCCACTGCCCACTCCCTTCCACTCAGAAAATTGACTATTTAATCCTACTCTCTGTTTCCTGTCTTTTAGCCAGTTTGCAATCCACGAAAGGACATCGCCACCTATCCCATGACTTTTTACTTTTCCTAGAAGCCTCTCAAGAGGAACTTTGTCAAACGCCTTCTGAAAATCCAAGTATACTACATTTACCGGTTTACCTTTATCCACGTGTTTATTAACTCCTTCAAAAAAGTGAAGCAGATTTGTGAGGCAAGACTTGCCTTGGGTAAAGCCATGCTGACTTTGTTCCATTAAACCATGTCTTTCTATATGTTCTGCAATTTTGATGTTTAGAATACTTTCCACTATTTTTCCTGACACAGAAGTCAGACTAACTGGTCTGTAGTTTCCCGGATCGCCTCTGGAGCCCTTTTTAAATATTGGGGTTATATTTGCTATCCTCCAGTCTTCAGGTACAATGGATGATTTTAATAATAGGTTATACATTTTTGCTAATAGGTCTGAAATTTCATTTTTTAGTTCCTTCAGAACTCTGGGGTGTATACCATCCGGTCCAGGTGATTTACTACTCTTCAGTTTGTCAATCTGGTCTACCACATCTTCTAGGTTCACCATGATTTGGTTCAGTCCATCTGAATCATTACCCATGAAAACCTTCTCCAGTATGGGTACCTCTCCAACATCCTCTTCAGTAAACACCAAAGCAAAGACATCATTTAATCTTTCCGCGATGGCCTTATCTTCTCTAAGTGCCCCTTTAACCCCTCAGTCATCTAACGGTCCAACTGACTCCCTCACAGGCTTTCTGCTTCGGATATATTTAAAAAAGTTTTTACTGTGAGTTTTTGCCTCTATGGCCAACTTCTTTTCAAATTCTCTCTTAGCCTGTCTTATCAATGTTTTACATTTAACTTGCCAACGTTTATGCATTATCCTATTTTCTTCTGTTGGATCCTTCTTCCAGTTTTTGAATGAAGATCTTTTGGCTAAAATAGCTTCTTTCACCTCCCCTTTTAACCATGCCGGTAATCGTTTTGCCTTCTTTCCACCTTTCTTAATGTGTGGAATACATCTGGACTGTGCTTCTAGAATGGTATTTTTTAACAATGACCACGCCTCTTGCACACTTTTTAGTTTTGTAGCTGTTCTTTTCAGTTTTTTTCTAACAATTTTTCTCATTTTATCAAAATTTCCCTTTTGAAAGTTTAGCACGAGAGCCGTGGATTTGCATACTGTTCCTCTTCCAGTCATTAATTCAAATTTGATCATATTATGATCACTATTGCCAAGCGGCCCTACCACCGTTACCTCTCTCACCAAATCCTCTGTTCCACTGAGAATTAGATCTAAAATTGTTCCCTCTCTCGTCGGTTCCTGAACCAATTGCTCCATAAAGCTATCATTTATTCCATCCAGGAACATTATCTCTCTAGCATGTCCCGATGATGCATTTACCCAGTCAATATTGGGGTAATTGAAGTCTAATAACCAAAAATGTGGAACCCAAAATAATAATTCAATTAATGGCCTATGAAGGTGTCAGCAAGCCTTGATGTTATATGTCACTTTCAAGTAGACACTAACCGGTCTTATCTATTATCCACCTTCATCATTACTTTAATGCAACAAAATATTTTTTCTTTTTCTTTTTTCATTAAATTAAAACAGTCCTCCATTCATGTAAACAGAAATGACTCTTTCATATATAGTTAGTCAAATAGCCCTACACTGGCCGGTGTTTCGCTGGGTAAGCTTCCTCAGGGGCATATAGAAATGATTCTAACAAGAGCCACATATCTAAAATAAATGAAAAGAGAGGTTGCACATTTAGAATATGAATGAAAAGGTAGAACCAATACTTATCTGAGGACACCATGGCTACCTTCTTAGACGGGACCAGACGTCTCAACCATCTTGTATTTTTAGGTTACCTCCGCGAATTACCTTTTCTCGTGCCATGAATTTAAAAATGTTTTTAGTGAAATCTGTCAGCTCATTGACGTCATATACGTCACATACGTCAACAGGTTCACACAATCCCTGTAACACTTGTTCTGTTTGTCAGTCCTCCATGACGATTAGAGATCAATTGATTGTATCCTCTGGTTACAAAATATTTTTGAGACATGACACTACTTGCAATTCTTCTATGGTCGTCTATCTAAAAGAATGTCCCTGTTCCCTACTTTACATTGGGAAGACAAAACGTCTCTTAAAGACGAGGATGATCGAACATCGATCAAATATCAGGAATGCGAGGGTTAATGAACCTCTAGTTTCACATTGTACGGAGATGGGACATACTTTTGAGGACCCGGTTCGGGGTACTGGAGCTCTCGAGTGCAGTACAGACTAGAGCAGAGAGCGGAGGGACTGATGTCACAATCTCTTGCAGTTCCATCACGTTAGTGCCCATGGGCTGCAGGCATGTGGCATAGCTGGAGGTCCATTGGCTATTACCAGGAGAAATACCTTATTGCCAATGCAGTTGGACCCCCTGGTAAAATCTCAGAGGCCCTGGATATGGCCAGGTGGGTCATGGAGAGGGGACCACCACCGTGGGCCTCCATCCTTGCACCTGTGGACTGTAGGAGAACGCAGTGAAGCCGTGCACTCGGGCTCCCCTGGGTGCAATCCACGCTATTCCCGGGGGGGGGGGGGGTGAAGCCTTCTGGGTAACTGACCCCTTGTCCTGATTCCCAACCCACTGGCTGGAAAGCCAGTGTGGGAGGCAGGGGGATGCAACCATCCCAGCAGGGAAACTATCCCTAGGCTGTCCGGATCCCCTCCCCTGCACCAGACTGCCGTTCGATGGGTAATTGGCGTTTGGCGTCAGGTCCCCGGGGGGGGGGGGGGGGTTAGGTCTCTGTCTGGCTCTTCCCCGGGATGCCTTAGTTTCCCAGATCCCTCGCCCCTCCCCCAGGGGTTACCAGTCAGCGGAGCACCTGGAGATTCCTCCCCAGGTGGTACTGGACTCTCCAGGTCACCCCTTGGGGCTGGATGGCGATTCGAAGCTCTAGCCCTATGATCGCATGCCATGGCTGAACTAAGGTGCTGCCCCTTAAAGTGCCCCTGGAATAGCCAATATGGATCCACTACCCGCTATACCCCAAGGGACCCACCTCATTGAGGTCTGGGGTATAGTTGACTTCATATAAGAACAGTGACTCGATGAGAATTGAAAGATGGGAACTGTTTCAAGCCATCTTACAGTTTATATGACAAATAAGCTAAGTATTTGCCTGAAGGCCAGCCCACTCTTTGACTGACATTTATGTGGAAGAGTTGCTCTGTTGGCTTCTGATTACATCATTTGCCTTTAAAAATGTTCATGGTAGAACTGCTTTGCTTTGTGTATGGGACTGAGTTAAAAGGTGAAGTGCATATTTGCATTTTTTTTAAACTTTTGATATAAAACTTTTTAAATGCATTTTTGAAAATCATTCTTTATGACTCAAAATAGTTGGCAATTGATGATATATAGTGGTTTGCCCTGATTTAAGGATTGGTCAGGGTGCATCTGTTTTTGATGACAACTCTTAAAGTCTAGGTTGAAATATTTGTGGTGGATGATTTACATAAAAATGGTTGTTAAGCTATTCTTTCTCATCACTAGTTTGTTTTTGAGCTTTCTTAAAATAAACCTCCCTTTGTTGGGTTTCCTGGAATTTTCATGTGAGTGACAGGAGGACTGAGTGTACAGCTTAAGAAAACCGATGCACTTAGTATTGGTTCCTCTCCATCTTGCTGTGTTTTTTATGCCAGATGCCTCTCTTATCATGGCTGCTGCACCGGCCTGCCTGCTTCTCATGCCCTGCCTTTTTCCTGTTTCTGTGCCTTCTTGTTTGCTTGTACCACTCTTGGGTCTTGACCTAGTTCTCCTATTCTGCTTCTCTGTTGTTTATACCAGGGTGTTTTTTTCCCAGAGAGAATACATGAAAAAAAAAAAGTACACGTTTCTCCTCCCATGTCCTCTCTTTCTTGGTTCTGTGCTTTGCTGTTTTCATGTGCTATTCTAGAATACTGGCCTAGTGTTCCCACCCTGCTTCTTTCTTGGTTATACTGGAGTGCTTTGTTCCCTAAAAGACAAAATAGGTAAAAATAAATTGCAAGTTTTTTCACTCACCTACCTCTTTCCTGTGTCTGTCTGTCACCAGCCTGCTCTTGACCCTCCCGTAGTGTGTTGGAGAACTCCTGCCATTGCTGGACTATTTTGCCCCTTTACAGTGCTTTGAGGTATCAATGCCAGTATTAATGCTGCTTTGCTGTTCTTTTGGTGCCTTGAGCTGTTCGTGCTTCTGTTGTTGCTGCTCCTTGCCCCTCTTACAATGCCTTTGGGTTTTGATGCCACTTTGCTGTGTACCATAACTCACCCCATACTCCTTGAGGGTTTTGATGCCACTGTGCTGTTTTCCATAGTTTTGATGCTACTTTGCTATTTGTCATATCCTGCATTCTAAGCCTCAGGGTGCTCATATACCACTGTTACTGCTGCTTTGCTGCTCTTTAGGTGTCTTGTGGTGTTCATGCTACTCCTATTGTTCCTGTTCTTGTTCTTTAGGTGCAAGGCAATAAATTGCTTCCCCGATTGATTTTAATAGGAAAAGAATGAATGAATTACATGAATAAACAAAAATATTTTTTCAATTGAAATGAATAAAATGAATTGTAATAAATACATGAATTGAACTGATTTTTTTTACATACACATCTCTAGCTATAGGTAAACTATTTTAAAGGTTTTAGGTAAAGCCAAAATGTTTCAGTATAGTTTCTTAAAATATATTAGTGGCTATTCATCAACAATAACTTATACTTGGCCTATTTTTCAGTTGTACTAATAGGACTAAGCAACATATTGCATTTCTTTATATGACTGCACATCGCTGGGTATGAAGCCAACTTCCTCTTACCATATGCTTCCTGACAAATTTTTGCTCCAAAAGAGATATGTCATGTTATGTCTGACTCAGTGCAATTAGTTTCTGATTTATGCACAGTCTTTCTGCTGCCAGCATCAGCACCTCTCTGCTGTTCTCATCATTCACTCTATAAGAGGGGCCTCTATCACCAAAGGAGTTCCAGAGGGCTCAAATCTCAAATGTTGTCTTACTACATAGGCTATTAATTTTAAGCTAGAATTCTTTTACAAGTTTAAATGGAAAGAACAGACTTTGCAAGAAGAGTGAGTTCTTTTTTTTTTTTAATGTGGATGAAAACAAAAGACTTTTAAAACACCTTTGACACTCAGAGGGTAATATTAAGTATTATTGCAAGTATTATTAAGTATAATAATGCATATTAAATAGTATTGTACATTTTAATTATATCTGTTGAGATTGTATAAACCGCTGCAATCTTGGCAGCATATGGTATAGAAATAATTTTAAATAAATAAATAAACTAGAGATGTGTCATCCATTATTATCATTCATTTGGTAATTCGTTTTCTATTAAAGTCAATGGAGGAAGCAAGGCATCTTGTTTTGGGCTCTAAAATTGGGGTTTTATATCCAAGGTTAATAAAACTTGCAGGCAGAGGGAAGAGTACTCCAAGAAACCAATAGGAGCAAAGTGGCAACAAACAAGGCTTGAATATCCCAAGGCACTGTAATGGGGGCATAACCACTGAAATGGAGGTATGAACATCCTAAGGCACTGAAAGAAGGGAAAACCAGCACCAAAAGTGACAAGAACACCAAAGGCTCTAAAAAAGAAGCAAAGGGCACCATCAACAGTGACATAAAGAACCCAAGATACTGGTTGAGGGTTAAGGCAAGAAAAAGGGTGGCATCAAAACTAGGGATGTATATTTGTTGAAAACAAAAATGCAAAACATGACAAATAAGGCTAATTTGTTTCATTCAGGGGTCCCTCAACTGAATCGGGGCATCCCGAATAAAATAAACCATATCTGTTTCTTTCATCTTAAACTAATGCATCAGGCCTAGACCTAGGCTTGAAGCCATGGTTTTGCCTAGGGCATAGGCCGAGGCACAAAGATGGAGCTGTGGCCTATGCCTGAACATGACGCTGGGACCTTGGCCAAGACTCCCGAAAAATGAAAATATTAATAAACGTATCTGATTCATCGGGTATGTGATGAAGGTTGGGTCCTAGACCCAGGCCTGATGCCATGACCCAACCTGAAGGCTCAACACTGCTACTTGACCCAAAGCCTGGGTCCCAATGCTGGGGCCTTGGCAAAGGTTGGAGACAAAACCCCAGCCCGATGCTGCTATCCAACTTGGAGACTGGGTCCTGACTCTAGGGCCTTGGCCTGAGCCCTGGCCTGATACTGCAACCCGACCTAGAGGCCAGGTCCTGATTGCTATACATAAAAATGGCGCTGTCCACTGGGGTGAATAAGCTGGAGATAATTAACTCTGCTGTGATGCCAGAGGATGCCGACATTTGGCAATGAAGAGCCAAAGAAAGAAAAGGACCCAAATATGAGCTCCCATGCCAGGCCTCCGAGGCCTGTGCCTAACTTTGGGCCAAGGCTCATACAGCGGGATCCGGCCTCCTAGCCAAGGTCTTGGCATTGGCCTTGGGTCCAGGTCTAGGACCCAGGGTCAGAACCCAGCCTCCAGTTTGGGTCACACTGTCAGTCATGCTCTCGGGCTCTGGCCTAGCCAAGCCTGAGGCATTGAGACCTGGCTTCCAGGTCAGGTCACAGCATTGGGCCTAGGTCCGGGCTGAGGAACTGGTGACAGGACCTTGCCTCCAAGTTGGATCGCAGCATCAAGCCTGGGCTCGGGCTCCAGCCTAGGCTGAACCCAGGCATCAGGACCCGGCCTCTGGGTTGGGTCTCGGTGTCTAGCCTGGACTTGGTCTCCAGCCTAGGCTGAGGCCCATGTGTTAGGACCTGGTCTCCAGGTCGGGTTGCAGCATCAGGCCTGGGTCCAGAGGATTTACATGCGTAACCAGCCTTACGCACTCCGGGCCTATTTTCAAAAGGCCCAGCAATGAGCGTAAAGCCCCGGGACACTTGTAAGTCCTAGGGCTTTACAAAAGGGATGAGGGTGGGGCAGGGTGGTCTGGGGGTGGGGTGGGGGCATGACCAGAGGCCCCAGGACTGAAGTAAGTTTTAAAACAAAAAAAGAAAGCAACAAAGGTAGGGGGAAAGGGCGGGGGAGGTAGAGGAAGGGAAGGGGAAGGTGTGGTGGGGGGGGTAAGGAAGTTCCCTCTGAGACCACTCCGATTTCAGAGTGGCCTGAGAGGAAACGGGGGAAGGCAGCAGAGCTCAGATTGGGCTCGGCATGTGCAAGGCGCACAATTGTGCACCCTCTTGTGCGCGCCGACCCTGGATTTTATAACATGCGCATGCCTGCATGCGCATGTTATAAAATTGGGCGTACATATGCGAGCGCCGGGTAGCACACCCACATGTAGGCCATGCACGTATGTTTTAAAATCCAGCCCTTATGTTTTACATTAAAAATATTAAAGTTCTGTATTATGAGGTAAAAAAAAATCACTTACATTATATTTATATGTACTGCTGTGATGCCAACCAGAAATCCCTGCAAAAAAAGACACTTGGAAACCATATGGTAGGAAGTGCTAGCACCACGAGTGTTGAATACCATGGGGCCAGCACATAAGGATGAGATGCTGGGTGTGCTTTCTCTTCTGCTGTGGTCTTCTGCTTCTTCTACCACCGGTGGGATTGAGTCCACCAGCGGCATCATGGGCCTCCTGTTTTTCTGCTGCCGGTGGGATCAGGTCCACCAGTAGAACCACGGGCCTCCTGCTTCTTCTGCTGCTGGTGGACCCGATCCCACCGGTGGTGGAATAACTGAAGGCCCATGGTGCCCCCGGTGGGAGTGGGTCCACTGGCAGAAACATGAGCCTCTCCCTGCTCCCGATGCCACCCCACTGGGTGTGTCGCCCTGTGTAATTGCACGGTTTGCACACCCAGTGGCGCCGGGACTGAGAACAACATAGCAAGGCAATGAAGCAGGAGAAAGGCAGAGTTGGATATGTAGGCTGGGCTGCAAGACCAAGATTTGCAACTGGCAACAATACAGCAAGACACTGAGGCTAAAAAGTGTGGGCATTTTTAGTGAAATACATATATAAAACGTATCTTGCTTAGTGAACTACATCCCCGACACAGTCCGTATTTCAAAACTATGTTTCTGCATCAGGGAGTTATCTCATAAATAAGTGCAGTGTCATTCATTTCCCACATGATGGCGTTGACACAAACCGGTGCCACTAAAAAGTTTCAAAAACATTTTCTCTTTGGACAAATTCATGCCAAATGATCTACCTTATAAATGGCCTGTGACCGACGGCCCGCAAATGCGCAGTAGAGACCAGCTCTACCGTGCATGTGCGGGCGAGCACGTCGCTCTGAGGCAGCTTCAGAAAGAAAAAAAAATGGCGGCGTCCAGTGGCGGCAGCGGGCGGCGGCGGTACCGGCAGCGGGCGGCGACGGCGGTAGCGAGCGGCGGCGGTACCGGCAGCGAGCGGCGGCGGCGGTAGCGAGCGACGGCGGTAGCGGGCGGTAGCGAGGGAGGGACGGAGAGAGAGAGTGGGAGGGAGTGACTGAGTGGGAGGGAGGGATTGAGTGAGGGGGAGGGACTGGGACTGAGTGAGAGGGAGAGGGGGGACTGAGGGAGGGAGTGGGACTGGGAGAGAGAGGGAGGGAGTGGGACTGAGGAGAGTGAGTGGGACTGAGTGAGTGAGTGAGGGAGGGGGGAGGGAATGACTGAGTGAGGGGGAGGGACTGAGGGAGGGAGTGGGACTGAGGGGAGAGAGGGAGGGAGGGAGTGGGACTGAGGGAGAGGACGGAGGGAGTGGGGACTGAGTGAGAGTGAGTGGGACTGAGTGAGTGAGAGGGAGGGAGAGAGGGGGGAGGGAGTGAGTGAGACTGAGTGGGAGGGAGGGACTGAGTGATAGGAGAGGGAGGGTGGGGAGGAGTGGGTGAGGGAGGGGGTGGTGAAGAGTGAGGGGAGAGAGGAAAGAGGGGGAGGTGAGAGACAGAGGGATGTAGCCCGTTTTAACGGGCTTAACGGCTTGTTAATTATAAAACGATGAAGGTCTTGGGACCGGTAGTGTCTCTTATGATGGCTACACTGATTGAATAGATATTGGTGTGAGGGAAAGTGCTTTGGAAATTTTTGTTCTTTTGATTTTCACTGTTTTCCACACTATGACTTATTGACTGTGTCAAGAGATAGCCCATTATATATTTTCAGCAAGCAGGCAGCAGTGACTGTGACTGGTCTGCCAAGCAATCTGTGTGTGTCCACACTAGTACTGGGTGGTAAACACTAAAAAACTCCTAGCCACTACTAGTGATCTGAGCATTTTCAAATCCATCATACAACTGGCATCACAGGGTAGATATGACAACAACAATGGGAGAGGAAGAAGGAAGATTTTTTCTCCATAGGTTCCTAATAGACCTAGCAAAAACCAGCAATTCTGATGATAGTGATAGAACCTAGAGACCCCTAATCATGATGGGGTAGTTACCTTTACAGTACCTGCTTTTAGTTTTTCCCACTGCTCTTCCTCTAGCTTTTCCCATCCAGTTAATGACTCCTTGAGAATACTGAACAATACAATCTGGTGCCCACTGGATCTCAGATGATCATCCACTACTACATCAGAAACTCTGTCCCCCTTGAAAGCACCAGATCCAGTGTCATTCTGTCCCATATGGGTTCAATTACGTACCAGTTGATGAAACAGTTCTCCCAGCAGAGAATACAGGATTTTCCTGCTTCTCGAAGACTCCACAGCTGGAATGTCACATCCAGCAGATTGAAATCACAATATAGCATTTCCCCTTTCATAGTGGGGAGACGTGCATAAGGAGAATGATCCTTGCCCCATTTCTTCACTGGCATTTGTTATTCAAGTACTATTTCAAGATATGGGAAGTAAAAATGTGGAAAGACAATGTTTCTCACTTTTGTTCCCTCTTAGCAGACGTACAGGGAAACTTGGTGGGGCAGAGGATGTGCGCAGGCCATGGTGATAAGTCATGACTTTTCGTGCAAGGCTGAAGTGGGAATGCTATAAGGGGAAGCAGATGCTGGGGAAGGGGATGTAAAGGTTATTTGTGTTTTGATATCAGGAACAATGAGCTGTTTGCACGCAAGCTATAGAGAAAAAGGTATAAAAAGTGGCCTATGAAAGATAGAAATTTGGAGAAGGTAGATACTTTAATGGTGTGTACATCGCATTGTACGCCTTCTCCTCGAGAAGGCTTATTTACATTTATTCATCTTTATATGATCTAATAATAATTTGCTTTATTAATATCAATTTATAAAGCTGATTTAAAAATTATATTAACAAGTATTTTATTTTATTGCAGTAAAGAAAACTGATATATCATGTATAAGAATTAGACAAAATTATCACTAAGTTAACCTGTGATCTAATTATTAAATAAAAAATATTTTTATAAAATTATAGTAAGTCTTCTTGTCTAATTGGAAATAGAAAGACTTGTGCAAAGCCAGGGGAAAGCACCACCCTGAAAGGTTTAGCCACAAAAACAGTAGCCTTCTGAAAATAACTCAAGTAAAACAGGGAACTGAGAACTTCTGTATCCAATTAATAAACAGAAGTCCAGGGCAAAGGCTAAACAATAGCAACGTTGTGAATATCCTCCATTAAAACTCTATCCATTTCTTCTGCCTGAAAAGGATGTCTGTAGATCATAACTAAGAGATGCAAGACTCGCTTGTCAACTCCCCACACCTTCACCCCCCCCCCCACACTTCTATTATCCCTCCACAAATTAGACAACAACCTTAATTTGGTATAATAAAGGCCGCAGTTTATTATCAAGACCCGAGCCCGCTAATTACTTACAATCCAACAATCCCCCCCCATTAATGCAACATTTCAACTGCGCCCCCCACCTTTTCCAGTGGTAGAGCTCCCTTGTACATAGCCTCCGAGCATCGGCCCCCCTCTTGCTCATTGGCAATCTCGTGCAGCAGCCCCCCCGCGCTACACAAGATTCCCCCCCCCCCATTCAACTTTTAACAATACAATAACTCCAACATTTTGGGCTCGGGTTTACCGCCTACTGCGACAAATATAAACACATCAACAGAACTTACAAATCTCCCAATCACTGGGCGGGCGGGTGGGAAAACCTCGACCTGCCGTCTCAGCCGTTCCCCACCGACTGAGCGCGAAACCCTCCTTCTCTCTTGATCCTCTCCCCTTGCACCAATCCCTGTTCTCCGTTTGAATTTCACTCCCCCTATTGGTTGACCTCCCCCTAACCCCCATCCCGTCTAACTCTCTTCCTACACTTTTCCTACTCGCTTGACTCTAGTTATATTCGCAGGGCGAGAGAAGCTCACCCTGCTCTCATTAACTAAGAGATGCAAGACTCGCTTGTCAACTCCCCACACCTTCACCCCCCCCCCCCCACTTCTATTATCCCTCCACAAATTAGACAACAACCTTAATTTGGTATAATAAAGGCCGCAGTTTATTATCAAGACCCGAGCCCGCTAATTACTTACAATCCAACAATCCCCCCCCATTAATGCAACATTTCAACTGCGCCCCCCACCTTTTCCAGTGGTAGAGCTCCCTTGTACATAGCCTCCGAGCATCGGCCCCCCCTCTTGCTCATTGGCAATCTCGTGCAGCAGCCCCCCTGCGCTACACAAGATTCCCCTCCCCCCATTCAACTTTTAACAATACAATAACTCCAACATTTTGGGCTCGGGTTTACCGCCATAAACAATAACAACATCTGTGGTCATTGTTCCCCCCCACTGCGGCCCCTACCTTCCCTAATCACCTGTTCTAAACCTTCTTGTATCGCATTGTTGAACAAATCGATACCTACTTCCGATAAATGTACCCCATCTGATCTAAAATAACCAGGAATCACCTCCCAAGCCCACTCATGCTGTACCCAAAAACCCCCTTGACCCACTAACCACCTCCCAACTTGTTTATTTAACTTTTTAACTCCCCTATACCATAATGGTGACCTTAGAAATTTCAACCGTATGATGATGTCTGACCATCCCAACCGAGTTACCGGCATAGCATTCATCAAAGTACTAAAATCCTTCTTAATTTTCACCATTAACTCCTTACATGATCCTTCCCCGATATCATTACCCCCCAAGTGAACAAGCAAAATATTAGGAATGTCCATCGCCAAAACACAGTGTTGCAATAAGGATAACAGGCTGTCCTATTTCATCCCCCGATGACCGATCCATTGGATCCTCCAGGTCTCTGCATCCAACTCCAGATTCGTTCCATAAGGCCTCTGTTCAGCTCTGATCTGCGCCCAATGTATAAAAGAATGGCCCACAACCCAGACCCATTCTTGTTGCCCCCCGAACTTTCCGTTTCTCTGTAAAAAACATACAACAATTAATACCATACCTAACTTTCCCTGTCCCCCACTTGAACTGAAATTCACCTTCATTCCCTCTACTAAGTGCCGCCTATATGGAACCTTATATCAGGACACGTCCTTTCCCGCTGAATAAGTCTGACCATCCTTTCGTCATCAACCTCACCCCTTTACCCACCATCTCCTTTGGAAATATGCCCCAACGACCCTATATGTGCCGATAAATGCATGCCACAGAGTAAGTAACAACGACTTCCGAATCAGCGGCCAAGCTGCCGACCCAATCTCCACAGATGATTTGGAAACTGCTCCCCTTCCAGATTTGCACCTGGCGCCAATTCACGGAATTCCTGCCACTTGCCACGGGAAAGAGCATCGGCAATCACATTCAATTCCCCCGGCACGTGTCGCGCACGAATAGTTACATTTAACTGCAAACACAGGAAAATCAATTCTCTCAACAATGCCGACACTCTGGGACATTTAGCGGACTGTCTATTAATGACTTGTACTACCCCTAAATTATCGCACCAAAACAGTATTTTCCTGTTTGCTAACAGACTCCCCCATAAACACAACGATACAACTATTGGAAATAATTCCAAAAAATTAATATTTCTTGTCAATCCTTCCCCCACCCATTCTCTGGCCACCGTTCCGCACACCACTTTCCTTGAAAATAAATGCCGAAACCAATACCCCCCGCCGCATCGGTATATAACTCCAAATCGCTATTGGCAACCTCCAACTGTTGCATAAGACACACGCCATTGAATGACCCCAAGAACGCCTCCCAGACACCCAACTCATCCTACACCCTATGGGTCACTCGAATAAAATGATGCCCAGCCCGTACTCCTACTGTAGTGCTGGATAACCGCCTGATAAATGCCCGCCCCATTGGAATGACCCGACACGCAAAATTCAATGCTCCTATGAGAGACTGCATCTGTCTTAACGTCACCTTAGATAACCTACGCATAGTCTGCACCAACACTTTTAACTTACCGACTTTATCTTCTGGCAAACGCGCTTCAAACGTCTCCGAATCCAACTCTATGCCTAAAAACACTAAACTCGATACTGGGCCCTCCGTTTTCTGAAACGCGACCGGAACTCCGAACTGCTGCGCTACCTCCAAGAATCCCTCTAGTTGCGTCTGACAGCTGCCCGTCCCCGCCGGCCCAACAAATAAAAAATCATCAAGATAATGCAAAATCCCCTTGTCTCCCGTTCTTTGTTCCACAACCCATTGCAAGAAAGTGCTGAACGCTTCAAAGAAAGCACACGACACAGCACAACCCATCGGCAAGCACCTATCTATATAATATTGGCCTTCCCAAGTGAATCCCAACAGCGGAAAACAATCCGGATGAATAGGTAGCAGCCGGAAAGCCGCTTCAATATCCGCTTTTGCCAATAACGCACTTCGCCCTGCCGATAGAACCAAACTAACTGCCTCATCAAATGACGCATAACGAACCAAACAACAATCCCGAGGTATATAATCATTCACAGACCTACCTTTCGGGTGCGATAAATTCAATATAAAACAAAACTTACCCTGTTCTTTTTTTGGAATAACCGCAACTGGAGACAAATGCATATTAACAAACGGTGGCTCCCGAAAAGGACCAGCAACCCTGCCCAACCCAATTTCAGCTGCAATTTTTTTCCTTTACAATTGTTGCATGCCTACTTGCCGACTGCGCATTCCTGCCTTTACCCTCTGTACCCGGTCCAACATAAGGTATAACGAAACCCTCCCTAAACCCGTCAAACAAAAATCGTGCCACTTGCCTATTCGGATAAACCTCTAGCCAAGGGCTCATCGCCTGCCATGAGACAGGAGAGTCTGCCACACGACACCAGACATTACAGTTTCCCCCCCCCCCCGCCCTGTACCGCCACTAACTGCTTGTCCACATTTAATGGCGGAGTGCACTCCACCGCAGATCGAACACACATGTCTAAACTTACAGTCTGGGAAGAGGCAGGCTGCTTTATTGAATCGCCAACATGTGTCATTCCCTCCAACTCTGGCTCTTCCTCCCTGTTGCTCCTTACTAACCTGTCCTCCCAACCGAAAGGACTGTCCAGGAACACCACTACCACTCGCCCCTACACCTACACCTACACCTACACCTGATCCACTACTCCCTACGCCTGTTGCTTTGCTCCCGCTAACCCCTTTATACGTCATTTGTGTTAACCACAAATTGATGTCCTGCGAACCCCAAGACATAACTTTGCTGCCAGCCATCTTATCCCGAAATTTCTCGTCATAGTTGAGCCAAGCCCAACCTTCATAATCCCGGAACGCTCCTAAAATACTATCTGCATAAGATAATAATGCCCCATATTGTGCGGAATCATAATGACCCACCACGCTCGCTAACCTTAAAAACCCCCTTACCCAATTCACTATATTCTTTGCTACTTTGACATTCCCGGACTTGCGATGCTTCTTTTTATCCTTCCTTTTGCCTCTCTTAACTCCCCTTCTTCCCTCCAGTAACTTGAAAATGTTCACATATCGCCTCTTACGTATTTTCTTGCGAAGCTTCCTAGGAACCCCCTCCCACAACTCCGCCAAAGTAGCACTAGCTGACTGACCCAACCCATGAAGCGGCCCTTCCTCCAAAACTTTTGTATACTTGGGACCAGACTCTGAAGAATCATCAGATGAATCAGACTCACTATCAGACGAACTGGATGAAGGACTTCTCCGTCGCTTCCTATCCTTACATTTAATACTCTTTTTCTCTTTTAATGGCTCATCTGTTCCCAAGGAAACAGCAGTCCCTGGCCCAGCAACCACTTCACTACCACCTCTTGCCTCGCCGTAAAGTTCCCGACCGAACGCTTCTCCTGAAAAATCCCTTTCTCTCCAGGCTTCTTGCCCCGACGTTCCAGGCGTGACATCATCATTCAGATCTGAAAGAAAAGATACCACCCTTCCCCTCCTAGATCTTGGTAACCGATCACACACATATTTTTGGCCCCTGCGCAAGGACCTGGCCCTACCTGAACCAGAAAATTTGGCCCTATAAGACATCGAAGAGGCCACAGAATCTGGGAACCACTGACTGAACTCCTCCCCCGACTGCGCTGCAACTGTTTCCTTCCATACTGGCCAGCTTCCAAAACCTGCTTGGTTCCCCTTAATCAAGTGACCTGACTGTAAAAACTCCCTGCCGCTCCTAGCATCACCTGCTGCTACCTTCTCCGTCTCCAACAGGCTGCTAATCCCCTTCTGACTACCAGCTAAGCCGCTTAATGCCATGGGGACCTGTAACCTATCGCCCCTAAACTTCCCTCTGCCTCTGCTGGTCTCCCTAATCAGGGCTAACCTACGTCCAGTCCTCCCTAACCGCCCCCTTTCCCGGACCTGCCAGATTGTGTACCCTACTTTTGGCATCAGATGAGCTGGCAAAGCTAGGACTCTGGGTACCACAGGCACTACTGGCGCACTGTGAACCTCCCCCTCTCGCTGCAGCGGAGCACCGGCCGGTGCTGCTCCTGCCACGGAAACCCTCAGCCAGCACAGCCCTGTCCCAAGTTCCAGGGGAACGCACACTAAGCGAGCCGGCACGGCAGACCGGCGAAGCTGCAGCTGGTACCTCAGGTCTGGGAGGGGGCGAGCGCTCAATGTCTGACGAAAAACGGAACTCGTCTGCTGAGGCGTGTAACGACACCTCCACAGCCTCTCCGTCTGAGTCCCGGCAGGGACCAGCAGGAGGAACCTCTGCCCTAAATTCCACCTCTGCAGGCTCCGGACCGCTCTCGCCGGAGTCGGCCGGCATGCTACCTACCCGAGGCGGAACTAGAGGAGGGACCTGGCGAGGAAGGGAGGAGGGGGGAGGCAGGTTCGCCGAATACAAGATGGCCGCCGCGCTGAGGGAAGAAGAGGGAGGAGATCTGCTGCGCGCGAGCCGGCGGGGGGGGAGCCGAGTTGGGAGAGGGCGAGGCCGGAGGACAAACACCCGCAGGAGCACGGTGCAGCCCCGCATGAAACCGGCCACGGTCCTTCGCCTTCTTAGGCATCACCCAAAAGAAACTATTCAACTGAGACTAAAGGTAAATATATTTAATGGGTATATATAATTATTAAATAGAAAATTGTTCTTTCTTTTTTTTTTTTTGGAAATGCCAAACAGCCGAAATAAAGAAAATTCACAGACTAAGGAACTATGACTAAACCCGGAATACTCTTTATTATGTATAAACTATTACTATATCTCATACCCTGCCGGATAAAAGAAAAAACCTCGACCTGCCGTCTCAGCCGTTCCCCACCGACTGAGCGCGAAACCCTCCTTCTCTCTTGATCCTCTCCCCTTGCACCAATCCCTGTTCTCCGTTTGAATTTCACTCCCCCTATTGGTTGACCTCCCCCTAACCCCCATCCCGTCTAACTCTCTTCCTACACTTTTCCTACTCGCTTGACTCTAGTTATATTCGCAGGGCGAGACAAGCTCACCCTGCTCTCATTACTAGTATAGATGAATTTCCATTCTTTCTTTCAAGATTAACCCACAAAGCCTCCTCCTTACCTCATAAACCCTGCAATTTTTCAGCTTTCATATTATTTTTTATATAATGTGCCTCCTTTTCAACTTACTCTATCCTTCCTGGACTGTCTCATTTTATCCATTTGTTTCAAACAAATGAACATCCCTACTAATTTGAAGGAGTAGCCTAATGGTTAGAACAGAGGGCTGTATGCTAAGGAAACCTGGGTTCAAATCTTGCTGACCCTTCTTGTGACCTAGGACAAGTCATTTCATATTCCATTTCCTTACATACAAACTTAGACTATAAGCCCTGTGGGTATTGGGAAATACCTTCATCAGCTGAATGTAATCCATATTGAAGTGGCTGACTAGCCTTGAAAGGTGGAATATAAATTTAAAATTACTACTAAAAGGCTTTTTGAGATCCATATTCAAGAAGCCAATGAGTGGACAAACTATTTGGCTAAAATTAGCCAGGTAAATTGTCACTGATATTTAACAGAGCACCACCAATTAACAGTTTTGCTGAATAGGGCAGGATAAAGTCTTGGCTAACTTTAAAACCGCTCTCTGGCACAAACAGACTTAGGCCTACATTCATCAGACTATCGCATGTGATAGGAAGAAGAGTGTGTTTTATAGTAATAGCTTATTTATCACAAAGGGGCGGATTTTAAAAGCCCTGCTCGCGTAAATCCGCCCAGATTTACGCGAGCAGGGCCTTGCGCGCCGGCGCGCCTATTTTCGATAGGCCGCCGGCGCACGCAGATCCCCGGGACTCGCGTAAGTCCCGGGTTTTCAGTCGGGGGTGTCGGGGGCGTGTCGGGGGCGGGGCCGATTGGCGCGGCGTGTCGGGGGCGGGACGTGGTGTTTCGGGGGTGGGCCCGGGGGCATGGTTTTGGCCCGGGGCGGTCCGGGGGCATGGCCGCGCCCTCCGGAACCGCCCCCAGATCGCGTCTCGGTGCGCTAGCGGCCTGCTGGCGCGCGGGGATTTACTTCTCCCCTCCGGGAGGCGTAAATCCCCGGAGAAAGGTAGGGGGGGGTTTAGATAGGGCCAGGGGGGTGGGTTAGATAGAGGAAGGGAGGGGAAGGTGAGGGGAGGGCGAAAGCGAGTTCCCTCCG
Source organism: Rhinatrema bivittatum (assembly GCF_901001135.1). NCBI lineage: Eukaryota > Metazoa > Chordata > Amphibia > Gymnophiona > Rhinatrematidae > Rhinatrema > Rhinatrema bivittatum. Next base: position 57,201,753 of record NC_042619.1, read on the forward strand.
AGGCCGCTCCGAGGCCGCTCCAATTTCGGAGCGGCCTTGGAGGGAACGGAGGCAGGCTGCGCGGCTTGGCGCGCGCCGGCTGCACAAAATCGGCAGCCTTGCGACTGGTGCGCCAACAAAAGTACGAGAACGCGCATTTTTTGTAAATCTACCCCAAAGTGTGCTAACTAGCACTTTGCATAAGTATTACTGTAGAGTGTGATAACTTTTCACACTTTGTAGTAAGTGCCACAACTGCTGTAATTCCCACCTCTAATGAGAGTGAGGGTGTGAGAGAGAGAGAGAGAGAGACTAGCCATAATGCCCTCATACTAGGTAGGTATTTATATCTCTATATGAGGACCACATAGTTACTCGAGGTGAGGTTTAGGTAGGAGTGTAGGGGTTAGGGGCCACTTTGACATTCAGAGTGAGACATACGAACAGAACAGTTCTCTCTTGTGAAGATTTGATGACCTTCGGAGTAAGGAAACTCACCCAATGAGATTTGTGCAATGTTCTCTCAACCTAGCTTGATGTTACCCAGGTAGAGAGTCCATCAAGCTAGCGTGAGAGAATATTTCTCAAATCTCATCTTTGGGTGAGTTTCCTCACTCCGAAGGTCATCAAATCTTCACAAGAGAGCACTGTTCTGTTTGTATGTCCCACTCTGAATGTCAAAGTGGCCTCTAACCCCTACACTCCTACCTAAACCTCACAGGCACGCTTAAGTAATAAAATCAGGGGTTGGCGCATGCAAGGGGGTACACTGAGCCACGCTGCTTCCCTTGTTCCCTCCCCTCTAACCTAACCTTCCCACCCCTTCCCCTAACCTTCCCCCCCCCAGCCCTACTCTAACCCCCCCCCAAATGTTTATTTTATGTTTTGCGCCTGCCTTTGGGCAGGCGCAAGTTGCGCGCACCAGCAGCCTGCCGGTATGCGATCCTCCGACAGAGCAGCAATGGCCGCTCTGTTCGAGGTCTCTGGCCCCTCCCTTGGACCGCCCCACCCACACCCCACCCCTTTTTGCAAGCCCTGGGACTTACACGCATCCCCGGGCTTTTCGTGTGTCGCCGGGCCTTTTTAAAATAGGCCCGGCACGCGTAGACCCTTTTATGCGCATAACCCTTTTAAAATCCATCCTATGCTTAAGAAATATTTGTATTTAATGGAAGCAGAACATGCAAATCTACCTCATGCATATTCATTATGGATATCCTGAAAACCAGGCCTGTGTATGGCTCTTGAGGACCAGAGTTAGCTACCCCTGTCCTAGGTATTTGTTCATTTTCAGACTCAAGTTTCACAGTATTGTACTGAGGTTTTTTTGGGGTTTTTTTGTAGTTTTGTAAATTTAAATAGTTAAATGTCGTATGTTGAATCAAATTCTAAGAAATATAAAAATGATTAGATTATTTACCATAATGATTCATACTCTGTTACTCATGTTTTCTATCCTTTTAGCATTGCCATGAGGAAATATTCCACCCTGGAGAATTTTATCTTTTAGCTTAAATAAATTTGGTTTGGTAATTGAAGAAATCCAGGATTTCAAAAAATTACTAAATCAAAGATTTTCAATGTTTTTGTTAATTTTTCAATGTTTTTGTTAATTTATCAATAGTTTTGTTAATTTTTCTAAAGATTATTTAACACGGTGCAAGTTGATCTGGACAAGTGTCATCAGAATAAGATTTTGCAAATTTATTTATTTATTTATTTATTTGCATTTCTTATATACCGGCATTCGCGATGGGAGTCGCATCATGCCGGTTTACAATAAACAGGGTGTGACAAAAGGATAAATACTTTAAAACACTTAACATTAACATGTGATAGAATAGGAAGATAGCAGTTACAATAAAACAGGGACATAATGCAACTTGGATTGTAGAGAAGGTGAAAGAGAAATTAACAATGAGCTAAAAAAGAAATAGCCAAGGTAATACAACCTGCCAAATTAGAAAAAGAAAAATACATTAAGGAGTTGTCCAAGGTTGTTGATTACTCTGACGGAGTTGAGTTGCTTGAATTGAAAGTAAGTTCAGTTGGTATCTGGAAAGGCAAATGACTTTAATGTGCCCTAATCATGTTTTTAAAGGGTTACTGAGCAGTACAGTTATATTCTCTATCAAATCCTTGTCCCATATCTGAGACTACTACTTAGTTTTCCAATGAATGCCATTGGCTTAGTACCATTTGTACAATAGGCAAAATCTCCTAGATGGGAGACTTAATGATATTTCATGCTGTGGATAATCCTTTGTAGAAGGTGGTCATTAGCAAAGGCAATGCATATTTTATAAGAGGCACTGTTTGGATTCTAATTTTTCTTTGGATCATAATGACTTTTCCTATTTAAATGCACCCTAGCTTTTGTTATGGATCACCTTTGATTAAAGATTATACATTGCATGGAACATATGAAAAAACATGTGTCTACCTCCTGGGAGTCTTTTATTTGTGAACAGTAATTATTCATTACCTACTGGCTCCCAAGCCTGTCTCCTTTGTTCTTGCTTTAAGGGTAATGTGACTTTGATACTTGTCCATTGAAAGCTTACCTTGAATAAGGTATTAAGCATCTATCAGATGTAAAATCTTTCTAAAAATATCAATATGATCTGAGTTTGAACTGGCCAACTACTTAAAAAAGGAAGACCTTTACTAAAAACAATCCAATCAGGATCAAATAAAGCACGGTTTAAGACCACAATATAGTTTGACTGTCTTGCCTTATATAAAGTTTAAGAACATACAAATATGTGATGGTAAACCAAACAAAATAAAGAGAGGATCTGAAAGTATTCATGGAATATCTATTGATACAGTTCTAACAAGTCAATAGGTGATAGATTTGGTGGGCAATTTTCAAAAGCCATTTACCTGGAGAAAATAGCTATATGAAAACTGGATACTTGTAACCAAGCTTAAAGCACATGTGGAGTTCCACAACATGTGTCCTTTTAGCTGCAGTAGGCATTTATGGGATTGTTTAGGTTGGAGAGGAGAATTATTGCATTTTTCAAATCCACACATTATTTTCCATGAAAAAAATATCCACAGAAAAAAAAACTGGTTCAAATGTACAGGAGTGCTTTAATCGTACAGCAGTTTTTAACATCAAAGTTCTCACTTAGTTTCCCTTTGAAAACTGATGCAAAGACCATGGGTAAAAGTGCCTGCAGACTTACAGCAATTCATACAGTTTGAAAATGTCTCCATTGATATTCTAACCTCTTTCTGTTGATGGGAAGAGATCTTTCTGTTGGGCATTACTTTGTTATTTTCTGCTAGCACTTTTAATTGTTACTGTAGTAACAGCTTGCCAGAGAGACACAGCTGCTAGTTTAATTCTATCATCATGGCCTAATCAAAATAGCTACTAATAGTAGCAGGGCTGTTGCTTGAACATCTTGGCTCATAGGATTTCTAGCAGATTGCTGAATAAGATCCGTCAAAATGAGCACCTGTGCTTCTGCTAGAATTCCGAGTCATTACCGTGCTTGTAACCTCCTAGATAGACCTGACCCATGATTGCCTTCAATTTCACTAGACCGCCTTATATTTCATATTTCCCACTTTTGATATGAAATCACCAAACAGAAGCTGTTATCCTCACCAGCCAATTTGATGAATCAAAAAAAAGGAGGATGTATCTAATCTTTTTTAATTCTTTTTTTAAAATACTATTAATTGCACTCATAAACAAATTAATAGGAACATACACCATCAGTAGTAGTGCAAATAGGATTTAATCCATCGCCTCTCGCCACGCAATGGGCCGCAGGCAAATTCAGCGATTAGTCAAGCACTAGATGTATAATCATTTGATGCAGTTCCTCGTTTACTCAAAAGTTTTTAATAATATTTAATTAAAACAACTACGCCGAGGCGCCATTACTGCATGAAAGAAAACTAGAAGAAATAATTCTGTCAAATTGAATGACTAGCGCTGGAAAGGCAAAACTGATTTCGGAGTTGAAATTATAAATACAAGGCATCCCCTGAAGAAGACTGGAAACAGTCGAAACATGGCCCATGTCGGGACGGTTTTGGGACAGTTGTGAAATAAACATCTCAGTGGGACTAAGTATAATTAATCTCAGGATTTCAATGATAAAACCAGTAGGGTTAAGTAAAAAATAGAATATTAATGACAGGGACATTTTTGATATAAAAATAAAATTCATGGTGATAGTGATATTAGTAAATTGATTGCGTTGATCTTAGCAATTATTAAATATTTTTGGTTTTTGGGGTAAAATAAAAATAAAAATAGAGTAGTTGTTTTAATTAAATAATTTTAAAAACTTTTGAGTAAACGAGGAACTGCACCTAATGATTATACATCTAGTGCTTGACTAATCGCTGAATTTGCCTGTGGCCCATTGCGTGGCGAGAGGCGATGGATTAAATCCTATTTGCACTACTACTGATGGTGTATGTTCCTATTAATTTGTTTATGAGTGCAATTAATAGTATTTTAAAAAAAGAATTAAAAAAGATTAGATACATCCTCCTTTTTTTTTGATTGATCATATTTCCCACTTTGCCATTTCTTCTGGCAATTCCAGATTATTTGACTCATTTGAGTAGGGCACTTTCACCATTTAAACACTACTGCTAGGGTGTTTTATGCTATCTTTTCACTTTTTGCCACTAATAATCCATTGTGCTTATCCCATATCCTCTTTGGGCATGATTTCAAAGCCATTTACATAAAACATGGTGTGCCTAAATGACTGTTATAAAATAGCCTAGGGTTCTGAGTGTGCATACAAGTATGTGCTCATATTTTTACACTCACTGTCAATAGTATTTCTGGGGATAGAGATGGAATTTAAGCACATGCTTTTTTATTTTCAAAAGTATTCATATAAGTTAACGTATACAAGGTTTGCCCTGCAAACAGCAGGTATAACTTTGTGCAGGTTAGTTTGTGTGCAGTGAAACACATTAACCTGATCATTTTCAAAGCAAACCTATGCACATGACTTTCTTTTGAAAATGTGGGGTACAAGTTAGGAATGTACAGAGAAAGAAAATGTGTTTTGATGTGTTTATTTTTTTCATGGGCCCTTGAATTACTTGTTTGTTTTATTCATTCATTTATATGCCATTAAAGTCACCTATTTTGGGGTTTAGAATTGGAGTTTTCTCATCAAATCTCATGAAATTTGTGAGAAGACATCATCAGAAGGGGGAAAGAATTCCAAGGTAGCTAGAATGTAGCAAAGTGGCACCAAAAGTGGTAAAGGAGTATCAGCAGTGGCAGAGTTCTCAAGGTATCTTCAGAAGAACAAAGAAGTAGCAAGAATGACCAGATCACCCCAAGACTTCAAAAGAGGGTACCATCAACAGTGTCATGAACCCTCAAAGGCAGAACAAGAGAGAAAGTGGCACCAAGAATGGCATCAACATCCTACGGCATCGTGAAGAGGGAACAAAGCAGAAAAGGTGGAAGGAAAAACCCCAAGGCACTAATAAAAGGACAAAGTAGCACAAAGTGTGAAATCAATATACCAAAGCACAATGAGAGGGGAAAGCAGCTCCCCAGAGGATTAAGAACATCTCAATGTGTAGCATCTGCCATATGGCAGCAAGTCAGAGTGGCAGAAAGTACCCCAAGATATAAAGTCTGGGTATGGAAGAAAGTCTGAATGGCAGAAAGACCCACCAAGATGTAATATGCGTGATATAGCAGCAAGGCAGAGTGGCAAAGGAGATAGAAACTAGGGATGTGAATCGTTTTTTGACGATTTAAAATATCGTCCGATATATTTTAAATCGTCAAAAATCGTTAGGACCACGATACAATACCAATTCCCCCGATTTATCGTTAAAAAATCGTAAATCGGGGGAAGGGGGAGGGCAGGAAAACCGGCACACTAAAACCCCCTAAAACCCACCCCCGACCCTTTAAATTAAATCCCCCACCCTCCCGAACCCCCCCCCCAATGCTTTAAATTACCTGGGGATCCGGCGGTGGTCCAGAACGGCGGCGGTCCGGAACGGCCCCCTCAATAGAATCGTGTTGTCTTCAGCCGGCGCCATTTTTCAAAATGGCCGCCGCAAAATGGCGGCGGCCATAGACAAAAACGATTCGACGCAGGAGGTCGTTCCGTACCCCCGCTGGACTTTTGTCAAGTCTTGTGGGGGTCAGGAGGCCCCCCCAAGCTGGCCAAAATTTTCCTGGGAATCCAGCGGGGTTCCGGGAGCGATTTCTTGCCGCAAATCGTTTTCATACGGAAAATGGCGCCGGCAGGAGATCGACTGCAGGAGGTCGTTCAGCGGGGGTTCCGGACCGCCGCTGAACGACCTCCTGCAGTCGATCTCCTGCCGGCGCCATTTTCCGTACGAAAACGATTCGCGGCAAGAAATCGCTCCCGGAACCCCGCTGGACTCCCAGGAAAATTTTGGCCAGCTTGGGGGGGCCTCCTGACCCCCACAAGACTTGCCAAAATTCCAGCGGGGGTCCGGAACGACCTCCTGCGTCGAATCGTTTTTGTCTATGGCCGCCGCCATTTTGCGGCGGCCATTTTGAAAAATGGCGCCGGCTGAAGACAACACGATTCTATTGAGGGGGCCGTTCCGGACTGCCGCCGTATCCCCAGGTAATTTAAAGCATTGGGGGGGGGGGGCCGGGAGGGTGGGGGATTTAATTTAAAGGGTCGGGGTGGGTTTTAGGGGGGTTTAGTGTGCCGGCTCACGATTTTAACAATTTTTCACGATAGTTTACACACCCAAACGGCAACAATACGATTCCCTCCCCCTCCCAGCCGAAATCGATCGTTAAGACGATCGAGGACACGATTCACATCTCTAATAGAAACATAGAAACATAGAAATGACGGCAGAAGAAGACCAAATGGCCCATCCAGTCTGCCCAGCAAGCTTCACACATTTTTTTCTCTCATACTTATCTGTTTCTCTTAGCTCTTGGTTCTATTTCCCTTCCACCCCCACCTTTAATGTAGAGAGCAGTGATGGAGCTGCATCCAAGTGAAATATCTAGCTTGATTAGTTAGGGGTAGTAGCCGCCGCAATAAGCAAGCTACACCCATGCTTATTTGTTTTACCCAGACTATGTTATACAGCCCTTATTGGTTGTTTTTCTTCTCCCATGCTGTTGAAGCAGAGAGCCATGCTGGATATGCATCGAAAGTGAAGTATCAGGCACATTTGGTTTGGGGTAGTAACCGCCGTAACAAGCCAGCTACTCCCCGCTTTGTGAGTGCGAACCCTCTTTTCTTCTCCCCTGCCGTTGAAGCAGAGAGCTCTGCTGGATGTGTGAAGTATCAGTTTTTCTTCTCCCCTGCCGTTGAAGCAGAGAACTATGCTGTATATGCATTGAAAGTGAAGTATCAGGCTTATTTGATTTGGGGTAGTTGATTTGGGGTAGTTGAAATACTTGCCAGTTGTCAGATTTAGTACAAAAGAATAATTTATCAGTATAAGTTTTTTGACATGAGCTTTTATTTCATGCTCTACTTAACCTTGATTTTGCTACTTTGTAGAATTATGGGTTGCTTGTGAAATTTGATATCTGAATGAAACTTTAGATGTAATCAGAATATGTAAATGGTTTCTTATCAGTATAATTTCACTGAAAGTTGTGAGATTTGCATTATTATAAAAGGTTTTACCATATTCCATAGCTCAGTGGTTCCCAAACCTGTCCTGAAGGATCCCCAGCCAGTCGTGTTTTCATGATATCCACAATGAATATGCATGAGCTAAAATTTGCATGATATGGAGGCAGTGCATGCAAATTTACCTCATAAGTATTTTTTATGGGTATCTTGAAAACCTGACTGGCTAGGGGCCCTCTAGCACAGGTTTGGGAACCTCTGCCATAGCTTTTTTCCATTCCTCTGTTGATTTTCAGGTGTTGTTTCAGTTCTTTCTACTTTCTGCAACTTTTAATGTAATCAGAACATGGAAATTGTCTTTCCTGTGTATATTTTGTGTTCTCCCTGTATTTTTTTTCCCCTAACTGAGGACTTTAGTGGATAAATCATCCTAGTGTAATCAAGAAACAGGGTAGTAGAGTAAGGCTAGGATTATTGAGGAGTAGAAGAAAACAAAGGTGCAGTGGGAGGAGAACGTTGTATTTTTTGCTTTATTCACATTTTTGTCATGTAACAAAAAAACCCCCAGTAGAATTAATAAAGAAGAAAGCTAGAGTATGAAGAGAATCTCAAGGTTTCAAAGAGGGTACCAACTACCAACAACAATGGCATGAACCCTCTAAAGCTACATAAGAAGGACAAAGTAGCACCAAGTGTGGCATAAATAGTTGAAGGCAATGGGGTACAAAGCAACAGAAGAGTCAGAAAATCCCCCAAGGCAGTGATAGAGGGTGAAAGCCAGTGAAAGAGTGCCATGAAGACTGAAAAAGCATCATGAGAGGTGCAAAGCAGTCACCCTGAGTGGCTAGAATACCCAAAGGCTACAAATGAGGGACAAGGGGCACTAAACCAAATTGGTAGAAAGCCTATGAAGGGAAAAGCCCGAGCAAATCCCTGGAGGAGGTCTGATGTTATTTTCAAAGAAGCTGACTATTTGGGCTTGCAGTTGGTCATCACTGGATACAAAGATGCTGTTGCGTGTCCCAGCCGCGGCAGGCCTGCGACCGGCCCTATTCACCCCCAGCGCCCGGGTCCCAGACCTGCCCCTTCCCCTTTAGCAGTGGTAGGCAGCTGCCTATGCACCTGTGCTCCTACCACTTCCCCAGGTTCCTCTGGCTGCTCTGTGGCCTCCCCAGGAGGCCACAGAGCAGGAGGCCCCTACGGATGTGCAGCAGGGACGGTTTTGTCCCATTCGGTATTCGTATTCGTCCGGACCCAAATCTGTTGCATTCATTCTCGGGGGACCCCAATCCATTCATTAGTTACATATGTATTCGTTTCCAAAAAACCCCCATCCCAACCCTTTAAATTTAATTAACTACAACCCCCCACCCTCCTGACCCCCGAAGACTTGCCAAAAGTCCCTGGTGGTCCAGCAGGGGTCCTGGAGCGATCTCCTGCACTTGGGCTGTCGGCTGCCGGTATTCAAAATGGCGCCAATAGCCTTTGACCTTACTATGTCACAGGGGCTACCGGTGCCATTGGTCGGCCCCTGTCACATGGTAGAAGCAATGGACAGCTGGTGCCATCTTGTGCATATGAATGTGTTTAATAGTAACCCAAGTAGTTTTTAAGTATAAATGGCCCGAACAGTGAAACTGTGAATGGCTCATGAATGCAGGTGTTGTTCTATGGAGTGCTATAGCAAGCATGTGGAGCAATGGAGGGTCAGGACAGTAGGGGGAAAGGGATTTGGAAGCAATCTCATAGATGGCCAGAGCATGAAGGAAGCACCCTCAGTACCAAGACTGGCTTTGAGTGGTGGCAGCAGGAGTGGCACTGGTGATTATGAAAAAACAGAGCAACCGCTTTGAAGTGCCAAAAAACAGAATCGAAAATCAAATCAATAAGTAAATACATAAACACAATGAGAAGAGTAGCCATCAACCCCCTAAGGTTTACCTCAAGGGCTGAGGTGGAGGAAGAATGGCATTAGGAGCTTAAAAGGGCTGCAGCAGTCGTGCAAGGGAACAGACGGCCAGGGCAAGTGCAAGAGCAAGAGTCGCCACCTCTGTTCCCTCTAAGCTGCATGCATGTGCACGAGCACACAGGTTGTGAACCCCACGCACACAGCAAAACATAGTCAAACAAGAAAGCTTGATATTGTTTGTAGGGATGTGAATCGTTTTACGACGATTAAAATTATCGTCCGATAATTTTAATATCGTCTTAAACCGTTATGAAACACAATACAATAGAGATTCTAACGATTTATCGTTATAAATCGTTAGAATCGTGAGCCGGCACACTAAAACCCGCTAAAACCCACCCCCGACCCTTTAAATTAAATCCCCCACCCTCCCGAACCCCCCCCAAATAACTTAAATTACCTGGTGGTCCAGCGGCGGTCCGAAACGGCAGCGGTCCGGAACGGGCTCCTGCTATTGAATCTTGTTGTCTTCAGCCGGCGCCATTTTCCAAAATGGCGCCGAAAAATGGCGGCGGCCATAGACCAACAGGATTCGACGGCAGGAGGTCCTTCCGGACCCCCGCTGGACTTTTGGCAAGTCTTGTGGGGGTCAGGAGGCCCCCCCCAAGCTGGCCAAAAGTTCCTGGAGGTCCAGCGGGGGTCAGGGAGCGATTTCCCGCCGCGAATCGTTTTCCGTACGGAAAATGGCGCCGGCAGGAGATCGACTGCAGGAGGTCGTTCAGCGAGGGTTCCGGCGCCTCGCTGAACGACCTCCTGCAGTCGATCTCCTGCCGGCGCCATTTTCCGTACGGAAAACGATTCGCGGCGGGAAATCGCTCCCTGACCCCCGCTGGACCTCCAGGAACTTTTGGCCAGCTTGGGGGGGGGCCTCCTGACCCCCACAAGACTTGCCAAAAGTCCAGCGGGGGTCCGGAAGGACCTCCTGCCGTCGAATCCTGTTGGTCTATGGCCGCCGCCATTTTTCGGCGCCATTTTGGAAAATGGCGCCGGCTGAAGACAACAAAATTCAATAGCAGGAGCCCGTTCCGGACCGCTGCTGTTCCGGACCGCCACTGGACCACCAGGTAATTTAAGTTATTTGGGGGGGGGTTCGGGAGGGTGGGGGATTTAATTTAAAGGGTCGGGGGTGGGTTTTAGCGGGTTTTAACGATTTTAGCGGGTTTTAACGATTTTAACGATTTATCACGATATTTTACCCCCCCCCAAACGGCAACAATACGATTCCCTCCCCCTCCCAGCCGAAATCGATCGTTAAGACGATCGAGGACACGATTCACATCTCTAATTGTTTGCATTATACTGGCTTGTTGTGCACAAATTTGAAATTGGCTTATAAGAAATTGCACAAAAAGACAATTTTTTGTGCGCACAGTTTTTCAAAACGTTGAGGGAACATTGATGGCCACGAACTTGCTGGGAAAGGGGAATTGGAAGCTGGAGATCTATGGCTACCTGGCTGAGCTACCAGAAACAGATGGCCAGGACAAGAGCAAAAGGTGGCCAGCACCACAGTGGAAGAATGGTATCAAGCATGCAAAGTAATGGATGGTTAGAGCAAGGACTAAAGTCAGCACGTACCGTAGAGGAAAGTGATTTGGAAAGAACGTCGAAGACAGCCAGAGCAAGGAAGGAAGCATCCTGCCATACTAAGATTGCCTTTTTTTTTTTTTTTTAATAACTTTTTATTTATTAATGGTTTATCAACCTACAAAGGAAAAATATTCCCATCCTTCCCCACTTCCCACTTAGCAACTGGCAATTCCACCACAAGAGGGAGCACAGACAAAGCATCATATACCTATGCACAAAGTCATATCAGCACTCGCATAGTTACAGGTAACAGAAAACATCTTGAAACAACAGGTCCATTTTATATTGTCGTCATTAAACAATTTGGCTAGTCCAGTATTTCCAGTAGGGGATCCAAATCTTATCATATAACAGCATATTTCTTTTAAGCATATGGGTAAGCTTCACTACTGGCGCTATTTCCTATATCTTCCTGCCAGCAGCCTAGTGTGGGAGCGGACTTCTGCATGAATGCTCTTGTGAACCTCCCAGTGGGTATCAAATGGTCTCCTAGGCATCTTTGTGAAGTGGTGAGATTGTGATCTCCCCATGAGCCCAGCAAACCCAATTCAGGCTGCCTTTCTGTTGGTTTCCCCAGTCTAGCTTGGCACGCAGACGTCACTTGTTGCCGAAAAGAAACGATATGTACACAGGACCACCAAACATGTGTATAGGATCCCGAGTGACCACAACCCCACCAACAAAGCCCTGTGGAGGGCGAGGAAAACTTGGAATAAACAAGAGGATATCAGTAGGCTCTGTGGAGAAGTCCAACCATCATTTCTGCACAATGTGTCCATATAGAGATTTTATGGGCCTTTTCCCCATATACTTTCCCAATGCTGACAACTCCAATCCAGCTGAAATCCCTATTCCAGAGCTGTATTATGCCCAAAGGTGGGTCTTGTTTGATTTGGCAGCTCTGCAGGGCCTTGTAAAAAAAGGGAAATACCTTTACAGTGTGTACTTTCTTGTATGAAAAACTGTTCTACCGGGTCCGGCGCTCGAGGCTGATACTAAGACTGACTTGGAGTGAGAGTGGCAACAGTGGGGTTCTTGAATAATAAAAACTGAAATGTTAGGAGCAGAGCAAGCACGTATGTTTAGTCATTTGTGAGAGGCTTTATTAGTCTCTCTTGCACCTGCTGTAGCAAAGAGTCCAGAAAATGAAACACCTCTGGTCTCATTCCCTCTTCCCCTCCAATTATTCCTCCAAAATATTTGCTATAGGTAGGTATGACTCCACCCAGGATGGCACTTCTGGAGCTCACGTCCTCTGTGGCACCTTTAAAGGTGCTTCAGGATTTCTACCAGCTGCCTCATGACTATCCCATCATAAAGCTCTGGGGGGGGGGGGGGGGGTATGTCATACCTATATCTATTTCCTGCATGGGTGCCAAAATCTTGAGGCCTTCCAAATTCTTCCTGCTTTTCATGGAGATGATTCTCTGCCTTCACGCTTCTGTGGAAGTGCCCTGCTGTTTTCCTTCATTCATTCATTCTTGTGGTCCTTGGACCTGAGCCCGAGCTGCAGAGCATCCTTCTCAGCCAGATGCAGTGTGTGCGCAAAACATCAGATACTCTGAAAGCCTCCATCGTATATTGCCTTAACCATATTTTGACCAGTGTCTGTGACAAAGAAACCTGCCTTTAAACTCCTTGCTCTCTAGTCTAACTGCCAAACCTCCAGCATCTATCTTATGGTTGATAGAATATTGGCTGAGATATGGGCCTCATCCATAGACTGGGTGTGCAGCAAATCCCAGTGCTGCTCGGTCTCCGCTACAGCTACTGCCTGCCCCTGCCTCAGCCAGGTCCCCCAAGTGTACTATCAGGGAAAAGTAAAAGTGTGTAGCGCTCATGGCTGTTCAGATATCGCTGGTGAAATGCACTGATTGTGGTCCTGGACTTTGTAATCCAGCAGTAAGACCTGCAACATACACATAAAACCCATGTTCTCCACTACTTGTAGGGGCTGATCAGCAAGGGCAATCATTTCCCCGATGCTCCTCATTACAACTTTTGATGCTGCCTGCCTCTTACCCCGGGACAGTACTACTGAACACTACTCTATTTCCTCCATGGTTGGTTGTCACTTCTGACCCATGGCAGGGGGGCTGCTGGCCTGCTACCTGACTGCTGGAAGGGGCTGAGAGCATGGGATCTGTTTGGAGAACACTCTTTCCCTTTTCAACCACTTTTCTTTGACTAGAAGGAGGAGTCCACCTCTAATAATACTGCCACCCTCTCCAGAAGCCAATGTTAGTGGGTGCTGCTTCTGCAGTTGAAATTGCATACCAGTGTTTGTCTGATTGCCCACGTGCTTCCCTTGACTGATGTCCTTCAAGCAGTGAATACACTAAGCAAATCGTGGGTCTGTGAAGGAGTATACTCAATAAAACCCCAGAATACCTTAAAGGAGCAGATCCAGAGGCCTGGCCCAGTCCACCTTAAGTATAGACAGCAGGGAATCTTGGTCCAGGAGGAGGATCCTGGGAAAGATGTATATCTAGCCAGGCACAGGAGGGAACAGGAGGCCCCAGGGATTCAGAAGGTACCTTAGAAAGTCCAGACTGAGAGCCTGTAAGTTGAAACATTGCTAGCTTTGTTTGAAAGCTGCAGAGTTGTATTTTTTGTTCTGAATTAATTAAAAGTTCTTAACTAACCATCCAGAGCCTAGCTTGCATCTATTCTCTGGCCATTTGACTCCACGCAGTGCTACATATGGTATCAGTTCAGGGATCCCTGAGCTAAGCTTGCACAGCCAGAAGCCCACACCAACAGAAAAGAATGTGTGTGTTTGAATGTTTTTTTTCCTAGGGCCCAGAGATGGCAGATGCCCAGGAGAAGGTTTTAAACAGCCTAAGGAGGAATTAATAGGAAGACAAGATTTGATTAAAAAAAAAAAAAGAGACTGAAGGGATACGCTTTTGGCTCAGATGCTCAGAAGCAGTGCAGATCCATTCTCAGATTCAGAAAGCAGGATCAGAAAGTGAGGGTCGTTCCTCCCCACTAGAGACCCAGTGCCATTAAAGTGTTCCTTTGAAGTGGACAGTGGGAGCTGGCTTCTACTTGGTATAGTTGCACTACTCTTTGGCCTGGGTATTTGGTGCCCTAGGCAATTGCCTATTTTACCTATCACTAAATCTGGGCTTAACTATGTGGTTGACATTGCTCTGGGAGGGCATTCCATGCATCTACATTTCTTCCATAAAAAAACCCCCAAACTAGTGTTTCTCTTATTATTCTCTTTGCATCAGTTGTTCTCTATTTTCTTAGTATCAAGATATCTTGACATATATAATTTATTTAAATAGTGTTAAAATAAAAGGGTGGTGGGGCATGGAATGCCCTCCCAGAGCAATAGAGACACAGACAATGTCAACCACATAATCAGGCCCAGATTTAGTAAGGAGAAATACAATAAAAACTAATTAAAATACAAAATAACCACCTCATGTTATAGGACCTCCTTAGGCATACAGCTCTGAGGCGCCGCTGTGAGCTGCTTGTATGCTCCAAGGCAGGTCCTGATGGAGTGAGGAGGCAGTGTCAGCAGGGGAAGAGTCGAATGAGCAGATGGTAACAGAGTATCTCTCCCTCCTCCTTTCCTGTGCACCACTTGTTATGCTCTGATGCAGGTCCAGATGGCATAGGGAGGTAGCATCAGGGCCAAATGAGCAGATGGTAACAGTCTGTTCCTCTCCCCACATCCACCACCCTTTGAGTGGAAAATATTTCCTGCTGTTGCTACCACTTCAGAGCATGAGGTCATAACTCCCTCGCTCTAGAAATTCCCCTCTGTTGAAAAAATCTTGCCCCCTATGCACCATTAAGTCCTTTCCAGTAGCTGAATGTATCTGTCATATTATCCCTGTCTCTTCTGTCCTCCAGGGAATGCATATTTAGATTTTTAACCCTCATCTCATAGGGCTTTTGGTGTGGACACCACACAGTTTAGGTAGCCTCTTTCTGGTCTGTCTATATACAATATATATCCTTCTGTTTAGATGGTCTCCAGAAGTAAGCACAATACTCAAGGTGAGTTGATACCAGCAAGCTGTGCAATGGCATTATCACTTCCTTTTTTCTATTAGTTATGCCTTAGACTATGCACCTTTGCCTCTTTCTGGCTGTGGCCACCCTGGACTCCTCCCCTCCCCCCCCCCCCCCCCCCCCGATCCCCAGAAATAAGCAAGGGCAGGGACTCAGAAGGCCAGCTACTGCTATTTTGTTTTATGGCTGTATGTTTATATAGACGTAAAATAAAATGGCGCTGGCCACCCCTGAGACCAGTGTCATAGTTTTTTTTTTTACATCAGCTTGGCTCTGGTTTCAGGGCTCGCCAGTGCCATTTTTTAAAGGGACTCATAAAGGCAGGAGGAACTGTCCCTTTCTTCCTGTAAGACCCCCATGGACGAGGTAAGTGGAGGTGGGAGAGTCTCTAGCTCTAGCTCATTTCTAGGGGTTTAAGGGGGGGATTGGAGACATATAGGGCACTTCTATAGTACTTTACCAGATAAGAACTCCTAGATACCATAATATATATTGAACTGAGTACAAGGAATTTTTAATTAACACCAATTGTGACAAAGATCTTTAGTTACTAGAGAAGTTAATTGCTACAGTTTTTACAGTCATTTCAGGAAAGTACTCAAAGACTAATTATTGTATGCATTACAACTGAAAAAAATGCAGTTTAAATTTTTGTGTTGAAAAATGTGTATTTTAATCTAACAAAATGACTCATCTCGCCTGTTAGATAGTTTTAACAGCATATCAGTAACTGTCAAAACAACAGTATTTTGCAAGATGTAATTCAGTATTTTTAGGGGACAGCTGTCCAAACACTTACACAAAGTTTGATGAGACTATTTGGCCATATCCCTAAACATGCAATTAAAAGCAACAAAACATCATTTTCCAGCTTTTATAATACTTTGCATGCACATGAGGGCAATTTCAAAAGCCATATGCCTTTCTAAATGGCTATTTACCCAGGTAAAAGAGAATTTTTTGAAATCGCCCCATCTGTATGCAGGTAAATGTAGGAGTGTTATTCAATAACTTGCAGACTTTTACCTGCATTTTTGGGAGGGAATTACCCAGGGTAAGATTAGGCCAGGGGAGGCAACAACACATGAAACCAGCATTTCCAAAACAATGCATGGTTTTGTCCAGAAAACATATCCACAAAAAAGAAAGTGCAGATCTCTTCAGGGGTTCTTGCATGGTCTATTATGTGTACATTCCCTTTGAGAACTAGTGAAAAATCCATGAGGAAAAGTATCGGTGGACTTTGTACAAATGCGAATAGCTTTGAAAATTGCCCCCACCGTGTCTTAACTAAGGAATGAGAGCAAGGAAGGTTAAACAGTTGTATCTGCTGTGGTACCACAACTGTTTGCTTTGCTGAAAAGTCTGCTGATGCAATTGGATATCTTGTTCAGAACTGAATAAATAGAATGCAAGGGCTCTAGTGACCTCTTTTCTAGAGGGATTTAAACTGTTACTTAGAGAGTTGTGCTGTGAAATGTTTTTGTCGTCCTAGGGAGCTTCTTTTTGAGAGGAGTTCAGTTAGATTAAAGGAAGACTATAGAGAAGTAAATCGGAACCGGAATCGGTTCCGATTCCGGTTCCGATTCACATGTGGGTTTTTTTGCATCGGGCCCGATCGCGGTTTTGTTTATCGGCTGATCCCAAGCCGATAAACAAAAAACCCACCCCGACCCTTTAAAACTAACCCCTTAGCTTCCCCCACCCTCCCGACCCCCCAAAAACTTTTTACAGGTACCTGGTGGTCCAGTGGGGGTCCCAGGAGCGATCTCCCGCTCCGGGCCGGCCTCCCGCTCCCGGGCCGTCGGCTGCCACTAATCAAAATGGTGCCGATGGCCCTTTGCCCTTACCATGTGACAGGGTATCCGTGCCATTGGCCGGACCCTGTCACATGGTAGGAGCACTGGATGGCTGGCGCCATCTTGTGCTCCTACCATGTGACAGGGGCTGGCCAATGGCACTGGTAGCCCCTGTGATATAGTAAGGGCAAAGGCTATCGGCGCCATTTTGAATACTGGCAGCCGATGGCCCAAGTGCAGGAGGTCGCTCCAGGACCCCCGCTGGACCACCAGGGACTTTTGGCAAGTCTTGGGGAGGTCAGGAGTCCCCCCCAAGACCTGCCAAAAATCCCTGGTGGTCCAGTGGGGGTCCTGGAGTGATCTCCTGCAATCGGGCCGTAGGCTGCGAGTATTCAAAATGGCGTCAATAGCCTTTGCCCTTACTATGTCACAGGGGCTATCGGAGCCATTTTGAATACCGGCAGCCGACAGCCCACGTGCAGGAGATCGCTCCAGGATCCCCGCTGGATCTCCAGGGTCTTTTGGAAAGTCTTGGGGGGGGGGAGTCAGGAGGGTGGGGGTTTATTCATTAGTGATACGTTGTATTCATGGGGGTTCACCATACGTTTCGTGACCCCCCAAGAATACAATGAATATGGCATATATGTTGCAGATTGCCAATACGTTGCAAACGAATGCACACCCCTATTAGAGACCCTCTGCCAGATAGATGGATATGTCAGAACTTATCTTGGTAAGTAGTGGTAGCCGCTATCTAGCTACATAAGTACAGACTTATCTGGATGAGTAGCGGCAGCTGCTACTTATCCGCAAACATTTTTAAACTTTTTAAAAAATGTTTTCCCCTTTTTTAGGGGTTTTAATTGCCAGCGTAGTAGAGCTGGAAACTTAACTCCAGCTCTGACCTGGAGTTACATTTCCAGTGCTAAAGAATGTGCTCTGCCCAATGCAATTTCTCTGCATTGGGGGGAGTACTGCTTAATGCCATCATTTGCATGGGATTTCCATGCAAGGACACTAAGCAGTACTCCCGATTAGGAGTGCTCATTTTTTGCGTGCAAAACTACTTGCTGCATCAGGAGTAATTTTTGTGCACAGAAAATACGTGCTGAAGTGCAGGCAAAAACGTATGTTCGACTGAATACACCTTTCTGCATCGGCCTGTAAGAGAAAGAGTTTACATGTAGAGAGCAAAAGAGCCATCCCAAAGTTAAAGTGCAGAAAGACAAAAAGGAAACAAGAGTTCATTCCTACTCTCTTGAAAACAACAGTATAAACATGCACAATAATCCCAGAAATTAATTCCTTTAAACAGTAATCAAATCATCTGAGTACCAGTGCCTAAAAGAAAAGGGTAGGAAAGATGTGAACATGAGAGTTGAAAAGATAAGAATCCACAAAAGATCCAGGTTACAATAGATGGGAATCCACAAAATCCTTCAGTCACACACAAACTAAGTCTACAAGCATGCCATAACCTTTAAAGAAAAAAAGAAGAAAAACAGGGGAGCAATAATGAAACACTTTGGGCAAGGAGAAAGCATGTGCAGAAATAACCGAAAGAGGGAAATGGCAATAGCGACAAATTCAGACAAGAAAGAACACAGTTATAACAACTTGACAATTATGAGTCAGGTGTTGACTGGTCTAGCTCCCCATCTGACTACTCTGGAGAGGAGAATCTCAGTTTCTTCCTCTGAAGTTATTGATGCCTCTGACGGAGGCTTCTAACCTTTCAAACTCCATCAAGGAAGAAGGACCTCAGCTGGGTTTTGGCCTTTCTACCAGGTGGTTCAAAATTTCCTTGTACTCTTCCAGGTCTGTAATGTGATGGTCTCTATGTTCCCAGGTAAATTGCAGTATGAATTGCAAGCCCCATTGATAATGCATCCTTTTGTCTCTGAACACAGACATAAGGAGGCGAAAGCTTTCCCTTCTTTCCAAAGTGAATTGAGACAGGTCCTGTAATATTTTGACCTTCGGTCCTTTAATCTAGTCCATCCTTACCCCTGGTAAGATTAAGGAGGGCTTGCTTATCCTCAAAGTGGTGTACACATGCCACAATGACCCTTGGAAGCCTACATTCACCAGAGAAGGTTTACCAACCCTATGGGCTCTGTCAAATTCCAGAATGCAGGTCTGGAAGATATCATTAAGTAAATTTTGTTTGAAATAAATGTAGCAGTCTTTGAAATGTGCCTGATGTATAGTCTATTTCTTTTATAAATGGCATTGAGAAGAAGCTTTGAATTTGTATGTAAACTAAATATTCATTTTTTGTCATACCTAAGTGTTCCATACAGTAATCAAAAGTATACAACTTTCCCCTGCCTAAATCCAGGAAAGATTGCATGTTATCTATTCCTCTAGCTTCCAGCTTCCTAAAAGTATATTTTATGTTCCCCAGTTGAAAGTGTGGGTTACCACTCAGAGGTAGGCATTGGGTACCTCCCATGAAAGCTGCAAAGCCTTCCTTAGAAAATTCTATGTCACTCTAGCTGTTTCAAAAAGCAATGACTGACTATTAAAGTTTGGGAGGGCTTCTCAGGAAGTATGCAACACATATTTTAAGTTTTTAAACTCAATATTTATTTATTTATTTAAAAATTTTATATACTGACGTTCAAATGGACATCACATCAGTTTACATTAAAACAGATAGCGAGGAGGAAAAGAAGGGGGACAAAGTTACATTATAACAAAATAACTGTTTTTATTAATAGGCAACGAGAAACGGTTGATGGATAGCGGAAGACTGGAAGTCAAAGAGGGGGAGGAGAGAAAGAAAACAAATTAACATGGTAAATAGAAGCGTTAACTAAGGGGGGGATATGTATGGGGGGGGGGGGTATGTACAGGGGGTATGTGAGTTCTCCCCCTTGCCAACTCCCAGTTAACATCAGTTTGCATGCCATATTGTAGAATTTACTAAGAGAACCCCACACCTCCCTCCACCTTAGGATAGCTTAATTTAGCCACTGGAAATCTTGCTTTCTGGGAACTCTACATAAACCTTGAGCAAAGCTTATTAATTATTGTAATATCCTTCCTAATTAAAATGAAGGGTGTAATTTGAATATGTACAGTAATTTCAGGATCAACACCATTTTCAGAAAGGCCACATGTCCCATAAATGATATCAGGAATTCCATCCTGGCCTTAAGCTTTTGCTTAAATTCCCTAATAAGGGGTGGGATGTTGCACCTATACCACTGTTTAGAATTTTGGTGTATAGTAACCCCTAAATATTTAATTTTCTCTTCAGCAAAGCATAGTGGGAACATGGGCCAGACCTCACATAACTTGCCAGAAATGTCCAGACCCTAAGACTTATTTAAAGTCAATTTTAATCCCAATAATCAGCCAAATTCTGTTTTAATATCTAGTATTCCCAGAAGAACTTGGTATGCTCAGGAAAGTGTCATCAGAATGTTGTCTGCAAAAAACATTATTTTAGTTTCCATATGACCACTTTCATTCTCCTCTCTTTTTATCCTATAGATTAATGGTTCCAGAGTCAATATGAATAATAGTGGGGATAATAGTGCCCCTATGCAATGGAAACGGCTCAGAGACTGTTCCATTTACCTGCATAATAGCTAATGGATTTATATAGGGTGATTTTACTGCATCAAAAATATAAACTGAAAAAACTTGCTTTTTTTCAAAAAATACTGGAGGCAGGTGTTGGAAAGGTGGACCCTTGAGCCGAGATGAGGTTGTTGCTACCATCAAGGGAAGGCCCCTGTCAGTCCTCATTGTCAGGAGGCAGTTCAGGGAGAGAAGACCCAACTGGACCTTCACCTATACCAGCCCACATTCCCTGCAGGTTGAGCCCTTGGGTACCAGGGCCGGCAGGACTTAAACGCGGGTCTCTCAAGGCAAAGAACCAGGAGACAGAAGGCTGAAGCAACGTAGAACGTACCAAGGGTCGAGGTAGCGGTGGTCAAGCAGAGGTGGAGAACCGGTCAAGAGGTCGGAGCAGACAGCGGACAAGCATAAATGTTGAGCCAGGTAGAAGGTCAGGGCAGGCAGCGGTCAGGCGGAGTCCAGGAGCAAGCAGGGTCAAAACCAGGAGAGCAATCCGAAGAAGCAGAGAAGCAAGGAAGGAACTGGAAAAGAGGATCAGGAGTACCTGGATCAGAAACTGGAGCTGGAGCTGGAGCAGGAGCAGGAATTAGGAATGCAGGAGACAAGGCAGGAGTCAGGAATGCAGACAATCGCACTCAAGAAGAGCAGGATCCATTGCTGAGGCGAGGAGGAAGTGGCAAGGCAGGATATTTATACCTGTCTTGCCTGACATCATCTTCCTGGGCCGCGGGGAACTTTCCCACCACTGGCCCTTTAAATCCTGGTGAGCGGCACGCGCACACATCTAGAGGGCCCGCAGAGAGCATTGGCATTGGTGGTGTCGGGGAATGCAGCGAAAGCAGGCTGCAGCGGCGGCAGCTAGGGCCGACGGCAGGGAGCAGCAAAGGGGGAATAGGAACGGGCCTCCTGCCTGCTAAGGTGAGGGGACCAGTCGCGAGCTGGGGAGTCTAACAGCAGGATCACGATAATCTGTCAAAAAACTTTTTCCTCATCAAAGCTGATGATTATTGAGTCTTCCATCTTATTATGTAGGCTCATTTTGATGGCCAGAAGTGTCTGTCTGATATTTGAGTTGGACTGTCTTCCAAACACAAAACATGATTGTTTTGCAGAGATTAAATTTGGTAAAATATATTTTAATCTATTGGCTAATAGTTTTGAAAAAGATTTTTCATTGTGATTTAAAAGTGAAATCAGTCTATATGAAGTGGGATTATCCAAATCTTTCCCAGGTATAATCAGAACATCAGCTCTCAAAGTCTCTGGCATTTTGCCACTTTGAATTATACTATCAAAAAGATTTTTAAGGGGCTCAGGGGTTCATTTTCCAAAGCGATCGCACGCAATCACTAAATGGGGGCAGCGTGAAGACCAGAACAGGAGGAGTCGGGGCAGCACCGGGGCAGACGCCCAATTGCACCACCTTTTATGATGGCGCTTCACCCTCCCGCCCCCCTGTACCGCACGATTCTAAGAGCCCGGCGGTATTAGTGAATCTAGGCCTCAGCTACCTGAGCTTCCCATAATTTATAAAACGTCACATAAAAGCCATCAGGCCCTGTTGATTTGAACGGTTTGAGCCCTTTAATAATATTGTCTATCTCTGGTTTTTCAGTTGGCCTGTTCAACTTTTCCAAGGTTTTGGAGTTCAGCTTAGGTAGATCTATATCTGACATAAAATATTCTCTCACATTAGTATCAAGATAGTATTTCCTAAAGATTTTCCCAATCTCCTTAACAGTGGTACATTTTTCCCCCTCTGCATTTTTGAGACCTTTGACAAATGTAGAACTCCTTTCTGCTCTTACCAAATTAGCTATCATCCAGCCAGGTTTATTGCCGTATGGTCAAATTTGTGTTTTTAATTCAAACAACATGTTCACCACTTATTGAATTAAGAGATTATTCAATAATTTTTGGGTAGAATGAAATTTTTCCTTCCAATCACTGCCATCTTGTGAGTTAAGCTTATCTTTATATTCAGCAACTTTCTTACTTGCCGTAACTCTACAATATTTCCATTAAGAGTTCTGTATTTGGAGCTTATATACTAATTATTTCACCTTGCATAATTGCTTTTCCAATCTTCCAATATAGTACTGGTGTATCGTGGTACCTTTTATGAATCAAAGCAAACCATTGCCATCTCTCCTCCAGATACTGTTTAAAGGAAACAACTTTGGCTAGGCCAAGTAGGTATTCTCCAGAAGGGAAATCTCGAGGCAGAGTCCATTCTCATTACTAAGCATGTTACAGGGCAATGGTCCTCCTCTGTGACAAGTGTAAAATCAATTATTGTCTTGAAAGTATAGCCCTTGAATGGAGTGTATAATCCTTGGTGCCTCAATTCAGAATTCTCCAGATATCTAATAATTTCAAAGCAGAACACAAAAAATTGACCCCCTTGTTTATATTAGAAGTCTCATTCAGACTGGGACACTGATCTAGCAAGGGATCTGCCAAGCAGTTAAGGTCTCTTCCCAGTATTATTAGGGCTGGCCCCATCGCATTTAAGTGTGTGATAAGTTGAACAAAAATAAGTATGATTATATTTATTGGGATGCAAATATGGTGTCTCTTGCAAATAACTTCCCTCTGACTAGTATAAAGTGCTCCTCGGGATCCATGTGAAGTTTTTCCATTTGAAAGGATACACTTCTGTATATCAATATGGCCACCCCACATTGCTTAGTAGAGCCCTGCACTGAGAAGACCTTTGGCACTCATTTTCACCAAAGCTTTTGGTGTTCATTATCCAGCATATAGGTCTCCTGAAGAAATGCAATTTCATTCTATTCAATTGTGTTAACACTTTCTCTCGCTTTACTGGGTTATCCAATTCCAGTGTAAGCAGGTTTAGGGATGCAGGGATCTGTCTGCTACAAGACACTGCCAGCTGCCCTCCCACCTTACTTGCGATCCTAAGTCAGGGAAAAGACAATATGTATTCTCCTCAGAAATAGACTTTTATTTATCAGATTTTGCAGGACATAGCATTTAGAAAATAACAATTCCTATCTTTAACATCCTGGCCACTAAGCACCAGTTTTCCCTAAAGAAAGTTAGGTATTATGGGTAGTAACAAAACATGCCATAAACCTTAGCCTGCTTAATATGTTAATACTTAGGGCTAACTTACTCACACTGGGTTCAGACTTCAGGTGATATCTCTGTTCACCTCTGAAGCAGGATCCGTCTGGAGAGCTGGAGAATGTGGGCAGAGAAGATGCTTGCTTCCTGGGCTTGGTACTGGCAGAGCGGGCAGGCTGTCCAAGAAGGAGGCTAGCTTCTGGCTTTGATGCTTGCCAGCTGTCTGGACTTGTTCTCACCCTTCACTGTCTATGACTCCATGTCACTCTCTGCACCTGAGCCAGGGTCTTCTCTCTCTGATTACCTGGCCACACCTAGTCTTCTCCCTTCTCGATAACAGGGAGGACTGGTCTGCTTCTGGCCCTCCTTGTACTTTCAGGGATGCTTCGGCACAGTTTTCAGGGTCGCTCTCCAAATCTGATCTCCAGGTTTTCTCTCAGGGTTTGCATTTAGGGTTTGTGCCTTCTTTTCTCTTCTTTGTCCCCATCTTATACTTTCCAGATGATAAATATGCATAAGCTCATGCATAACTGAATGGTGTGTGGAGGGTCTTTTGCCACATTGCAGGTCTTTTCCCCCCTCGCCATTACTTCAGGGGGAGAACTGCCACATCTGTATGCCAAGTTATGTGTCAAAGAGTTTTTCTCCATCTCAGGCTGCTCCCCTCTTCCTTCTAAGACCTCTGCACTCTGCTTTGGCTGAAGCATGACTCTTGCTTATGCTTTAGTCATAGTGTCCTTCTGTCTGGTTTCTTTATTTAAACAGGCTCCTACAAACAGGTACATCTGATAAGGAATCCTTCAGTGTATCAGGATGAGGCCTCTTCATTTTCTACAGAGACAAGGTTTTAAAGTTCACCTGGCAAAGTTCCTTCTCTTGCTGTGACAGTGTCTGGGGCCTGAAAAACTTGGCCTGCACATGGCTATTACATTTCATAATTGGTGCATCAGTGGTAAACATGAGATATCTCCCTACACCACTACATTCCATGATATAGCTTTAACAGGGGTCTCTATCCCAAGTTTCATTAGCACACATCAAGATAGCAAATATCACTTATATAGTAGTGAGACTGCCCTGTCCCATTTCAAGAATTAGTCTCCCTGCAATTTGTGACTCCTGAATTGAGTTAGTCAACTGCATTGCCCTTCTTTTTAGATTAGTTCGAGTAGCCTGTATATATTTAATGCTTTAGGTCTGAAACATATGCTTTTGCCGCCCTTCCCTGCCTTTCATATCTCATAAGAAACAAAATACAAAATCATAAGCCTCCAAACAATGTACGCATCATTAAGCACCTTAGCAGAGTCTTCATTTATGTCCATCTCTGGGACTGAAGACTCTTATGTTGTTCTGCTGATATTGATTTTCCAGATCATCTTGGTGCTCTTTTATACCTATGGTCAATTTTCTAAACTCTTTATGTGTCTATAGAAGTCCACTGTAGAGTCAATCTACTCTCTAATGTGGTTATCATTTTGAGCGACCCTCTCCTTCAGGCCTTTGATTTCATTTTTAAGGCCATCAGAGTAAAGTAACTTAATTTTCCTGCCAATCCTGAGATCACTGATTCCACAACAGGACTTGTAAAGAATCAGATATTGTCTTAACCATAGCTCCTTTAGATGATAACTCAGTGTGGTCTGACATCCTCCCAGCCAGTCAATTAATCTTCGCAAGAATCACTGCATATTGGGCATCTGTTCCATAGTTGCAACCACAGGGGCAGATATTAAAAGCTAGGCGCGGGCATAGATTTGTGCGCGCAACCCGGCACACATAAATCTTCACCCAATTTTATAACATGTGCGCGCAGCCGCACGCATGTTATAAAATCCAGGGTCGGCATGCGGAAGGGGGTGCACACTTGTGCACCTTGCGCGCGCTGAGACCTAGGGGAGCCATGATGGCTTTCCCCATTCCTTCCCAGGCCGATCTGAAATCGGCCTCAGAGGGAACTTTCTTCCACTCCCCCCACCTTCCCCTCCCTTCCCCTATCTAACCCGCCCCCAGCCCTACCTTTATTTAGTTTTTTACGCCTGCCTCTGGCAGGTGTAACTTACGTGTGCCAGCCGGCTGCCGGCACGCGATCCCCTGTCACGGACGCTGTGCCAGAGGCCTCAGTCCCGCCCCTGGACCAGCATCCCACCCATTCCCCAGCCCCCTTCCCGCCCCTTTTTCAAAGCCTCGGGACATACGCGCATACTGGGGCTTCACGCATCGCCGGGCCTATGCAAACTAAGCTCGGCGTGTGTAACCCCCTTGTGCGCGTAAATCCAGCCGGATTTACGCGCGCAGGGCTTTTAAAATCTGGCCCACAGTGAAGAGAGGAGATATCCAAAAGAAGTATCAAAAGGCCAGGCAATAAGATAGGACAGTCCAAAAGATTCCACATTTAGATCACTATGGAATAAATCATTTTGTGAAATGTCAAAAATATTGATAATAGACAAAGATAAGAGAAGAAAAAAATACAAGGAGCCCTTATGTAAATAGAAACTTCCGGCTGCCCAGGAGAGAAAATAAATTGTGCTCCCTGCTGCAACTCAGTCAAAAACACATAGCAAATCCAAGTTACAGTCCTCTCTACCCCTCTCGAGCTGCAAGAAAACTGCAGATGATTTAGGGCCTCCTCAAAGGCTCTCACAGCATGCCCCAGACTTTCCCTGGCTACATCAACACTCACAGTGAGCGCCTCTCTACTGGTATGACCTTCTCCTTCATTGCAGCACCACTGGCCCACTTCCTACTGCTGCGCTCTGACCTACACCTAGCATAGTGCTGAGCTCCTACACATTCTCACCACCTTCTCCATCATTTTGAGTATGACAGAAACTCACCAGGCATACAAAAGCTTTAAAAATCCCACTCAGCATAATTTGAATGGCAGGGCTAGGCTCCACTCAAGTCACCACATTGCAGGCTCGATTCCCAGGCTAAGCTACCTGGATACAAAACATCAAAAATTGGTTCCTAATAGCCAGGAGATGACAAGGCAGTAGCAGCCTGGGTGAGTAAAAGAAGTAATAGGGATGCTTCCATTTGACAGATAGTTACTAGCACATCTGGGAAATAAAAATTGCCCCTGGGAGCAGATAAAGAAAGGAATTAGGATACCATTTTCAGTGCAGCCCTTTAGCGCCCCCTCCCCTGGAGCTGATTGTAATTTTAAAATCTTGTTTGCTTGTGGAGGTTTGAATGTGAGATTTGAAAGTAAATTCTGGATTGCTTACAGGAGCTGATTGTATGTTTTAAACCTTATTTGCTTGTGTGTACGTTTTGAAAGTACATTCTTTGGGGATTGAGTATTAGAAATCTGAAAACTGTTTTTGCTTTTTTCAAGCAACTTTCTGGGGGCTTAGTGAGTGTCTCTTTGATCAAAAGAGCATTATCTGCAAGTACTTTGATAGTGAGAAAGCGGGAGAGAAAATTAGCATGGTTGAAAGGAACTGATTGAAGAGGACATTTGCTATTGTCTTCAGACATTTGCAATTGGAGCTCTTGTTCTGAATTAAATAGAAAGACAAGCGCTCTTGGAGCTTCTCTTCTAGAGGGAGCTAAACTGGTGAGTTGGAGAGTTACACTGCCAAATGTGAGGAGCTTTTGTCTATACTAGAGGTTTTTTTTTTTTTTTTTTAGAGGAGTTCAGTTAGACTATATGGTGGCTTATTGCTTGTTGTTTGTGGGGGCTTGTATTTAAGTGTGGAAAGTAAATTTTAGTTTTCTTGTAGGAGTTGATTGTTTTTTTAAATCTTATGTGCATGTGGGAGCTTGTATGCAAGTTTTGAAAGTTCTCTCTCCCTGACCCCAGCCTCACTCACCCCTATATTCCAATCTAATAGGGATGTGCAGAAGGGACGGACTCGTCCGATTCGGTATTCGTATTTGTCGGGTCCCAAATACATTGCATTCGTTCATAAGTTTTATTCGTTTTCTGATTCCCATTAAAGTCAAAGGGGGAAGTATTTGCAGCCTATTTTTGGCTGCAGAATTGGGGTTTTCTTATCAATTCTGATGAAACTTCTGGGGAGCAATCATCAGAACAAGAAAAGAGCTCCAAGGTACTTAGACTGTAGCAAAGTGGCACCAAAGTGGCATGAATAGCCTAAGGCACTGTAAAGGGGCAAAGAAGTACCAGAAGTGGCAAGAATGCTTTAACAGGCACAAAGCAGCAGCGAGAGTGTAAAAAACACACCACAGCTTCAAAAGAGAGCACCGACAACAGATGCATGAATCCTCGAAGGCAACACGACAGGCAAAGTGGCAAGACAAGTGGCATCAACATCCTACAGCACAATGAAGGGGGAACATAGCAAGCAGAAAGACTAGCACCAACACACACAAGAACCATGAGAGTGGCAAGAACACCACAAGGAGTTGAGTGAGTCATCTGGTGTATGGCAGCAAGGCAGAGTGGCAGAAAGCTGATAGGGGCAAGACAGGCTGGCAGAGCGGAGGTAGTCTGGTCCCTGTGGTTTTGATAGGAGCAAGACAGGCTGGCCCCAGGGAGAGGTCCCTTTCCTTTGAGTAGGAAAGGGCTCCCTAGAATGGGTTCACCCTAGAGTGGGGTGTTTCCATTGGCGTCTAGTGAGCTCTCGCTGGTCTTTTAAAATCTGGTGGACATACAAACAAGAATATTCACGGCAGAGGCAGAGAACATTTCCATGTGAACAGCGGTTCAGCATGGGTCAGCGGGTGTTAAGAGATAGACTGGCTACACCTGGGGAGAGTTCCCTTTCCTTTGAGTAGGAAAGGTTCCCCGCAATGGGTTGGTCCCTAGAGTGGAGCATGAGCTTTCAAAGTGTGGAGATGTGGAGGATGTCTCACTGTGGACAGCAGTTTAACATGGGTCAACAGGTACTAAGAGATAGGCAAAGGGCTCCTGGATGGTCAGGCACAGCATTAGAGGTCAAACCCTCATAGAGACGTAAAGCCTGGATGGACAGGCACAATATTAGAGGTCAAACACTTTTAGGGACATAAGGCCTGGGCAGACAGGCACAGCATTCGAGGTCAAAGCCTTGTAGAGACGTAAAGGCTAGACAGACAAGCATAGCATTCGAGGTCAAACCCTCATAGAGACGTAAAGCCTGGATGGACAGGCACAGCATTAGAGGTCAAACACTTTTAGGGCCATAAGGCCTGGACGGACAAGCACAGCATTCGAGGTCAAACCCTTGTAGAGACATAAATCCTGGATGGACAGGCACAGCATTTGAGGTCAAACCCTTGTAGAGATGTAAATCCTGGACAGACAGGCACAGCATTCGAGGTCAAACCCTCGTAGAGACGTAAAGCCTGGACGGACAGGCACAGTATTAGAGGTCAAACACTTTTAGGGACATAAGGCCTGGACGGATAGGCACAGCATTCGAGGTCAAACCCTCATAGAGACGTAAAGCCTAGATGGACAGGCACAGCATTAGAGGTCAAACACATTTAAGGACATAAGGCCTGGACGGACAGGCACAGCATTAGAGGTCAAGCCCTCATAGGGGTGTAAAGCCTGGACAGACTGGCATAGCATTAGAGGATTTTCTTTGTGCAGGTATGTTGTGGTTTGATCTGTCACTTCTTCTTGAACTGGTTCACTGCCAGAAGAAAATGGCATCTTTTTCATTTCTGAAAGATAATTCAACAGAGGATGCTTTTAGAGTAATAGAGACTGCCATTTGTGAAGCAAAAACTGATCTGGAGATTATTTGTGAATACCAGAAGCTTTAACTGTACTTATGCACTTCAGCACTGAAATTAGAAATACCAGAACAAAACTCAGACAGGCACAGCGTTGAGGTCAGGCCCTTGTGTGGACGTATGGCCTGGACAGTGGATGGACAGGCACAGCATTTGAGGTCAGACCCTTGTAGGGACGTACGGCCTGGACAGTGGATGGACAGGCACAGCGTTTGAGGTCAGGACCTTGTAGGGACATATGGCCTGGACAGTGGACGGACAGACACTGTGTTTCAGTTCAGGCCCTTGTAGGGACATACGGCCTGGACAATGGACAGACAGGCAAAGCGTTTTATTCATCTTGTCATTCACAGGGAAAATTTGGAAACCCAAGCAAAGGCAGGTTTATTTTCAAAAAACACTAGCATTTCCATCAACTCTGGTGCCAGCCTTTAGTGGTGAGGACTCAAGATATCCCCTGTCATTGAAAATACACGTTCACTGGGCACACTGGTTGGTGGACATGACAGATATTGCTGAGCCACTTTGGCTAGGTGTGACCAGACAGTGGACTTGTGTGCCCAATATGCCAGCGGATCTGTCTGCATGTCCTCTGTGGGTTCTGAGAGATACCGTGTCACTGACAGTTGTTCTGGTGTCTCCTTTGCTTGGTGGGCTGAGAGTCACTAATGCCAGCTGCTTTCTCTCTAGCCCTTAGCACAAAAGATGAATCTTTATGGGAACATGCCTTTGGCGTACTGAAGTGGAGGAGGAGGAGGTACTAGCTGTCACTGACAGAGTGCTGCTCCTGCTTCGGCTAGCACAACTCTATGAAGTGCCCGCTGTTTCCTCCTCTGCTTCACACCTAATCTGTCTCTGTCTATGTCGCTCCTGTTCACGGACTTTTGCTAACAGCAGGTCCTTCACCAATAGGAGACAATCGTACTGTAGTTTCCCTTTCACACGGGGATCACAGTCTGTGGCGAGCATGTATGTGTGCTCTTCTGTTAAAGGCCTTAATCTCTCTTGCATCTGCTGCTGCAAAACATCTAGACAATACAGCACCTCAGCTGTCATTCCTTCTTCCTGTTTAAAGGCCTCCAAATTTTCTTCCAGGAAATTAACTATAGGGATGATGTCAGCCAAGGTGGCACTTCTGGAACTCAGTTCCTCCGTGGCATCCTTGAAGTGCTGCAGGATTTTTACCAGCTGACTCATTGCTAACCAATCATGATGCCCTAGGGGATTCAGCACACCTATGTCTATTGAACCAGAAAGTTCATGAAGGGGTGTCCGCAGCTCCACTAACCTCTGCAGCATCATATAGGTGGAATTCCACCGGGTGGCAATGTCTTGAATGAGACGCTTATGAGGCATGTCCAAATCAGTCTGCTTTTGTCGAAGAACCTGCCCCGCCTTCACACTTCTGTGGAAGTGCCCTGCTATGTCCCTGCAATTCTGTATTAACCTATGCAGGTATTCATTCTCTTTGTCATTGGAATCCAACCCCAGAGGTGACTTCACTACCAGGTGCAGAGTGTGTGCAAAACATCAGATGTTCTTAAAGTGCCTGTCGTTTATTGCCTTAACCATGGTTGCACCATTGTCTGTGACAAAGAACCCTGCCTGCGTTTTCCTGTCTCGCTGGTGTAGTTGCCAGCCCTCCAGCATCTGCATGATGCATGCTAGAATATTGGCTATGGAATGGGCCTGGTCCATCAGGTGGGTGTGCAGTAAAGCCCACCTCCACCCTGATACTTGTTCAATAATAGAGCTGCTGCCTGCCCCTGCCTCAGCCAGGTCCCACCAGTGTGCTGACAGGGAGAGGTAAGAGTGTGCATCATTCATGGTGGTCCAGATATCGCAGGTGAAATGCACACTCCCCTTTGCCTTAGCTAGCAGCGCTTGGATGTGACTGTGACACTGCTTGTACAGGCTGGGGATGACCTTTCTGCTAAATGTGGTTCTGGAGGGGACTTTGTAATTTGGAAGTACAACCTTCAGAAAATGCTTGAAACCCACATTCTCCACTATCTGCAAGGGCTGGTCATCAAGGGTAATCATTTCCTCAATGATCCTGGTTACAACTTTTGAGGCTGCCTGCCTCCTACCCCGGGATAGCATTACCACATTCCACCCCATTTCCTCCATGGTGGGTTGTCACTTTTGCCACATGTCAGGGGGTTGCTGGCCTGCCACCTGACTGCTAGAAGTGGCTGAGGGCGTGGGCTGACTCTGCTCCTTTTCAACCACTTTACGCTGCTTGGAAGGGGTCTCTTGACTGGTACTGCCACCATCCCCAGATGGCAGTACTGTTGTTGGGTGTTGCCTCTTCAAATGATGTGTCATGCCAAAATTAGATAGATGTCCCATTTGCTTGCCTCTGCTAATAGCCCTGCCACAGTAATTACACCAAGCAAAACGTGGGTCCTCCGTTACTTTAAAGTGGCTCCAGATTGCAGATGTATTTCGTAATCCTCCCTTCTGTATAACCTTGTGGAGCCTTCTGTATAGCCACTGGAGCTGAAGTAGTAGGTGGACTCTGAGAAGCAATGCCAGGGACATGAGTCACACTTTGTGCTGCGCTGACTGTTCTTCCTCCTTATCATCATCAGTTTCATCTCTCCCCCTTCTGCACTGAAGTGGAGGCTAAGACAGGACTAACGAATCCTCCTAAAACTTCGTCAGCTATTACTTCTTCTGTTTCTGATGAGAATCCCACACAGATGATTCTTCATCGGAATCAGAAGCAAACAGTGCCTGCACTACATTGTCAACGCTAAGTCAAGACTGCTGTCCCCACTGCTGCTTTTGGGTGTCGACATTTTGTCCTGCATGACTCAGCCTCCCCTTCCCTCACCTCGAAAACTACAGGGTCAGATCAGGTGGTGGCGATGCATCATGTTTAGATTTTGTTTTTTTCCAGATGGAACTGCCTGCCCCTCCAAAGAGTTCAGATTGCAACAGGCCCCTTTTTAACTTAATGGGGGACTGGAACTCCCTTTTGAGGTGTCTCCTCTCCCAGTCCCAATCACCCAACCAAGTCTAGCTTTCCCTGACATTATGGATTTAATGTCACTGTCTACTAGGGATTTCAATTAAAATAATTATTCCAAAAGAGGCCCACTGGAGATTTGGCTTCACAGAGCACTTCTCTCCCAATACACGATTATATGTGAGTCTGCAAACTGGCTGCCCACAGGCACAGTGCCTTGATGTGCACTAATATAATATGTGTGCACACACCAAGCTTGTAACTACAAAAGTGGCCCACTGGGGATTTGGCCTCACAGACCACCGCTGTCCCAATATACTTGAGTCTGCAAAACTGGCTGCCCACGGGTACAGTGCCTTGATGTGCACTAATGTAATGTGTATGCACACACTGAGCTTGTAACTACAAAAGTGGCCCACTGGGGATTTGGCTTCACAGACACCCACTGTCCCAATATACTTGAGTCTGCAAAACTACCCAGTGCCCACTGGCACTGATGCCCAGTGCACTGCCTTCTTGGATAAAAGAGCACAGAGAGACTGAGTGAGTTCAATTAAAAAAATGCAGTTAACAAAAAGCACAGCAGGAAAATCGATGTGAAATATTTTTTCAATGGAAATTCTAGCAACTAGCTAGAAATTGAACATATCTCTCCCACCCACAACACCCAAATGGTGTTTGCAACCTACCCTAGGTAGTGAATTAAGCAGCAACATGCCACTGATAGTGTTAGCAGCTTCTCTCCATGGCACAAAGAGACCTTCTCAGATTAACTAAAAAAAGTGCGTACAAAAAACAGGGCTAGCTGGCACTGCAGCCAAATGCAGAACAAATATATTTTCTATCAAAGAAAGCTAGCTAGCAATTGAATATGAATACAGATTTGAGAACTCAGACTAGCTCTGAGTGCAGTCACCTTCCGCAGACCTCCTCCCCACACCACCCCTGCAAAGAAAGTGCATGGCTCGCTGCGTGCTTAAGTATATATAGTGCTGATTCATCAGCAAAAGCATCACCGACCACTGAGTGAGAGCATGATTGGCTGCATTGCAAAATTCTTACCACTGATATGTTGCATTCTGGTCTCCTTGCCAACCTATCCAACCCACTCTGACAGGGCTGTGAGGTCACTGATGACTCACAGGAAAGGGCTGGTTTTTGGCTATGGATACACCCAAGAGGCGTTCTTCTATTTCAAATGGCCGCTAAGAAATCACTGCGAGCGCGCCAAACGTATGGAAGGGATGATATGTTGTATTCGTGGGGGATCGCGATATGTTTCGTGACCCCCACAATACAACAAATATGGACCTATATGTTGCGGATTGCCAATACATTGCAAACGAATGCACACCCCTACAATCTAAGTATATAGACTAATCCATAATTAGGGGGTTGGACTACATCGAATAACTTGACACTAGTTCAAGGATAGCTTAAATAGTGTACGACTGTCGCTACCCAACATCTCCACTCCGCCCTCCTTACCTCTCTGGCGACTCCTCCTGCGGTTGACGGACGTTTGGCTGCCACGGCAATCTGCCTGCCGTCCTCTCCGGCGTTTCCGGTCTGGCTTGGTGCTGCCTCCCGCCATGCTGTCCAGTTGCCTTAGGGCGCGCGCGCCGCGCGGCCCTGCTTCAAGTACCTTCTTTGGCGCGAAACTCAGGGGTGTCCCCCTGTGATGACGTCACGCATCCTGGATACAAATAGCCTATGTGATTGCTAGCCGTCGAGTTAGCAAAGGTTCCCTAACGGATGGGATTCGCTCTCCGTACCTAGCTACTCTGCCCTCCACTTTTGGACTACTATATTTGGGGTACCCGCTCCTCGGGGGCCTCTCTCTCTTCTCTTTCAGGTCGCTGTCTGGAACCGGTACTCGCTCCTTGAGGGCCATGTTCCTGGACTCGCTACCTGGCCTTCTCTTCTGCCTGGAAGACACCGCTGCCTTATACCATTAGTGAGTTATCATCTACTTCTCTCAGAGCTGTTCCCTGGAACCAGGTACTTACTCGCTCCTCGAGGGCCTGCCTTCACTTCAGCTCCTGTGTTCCATACCGAGAGACTGCTGTGTGAGTACTATACCAACGAGGCTCTATTCCTGAACCCTGCATATATTGCTTGTACTCACGATCACAGTTTCTTTCTACTACAGCACAGCCATTGTGGGATCGCTGTTCAAGAGTTTGAGGGACTACAAGCCCAGCCAGGCTACATTCCTGCTCACTACCACCACCTCTGGTGGCTCCTCAATACTGTTTAATAAAAGATCTAACTGTGTGTGTGTCCTAAAGCTGAGCCTGACCTGTGGCCCCTCAGAGGACGTCCCCCCCTATGGGCGTGGTCAGCAGCCACAGAGTCCAGGGATCCACCCAAATCCTTACAAATAATAACATATAGTAATATAGTAAATCCTTTAGGTGCTTACTTTTAGTTTATCTGATTTTTAGAATTAAAGCTGCAGGATTCTTTAGCGTGCACTTACTAGATAGATACAAAAACTCATTTTTTGAACTCAAAGGTGATTGTGACTTTAGATAAGTTGCAAAATTAACCATGACCAAAATTAAAACAATAGTTCTATTAGAAATCATAAATGTAGAGATTAAGAGCATAGATTAGGATAAATTATTAGTCATCCATTGGAAAAAGTACTGTTCTGTAACAGGAAGGGGAGGGAAAGCAAGTGATTAGGAAAATGTAATCCTCTGCAAATTTAACAAATTACATAAATTCCTGGGGGAGCTTAATTGGTGGCATCATATTAGATCTTTCTGGTAAATATTCCTACTTACTTTGGTTTACTTTTATAACCCTAGCAACAAGAATCTACAGAGGAAGCTACACTAAACTACACATCTTGTAGATGTATAGGTA
Organism: Rhinatrema bivittatum; assembly: GCF_901001135.1. Taxonomy (NCBI): domain Eukaryota; kingdom Metazoa; phylum Chordata; class Amphibia; order Gymnophiona; family Rhinatrematidae; genus Rhinatrema; species Rhinatrema bivittatum. The sequence continues at coordinate 57,236,943 of NC_042619.1, forward strand.
TTAGGGATGTGAATCGGGCTTCAGACAATTGAAAATATTGTCGATATTTTCAAAATCGTCAGAAATCGGGGGCTCCCCAAAACGATAGGAAAACCCCACGATATTGATCGTGGGGGTTCCCTTATCGTTTTGGGGGAGGGCGGGAAAAACGGCACACAAAAATAACCCTTAAACCCACCCCGACACTTTAAAACTAACCCCTTAGCTTCCCCCACACTCCCGACGCCCCCAAAAACTTTTTACAGGTATCTGGTGGTCCAGTGGGGATCCCGGGAGCGATCTCCCGCTCCGGGTAGGAGCACTGGATGGCCGGCGCCATCTTGTGCTCCTACCATGTGACAGGGGCTGACCAATGGCACCGGTAGCTCCTGTGACATAGTAAGGGCATAGGCTATCGGCGCCATTTTGATTACTGGCAGCCGATGGCCCGAGTGCATGAGATCGCTCCTGAACCCCTGCTGGACCACCAGGGGCTTTTGGCAAGTCTTGGGGGACCCTCCTGACCCCCACAAGACTTGCCAAAAGTCCAGCGGGGGTCCGGGAGTGACCTCCTGCACTCGGACCGTCGGCTGCCACTAATCAAAATGGCGCCGATAGCCTTTGCCCTTACTATGTCACAGGGGCTACCGTGCCATTGGTCAGCCCCTGTCACATGGTAGGAGCACAAGATGGCGCCGGCCATCCAGTGCTCCTACCATGTGACAGGGTCTGGCCAATGGCACGGATACCCTGTTACATGGTAAGGGCAAAGGGCCATCGGCGCCATTTTGATTAGTGGCAGCCGACGGCCCGGAGCGGGAGATCACTCCCGGGACCCCCACTGGACCACCAGGTACCTGTAAAAAGTTTTTTTGGGGGGTCGGGAGGGTGGGGGAAGCTAAGGGGTTAGTTTTAAAGGGTCGGGTGGGTTTTTTGTTTATCGGCTCGGGCGCAGCTGATAAACAAACCCGCGATCGGGCCCGATGCAAAAAACCCCACATGTGAATTGGAACCGGAATCCGAACCGATTCTGGTTCCGATTCACATCTCTAATACGTATATCATATAAACTGAAAGAATAAGATAAAGCACTTCATAGTTCCAAGAAACAAGAAAGCAAGCAAGCAAGAATACAAACAGGGTTTCTCAGAGTTCACAGGCTAGCTAATTTTTCCTGCAAGACAGTTGAGGAAAGTTGACTCGGAAGGTTTTACTTATTCTTTTTCAATAGGTACCAGAAGTTCCAACAGCTGGAGAATGGCTGGAAAGCATCATATTACCAAAGCTGTCACCAATGTTACTACTTCTACTGCTATCCAGACAGATAACCTGATTCACAGGGAGGAACCAGCTCAGTGTGAAAGATGTCTGCAGATTGACTCCCTTTGGAAACAAGTAGCAGAACTCAGAGAAGAGGTGGCAGAACTGCTAAGCATCCAGAAAAATGAGGATTACATCAATGAAATGCTCATTGAGGCGTCAAAATGGAAAACTCAAGCAGAGGGGAAGGTGAAACTGGACAACAAGAAGAAAGCTGGACCCAGATTACTTCAGTCACTAAACCCTACACCCAACTCTGATTTTCGTCGAGCAGAAGAACTAAACTGTAGCCCTGGAATCAGAGGAGGTGACCCATCCTAGAATGAGAACTGAAACATACAAACCATAAAGTTTCAGGCTCAACAACCACTGCATCTAGGAGGCAGAAGGTAGTGGTGGTTGGTAACTTGCTTCAGAGGGACACAGAAGCATCTATCTTCCAACCAATCATGTTGTCCTAGGTAGTATGGTCTCTGTAAAGTGCAAAAATTCAAGATATTATGGAGAGATTGCAAAAATCTTCAAGCTTACTGACTACTATCCAATGCTGCTTATCCATTTTGGCATAAATGATGCTACTAGATAACATGCAGATCATATCAAAAGTGACTGTGGAATTAGAGTAAGAAAAACCTTTTTGGGGGTTCTTAAATGTGACAATAAGAATAATGATGTGATGTAAGAATGCTTGTCATCAGGGAATGAAGCATTGATTGGATACATGACCTGTTAATGAAAAATATTAGAGATGAGCCCCAGGGGCTAAGGTTTTTAGATTGGATGGATAGAGCAACTGCTGAGCAAAGATGGAGTCCACCTGTGAAAGAAGGAGTGCAGCATTGTCCAGCACAGATTGGAAAACCTACTGAGAATGAGGGCTTTAAAACTAGGATAATTGGGAATGGGTGAACAAACCTCTATGGCAAGTGAAAGTCCTCAGGTAAGTAAGTAAAACATTAAACACTTGTATAGAACTGGGGAAAAAAGGTGACATCTGGAAAGCTACATAGACTAATGCTCATAGTATGGGGAGCGGCCTGCTGTTGGTCAATATCTGTACTTTAAACCCCGATCCCCACCTCCTATCATGTACTGCCAAACTCTTGACCATGCCTCAAGATCTCTCATACCACTCCTTACTTTCTTCTCCAGACCATGTGGAGTATCTACTCTGTTGTAGGTCTTTGTACCATTTGAAAAAGTCAAACTACTAGCCAGGCACCCCTGCAATATCACTTATAAATGAATTAAACCAAACTGCCCCATGATGCATTCCCGAGCCATTGATAATTTAGATGCTGATGTACTAAAGTGCAAAATATGAGGGTCATTTATGAAATTGTGGTTTTGCATGCATTAAGGCATTTTCACAATTGACAAATGCCTTAATGCATGCAATAAGCACCATAACACATGGTGCGATGCAAATTTTTAAAAAGGGAAGGATTGGCTTTCTGAAGCCATAGCATGCCTTTTTTAATTGCATGAAGCTGTGTGATATCATGTGTTATGCCCATAATGCAATTTTTTTTTTTGTAAACTCCATTTTTAGATGAGAGAGAGAGAGAAAGAGAAAGAGAGAACCTCTAGGGGTAGCAACCTAGTAAGCAGCTATTTATGCAACTATGGGAGGCCCACCTAGTAACTTGAGGTGAGGTATAGGTAGTAGTGTAGAGTTTAGGGGTCACTTTTACATGCAGAGTGAGATGTACAAACAGAACAGTACACTCTTGAGAAGATTTGATGTCCTTCGTCTAAGGAAATTCACACAAAGATGAGATTTGTACAATGTTCTCTCAACCTAGCTTGATGTTACCCAGGTAGAGAGTCCATCAAAAGCTAGGTTGAGAAAACATTGTACAAATCTCATCATCGTGCAGTTTCCTCACTCCGAAGGACATCAAATCTTCACAAGAGTGTACTGTTCTGTTCATACGTCCCACTCTGCATGTAAAAGTGGCCCCTAACCCCTATTCTACTACCTAAACCTCACCTCGAGTTACTAGGTGGGTCTCCTATAGCAATATATATAGCTAACTACTACAAGGGCCTTGTAGATAGATTTTTTTTCTTTCTCTTTCTCTCTCTCCCCCTCCCCTTCCCCTCTCCCTTTCCCTCTCTCCACCCCCCCCCCCCCCCCCCGTGGCAAAACGAGCACTTTACAAGTAGGAAAATGCAATTATGTCAGTATTACTATAAAGTTATAGATTGCAATAATTAGGCTACTACCATAAAACACACCTCTTTTCCTATCGCATGCAATATTTAGAGCAGATTGATAAATCTAGGCCTTTGTTTGAAAAATGGGTTTCACTGCAAAATATTTTACACAAAGCCCATACACAGAAAAAGTAGATCATTTTGCACAAATCTTTTTATGAATTTCCTTTTAGAAAACAATTGTAGAAAAGTGGCTATCGCAAGAATAAATTTTTGCCAAGGCTGGCTACACATGAAAGTATATTCCAATCCCCACAATGAACTTCTGTGATGCATAATCATGCAAATCAGTTCATTAGAGGGGGAATTTATGATAATAGATATAAGAAAAAGAGATTTCAGGTCCATATTTGCAAAATAAAAACCCTATATGTTAGAGATACAGCTTTTTTTTTTTTTTGGCCCAGTAGGAGCAGAGCTTCACATGATGCACCATATGGACATAAAAGGGCCATGCAGCCAATATGAGAACCCCCAAAAAGTAAAGGAAAGTCCCTGGTGGACCTCTGCCCCCTCAACTCGCATACCCTTGCGGATTTACAAGCCCCACACCTTAATCCCCCAACACATGATACATTTAAAAAATATTGCACCTTCCTTACCCTGGATCCCTCAAATATACCAACGGCTAGGGGGAAGAAGTGTTCCTTTTGGATGCAGAAGTAATGCATACTTTCTCCCAGTTCATCAATCATCATTTTCCAAAAATGGCACTGACTGATTAGCTGATCCCATTCAGTCTTTTGGTCTGAATGGGGTCTTCTGGCCAGCCCATGCTATTTTGCAAAATGGTGTCTGGCAGGGGCAAGAACGAGTAGGCATTGCTACTGCCCACATAAGATCCCACAAGGTGGCAAGACGGCAGGGCTTGGGACTGGGACTTGTTGAAGCTCAGCTCCATCTATACATTTTTTGCCTCATAAGAACATAAGAACATATGGAATTGCCATACTGGGTCAGACCAAGGTCCATCAAGCCCAGCATCCTGTTTCCAATAGTGGCCAATCCAGGCTACAAGTACCTGGCAATTACCCAAAAACTAAGTCTATCCCATGTTACCGTTGCTAGTAATAGCAGTGGCTATTCCTTAAGTCAACTTGATTAATTGCAGTTATTGCCTCACAAAAGACTTGGAAGTTGAAGGGGCTACTGGCCCTCCAAGGACTTTGCTTTTGGGAGCCTTTGGAGGCCACATGGCCCCTTTAAAAACATGGGGCACCATCTGGGGCCCACAGCCTGCAAAATGTTTGATAGTTTGCCATGGCCAGGAATGCACAAAGTTCTGAGCGTGGTAACGTGAGGAATATTTCATTTTGCTGCAGATACAAATCAGCTCTGTGCAAAACAGCTGCAAACCTGCGGTAAATACTGTAGTGCAATAGTACAATCAGCGACTTAGCTTGACATGGAATGAAATCAATTCACTGCTGCTTCTCTTTCTATCATTCAATCAGTCTCAAGCTCTTAGGCTGCTAAATTTAGTTGTTGCAAGTGCTTTACAAATCCCTGGTCTCCTTTCTACTTTTTACCTTGCTTAATATGATATGAAACAGAGAAACATTATGACCAAAGGATAGTTTTAATTAAAAATTTTTTTTTTTACAAGGACATACTGTACATGGAGAGAAAAAAATTCTCAAAATAAAAGCCTTTCTATTTTCCAGTATCAAATATATGCCATTTCTGGATTCTAATGATTTACTTCTTTTTTTTTCTTGTTCCAGTGTTTTCAAGCTTACATATTTTTGCTGTTTTCTGGAAAATGGGTGTTGTTTCAAGTATATTATTATATTTTTAAATCATTTTTTTATATTCCAGTTGAAGGTTCAAAAGACATTTACTACGTTCAATATAAAAATGTTGTTATGAGTTCACTGCTGCCAAGGGGAATGATTGCAGGTATGGGGCTTATTAAAAAGAAGGAGCATGTTATGAAAGAGAAAATAATTGATGTAATGAAGAAAGTTTTAGTTTCTAAGTTAAAATGTCATTTACCTGGAAGAGTAGATAATGATGCCTTTATCCTTTTCATTGTCAGACCAGCTCTTTTCATGTCACCTTTGGAATCATTATTTCCAGCTACCATTAATCACCAGATATGATGGAGGCAATTTTCCCACTGCCTGCATTGTTGCGTCGTCTGCCAGTACTTTTTTTTTTCTACCTTGGGGTTTTGAACCAATTTTCAAAGTGGAAGTGCCCATGTATTTTCACTTTGAAAACTGCTGTGGGGACAATGTATCTGCAGACATTTGTATCTGCTTATCCATGGCTTTTTTTTTTGCTTGGAAAATAATAAAATCACTCTCGGGAATGCCCTCCTCTTAATGCATCTACAAATGTGGGCATTGTGAAACCCCACTCATACTTTTTCCTGGATAAAAGGTGGGCAATTTTCAGACAGATCTTTTACCTGGATATTTTACCACGTAAATGGTTTTGAAAATTGTCCTCCCCAAGAGCAAGCATTAGATCTATGATATATAGTAAGAAGACTATGCTCAAATGTGATAGGCATAATAAAAAATGAATAATGTATAGATTTTTAATGCAAATGTCATTGATGCTTTATAATTTATATACATTTTAAATAATACAATCATGGTTAGTAAGATGATAACTCTAAAAATCATTAACAGTTGTGGGGTTTGTACCAGAAGACTTATGAGGAGAGGCTGAAGGATCTAAATACAGTTTGTATTCCCTGGAAGAGAGGAATTGCAGGGGAGATATGATACAGACCTTCAGATACTGAATGGTTTTAATTATGCACATCTTTTCTGGAGGAAAGCAAATAGTAGAACTAGGGGTCAGGAGATGAAACTTCATAGGGGAGAACTTAGAACCATCATCAGGAAATATTTCTCAATGGAGAGAGTGATGATTGCCTGGAATGCCCTTCCAGAAGAGCTGGTGAAAGCAAAAGCAATAAAGAAATTCAAAAAGGCATTGGATAAACACTGTGGATTCTTAAAGGCTAGAGTTGGAAATTAAGAAAAAGGTGCATGGGGGAAACCAGCATGGTGCAGCAGCTGCTACCTCTAACAGAAGGCATGGGGATTAATACCCCTAAACGATTATCATACATGATTTTGCAGGAACTGCAGCATTGCTCTCCACTTCAATGGCACGGGTGGGGGGAGAAAAAGGGAACTGACTTCAGATGACAACCAATGCTGGGCCCTGACTTTTACGATTTCGGGTACTGATTTGCAGACATTATGGAAATGGCCCAGGAGTGCTTCTGTGGCCAAGTCCAAAAGCAAAGCACGTGCAAGCATCAGTATTGTATGAATTAACAGGAAAGCTGCTTACTCCGTAAAAATGTTACTAAAGGTAATTTTGTTGTGGGTTTGACAGTTGCTTGGTTTTGATTTTTAATATTTAGTAAAAGGTGGACTGGTGAAGGGCATTTTCCAGAGTTTAGTTTGGACTTTCATTAGAGTGTTATCCATGGCAGTGCTTGCTACTATTTCGGAGGTTGATGAATCTGAAGACTCCTTGTAACTTGCTCATTTCCTCTACATTCTTCTCCAAGCTGAATGATTTTGCTTCCAACATTTTCTGTAGGAAATGTGGGTATGTGGAGTAGGGATGTGAATCGTTTTAGGACGATTAAAATTATCGTCCGATAATTTTAATATCGTCTTAAACCGTTATGGAACACAATACAATACAGATTCTAACGATTTATCGTTATAAATCGTTAGAATCGTGAGCCGGCACACTAAAACCCCCTAAAACCCACCCCCGACCCTTTAAATTAAATCCCCCACCCCAAATAACTTAAATAACCTGCGGGTCCAGCGGCGGTCCGGAACGGCAGCGGTCCGGAACGGGCTCCTGCTCCTCAATCTTGTCGTCTTCAGCCGGCGCCATTTTCCAAAATGGCGCCGAAAAATGGCGGCGGCCATAGACGAAAAAGATTGGACGGCAGGAGGTCCTTCCGGACCCCCGCTGGACTTTTGGCAAGTCTCGTGGGGGTCAGGAGGCCCCCACAAGCTGGCCAAAAGTTCCTGGAGGTCCAGCGGGGGTCAGGGAGCGATTTCCCGCCGCGAATCGTTTTCGTACGGAAAATGGCGCCGGCAGGAGATCGACTGCAGGAGGTCGTTCAGCGAGGCGCCGGAACCCTCGCTGAACGACCTCCTGCAGTCGATCTCCTGCCGGCGCCATTTTCCGTACGAAAACGATTCGCGGCGGGAAATCGCTCCCTGACCCCCGCTGGACCTCCAGGAACTTTTGGCCAGCTTGTGGGGGGCCTCCTGACCCCCACGAGACTTGCCAAAAGTCCAGCGGGGGTCCGGAAGGACCTCCTGCCGTCCAATCTTTTTCGTCTATGGCCGCCGCCATTTTTCGGTGCCATTTTGGAAAATGGCGCCGGCTGAAGACGACAAGATTCAGAGCAGGAGCCCGTTCCGGACCGCTGCCGTTCCGGACCGCCGCTGGACCCGCAGGTTATTTAAGTTATTTGGGGGGGGTTCGGGAGGGTGGGGGGATTTAATTTAAAGGGTCGGGGGTGGGTTTTTAGGGGGTTTTTAGTGTGCCGGCTCACGATTCTAACGATTTATAACGATAAATCGTTAGAATCTGTATTGTATTGTGTTCCATAACGGTTTAAGACGATATTAAAATTATCGGACGATAATTTTAATCGTCCTAAAACGATTCACATCCCTACTACTCTTAATATAAGGCATGGGGGCAACCTGCATGAAGCAGCAGTTTACTACCATAACTAGGCAGACTAGAAGGACCATTTGGTCTTTTTCTGTTGTCATTATATGTTGCTATGTTTTTTTCAAATATGAAACCTCAGAAAAGGTAGGTGAACTTAAAGCAATAGCATTAGCTCAGCATGCTAAGCCTCTCCCTACTGAGTCTCTTTATTGCTTTGATATCTTTTCTATAGCATTATCATGATAAACAATTGCCAGCTATTACAGTATGGAATATAATTGCAATTTTCTCATTTATGTTAAAAATATTTCTTTTTTGCTTTTATTTCCATCAATCCAAATGAAATGCAACTGAAATAAAGAACAAACATAGATATATTACTTGTATTAATTGCTTCATTTTTATGAGAAATGAATAAAAATAAATATTTAAGTGTTGTAATTTTAGACTATAAGAACATAAGATTTACCATACTGGGTCAGAGGTCCATCAAACCCAGAATCCTGTTTCCAAAAGTGGCCAAGCCAGGTCACAAGTACCTGGCAGGATCCCAAGGAGTAGATAGATTCCAAGCTGCTTATCCCAAGAATAAGCAGTGGATTTCTGCAACACTCCCTTAATAATGGTTTAGGGACTTTTCCTCCAGGGAAACATTTTTTAAATGCAGTTACACTAATAGCTTTCACCTCAACCTCTGGCAACGAATTCCAGAGCTTAATTATGCATTGAGCAAAAAAATATTTTTTCTCATTAGTTTTAAATGCGTCCCCCTGGACTTTCTACTTTTGGAAAGAGTAAACAACTGATTAACTTGTTATATTCCACTCATATTTTTTATAGATCTCTATCATATCTCCCCTAAGTCATCTTTTTTTCTAAGCTGAAGAGTCCTAACCTTTTTAGCCTTTCTTCAAAGGAGAACTGTTCCACCTTTATCATTTTGGTTGCCTTTCTCTGTACCTTTTCTAATTTTGCTATATCTTTTTTGTATGTAGTGATGAGAACTGTACACAATACTCAAGATGAGGTCTCACGATGGAGCGATACAGAGGCAATATGATATTCTCTGTTTTATTCTGCATTCCTTTCCTAATAATCCCTAGCATTCTCTATGTTTCTTGGCTCTTGCTTCACAATGAGCAGAAGATTTCAACTATTATCAACAATGACACCTAGGTCCTTCTTCTGAGTGGCAACTCCTAATGTAGGTCCTGTTCCATGCGCCACAACTCCTTATGTAGAACAGCAGCATTGCATTGTATAGCCATCATTTGGATTACTCTTCCCTATTTATTTATGTATTTGTTTATTTATTTAAGGGCTTTTAAAATATACCGACATTCATAGAACATATCATGCCGGTTTACAATCAACTTTGTAGCAAGGAAAGAGAAATTACAAATAACAGGGAGGGGGAAAGGGAAGCAGGGATGGAAAAAGGAGAGAATGGGGGGCGGGTGCAAAGACAGCGCATAAGTAGCGTGAAGAACATAGGTTGTAAAGTAGGGATGTGAATCGTGTCCTCGATCGTCTTAACGATCGATTTCGGCTGGGAGGGGGAGGGAATCGTATTGTTGCCGTTTGGGGGGGTAAAATATCGTGAAAAATCGTTAAAAATCGTGAAAAATCGAAAAATCGAAAAATCAAAAAACCGGCACATTAAAACCCCCTAAAACCCACCCCCGACCCTTTAAATTAAATCCCCCACCCTCCCGAACCCCCCCCCAAATAACTTAAATAACCTGCGGGTCCAGCGGCGGTCCGTAACGGCAGCGGTCCGGAACGGGCTCCTGCTCTGAATCTTGTCGTCTTCAGCCGGCGCCATTTTCCAAAATGGCGCCGAAAAATGGCGGCGGCCATAGACGAAAAAGATTGGACGGCAGGAGGTCCTTCCGGACCCCCGCTGGACTTTTGGCAAGTCTCGTGGGGGTCAGGAGGCCCCCCACAAGCTGGCCAAAGTTCCTGGAGGTCCAGCGGGGGTCAGGGAGCGATTTCCCGCCGCGAATCGTTTTCGTACGGAAAATGGCGCCGGCCATACGCGTATGGCCGGCGCCATTTTCTGTACGGAAAATGGCGCCGGCAGGAGATCGACTGCAGTAGGTCGTTCAGCGAGGCGCCGGAACCCTCGCTGAACGACCTCCTGCAGTCGATCTCCTGCCGGCGCCATTTTCCGTACGAAAACGATTCGCGGCGGGAAATCGCTCCCTGACCCCCGCTGGACCTCCAGGAACTTTTGGCCAGCTTGTGGGGGCCTCCTGACCCCCACGAGACTTGCCAAAAGTCCAGCGTGGGTCCGGAAGGACCTCCTGCCGTCCAATCTTTTTCGTCTATGGCCGCCGCCATTTTTCGGCGCCATTTTGGAAAATGGCGCCGGCTGAAGACGACAAGATTCAGAGCAGGAGCCCGTTCCGGACCGCTGCCGTTCCGGACCGCCGCTGGACCCGCAGGTTATTTAAGTTATTTGGGGGGGGGTTCGGGAGGGTGGGGGATTTAATTTAAAGGGTCGGGGGTGGGTTTTAGGGGGTTTTAGTGTGCCGGCTCACGATTCTAACGATTTATAACGATAAATCGTTAGAATCTGTATTGTATTGTGTTCCATAACGGTTTAAGACGATATTAAAATTATCGGACGATAATTTTAATCGTCCTAAAACGATTCACATCCCTATTGTAAAGTGTAAGGGAGAATGAAAAATAAAGGAACTGCATTAGAGGCCTTAATATATACATAATATATCAAAAATTACATAGTCAATATTTCCATAATGTGCATCCTTGATTGGTGGGTGGCAGAGCAGAGGTCGAATGGGGAGGAGGCAATAGAAGGGGTTTAGGTTTGATTGGCATCTGGGTAGGCCTGTAGGAAAAGCCAGGTTTTGATGCTTTTTTTGAAGTTGGGTAAAGAGGGTTCAAGGCAGAGAGACATGGGGAGTGAGTTCCATAGGGTAGAGCCAGCGATGGTAAAAGCTCTTTCTCTTGTAGTGGAGAGGTGTGCAGTTTTGAGGGGTGGGATGTGTAGGGTGCCCACAAGGGTGGCTCTGGATGGACGATTGGAGGTACGGAAACGTGGCATTTCCTTGAGCCAAGCAGGGTTGTTTTTGTAGAGCGCATTATGAAGAACTGTGAGGGTTTTGTATTTTATATGGAAAGGGATGGGAAGCCAGTGCAGATTTTTTAAGACTGGGGAGATGTGTTCTCTTTTGCGTGTGTCTGTGATGATTCTTGCCATGGAGTTCTGTAGGATTTGTAGTGGTTTAATTGTGGAATAGGGGAGGCCTAGGAGAAGGGAATTGCAGTAATCCAATTTAGATAAGATGCTAGACTACAAAACTAGACGGAAATCCTGAGCGTGGAGCATCTAAGTGCATCACATTGCACTGGTGAACTTGGAGCATCCCTAAGTGCGCGTGGAGTGAGCGTGGAGCATCCCTAAGTGAGCGTGGAGCATCCCTTAGCATCCCTAAGTGAGCGTGGAGCATCCCTAAGTGCATCACATTGCACTAGTCCACATAAAATTTAGTTTATCATTTGCATGCCCAGTCTCCCAGTTTTCCAATGTCAGCTTGCAATTTCTCACAATCATCTTGTGATTTAGCAATTTTTAATAATTTTGTCATTGGCAAATTTGATCACCTCGCTTGTTGTTCCCATTCCAAGTCATTTATAAATATATTAAAAAGCAGTGGTCCCAGAACAGATCCCTGGGGTACTCCACTATTCATCTTTCTTTATTAAGAAAATTTACCATTTAGCCCTACTCTCTGTTTTTTTAAATTTTTTAACCCATTGGCAACCCACAATAGGAAACTGCACCTTATCCCATGACTTTTTAATTTCCTAAGAAGTCTCTCATGAGAGACTTGACAAATGCTTTCTGGATATCCAGATACACAATATCACTGGCTCAGCTTTATCCACATTTATGCCCTCAAAAAAAATGTAGCAATTTGTAAGGCAAGATTTCCCTTGGCTAAATCCATGTTCCCTGTACGTACTGGATCAGTCCAGACTCCTGGGTTTTGCCTCCCCACCAGCAGATGGAGACAGAGAAAGATTTGACTGACTCTGCCTTATATACCAGGGTGCCACCCACAGTCTGCCAGTATTACTCTGTCTCCAGCAGATGGTAGGGGGTCAACACTCACAGTCTGTTCTGATTCCTTAAAAAAAAAAAAAAAAGTAAAGGCAGTGTTTAGCTTCCTTAGAGGAGAAAAGCATTTATGCCTGCCGGTGAGTTCACCATGTCCATCCTGGAATTTGAATGAGGTTCTTACAACTTTGTGTGTGCCGCCTTTTGAGCCTTTGAAGAGGGCAACATTGAAAGACCTTACTTTGAAAGTGGTGTTGCTTGTGGCAATTTCTTCTGCCCATCGAGTCTCCGAGCTACAGGCATTGTCATGCCAGGAGCCCTTCTTGTGCATATCTGATTCAGGGATTACTTTGTGAATGGTTCCATCTTTCCTTCCAAAGGTGGTTTCCTTTTTTCATGTGAATCAGTCAGTGGAACTCCCATCCTTTTCCGATCTGGACAGCTTGGACCCCCTCTCGAAGGATTTGAGAAAGTTAGATGTTTGCAGGGCTCTACTGCGTTATCTGGAAGTTACCAAACATTTTAGAATCTCAGATCATTTCTTTGTTCTCTGGAGTGGTCCAAAGCGGGGTAATATGGCGTCTAAGACCACGATAGCCCAGTGGCTGAAAGAGGCGATTAATTCCGCATATTTGCTTTGTGGTCGGCCCTTACCAGTGGGGCTTAGGGCACATTCTGTATGTTCCCAGGTGGCTTCCTGGGCAGAGTGTCAACAGATTTCTCTGCAAGACATTTGCAGGGCAGCTACTTGGAAGTCCTTGCATACTTTTGCGTGGCATTATAGACTGGATGTCCAGGACCCGAGGGAAGGAAATTTTGGAGCAGGTGTGTTGAGAGCAGGCCTCTCTGGATCCCATCCCCGGTAAGTGAAAGCTCTGGTACATCCAGGAGTCTGGACTGATCCAGTACGTACAGGGAAAAGAAAATTAGTTTCTTACCTGATAATTTCGTTACTGTAGTACCACAGATCAGTCCAGAGTCCCGCCTGTTTGGGGCATAAAGGTAATGGAGAGTCCACTATTACTGCATTTGTTTTCTTCTGATCTGCAGAGCTATCCGTTTTACCATTTTTAATGGGTCTGGTTTATATTTGGGGTCAGTGATCTAGTTTAGAGTTTCGGTTCCTGTATATAGTTAATTGGAATCATTCTACTTTGACATTACATAATACTGACAGACTGTGGGTGGCACCCTAGTATATAAGGCAGAGTCAGTCAAATCTTTCTCTGTCTCCATCTGCTGGTGGGAACAGAAATTATCAAGTAAGAACTAATTTTCTTTTAGCTTTGTCCCATTAAACTATGCCTATATATATTTACAGCAATTTGGTTCTCTATGATAGTTTCTATCATTTTGCATGGCACAGATTTCAGACTCACAAGTCTATTGTTTCCTGGATCACCCCTTGATCCCTTTTTAGTAATTGGAATTTCATTGGCAACCCTCCAGTCTTCAGATGTTACTGATAGTTTACAAATTTCCAATAGAAGGTCCATAATTTCTTTTCTCAGTTCTTTCAACATCTAGTCCAGGTGATTTTCTACTCTTTTAGTTTGTTCAATTTCCCCTAGTACATCTTCCAGGTTCACTGAGATTTGTTTTAGTTTTTATGAATCATCACCTCTGAAAATTAATTCTGGATGGGTGTATCTCTTACATTTTCCTCAGTGAATACTGAAGCAAAGAATTCATTTAGTCTCTCTGCTATTGCTTTGTCACCCTAAGTGCCGCTTTTACACCTTGATCATCTAATGCTCCAAATGATTCTCTCACATGCTCTTTACCTTGGATGCACCTGTTAAAAGATTTTATATGAGTTTTTTCTTCCATGGCAAGCTTCTTTTCAAATTCGTTCTTTGCCTTCCTTATCATTGCTTTGTATTTGACTTACCAGTGCTTATGTTGTTTCCAGTTTTATTTATTTGGATCCCTTTTCCATTTGTATCCTGGCATTACAGTGTCCCTTTGGTTTTCTTACTTCTACCCAGGTCTCTGTGATGCCAATTATATGTGTCTCATATCCAGTGCTATACACTCTAACTCTCCCATCTTAGTTTTTAGACTTCTAGCATTTGTATACAGACATTTCAAAGTATGTTTTTTGTTTGTATTAACAATCTGCTTATCAGTTGACAGGGGTAATTTTGAATCTTTCTGTACTTTACTTAGTCACCCGATCCACTTTGGCATTTATTACAACCTTTCTACTGGGATGCCCTATTTACCCTGTTTTCTTACTGTTCTTCAAAGACACATCATTCCGAACCATGCAACTGTCAGTTTTCCCCCATCATCTAGTTTTGGAATAACCAGAGCAAGGCAAGCAATAAAGGAGACCAATGAGAGTGTTACACCCATCGGTCACAGACGGCTGCGAACTTTCATGCTCACCTCTTTTTTCCCCGCACCATCAATCCTAGCATGAATGGCGGCCTCTGCTAACCACCGCTGACCTCCCCAGTGTTCCTGGGATGGCGTGGGCACTTCTGACAGCCATCTTGTTTCTGGAATCACCTAGGCGTGCGCAAGGGCCTCCTTTGTACACGTCATGGCGGGAACCTCGGGGGCGTCCCCTCCCGATGACATCAACCCACTGCTGTACTTAAGCTGACCGGCCCTCTGCTACTACAAGTTAGCAAGGACTTCTCTTTTTGCTGAATCCACACCATTCTTGGATCTCCAGTTCGTGTCTCCTCTTGGTGTTCGGAGACTCTGGGTACCCGCTCCTTGGGGGCACTTCCGCGTTCCTGGCTATCCGCTCCTTGGAGGGCCTTCCTGCCTGGGACTTCTCCTGGAAACTTCCTCTTGTGAGTACCTTCTATGATACCAGCTTTACTGAAGCTTATTATGGTGTACCCCATGCCTCGGGCCATTACCGCTTCTCTTCAGTAATCATTATTTCCAGTGTATCCTGTGCTGCTGGGTATTGCCACATCTACAAGATCCACATCCGGGTTCCTACACTTTAGACCTCATCAACACCTTCATCATCAGTACTGTCATCCTCGGCGTACACCGCAATGCAGCCACTACCAGATCTGCACTTCTGAGGTATCTCCACCTGTCTGTAGGAATCTCCTGGACGTCGGAGTTGGTGCTGTCCTTAGCCAACATAGTGACACCCATACCTTGCATCCCTGCTCCTTTTTCTCTCGGCACTTCTCCCCTGCCGAGCGAAACTACGGGATAGGAGACAAAGAGCTACTAGCAATCAAGTTGGCCTTTGAAGGCGCCCATGGCTTGAGGGTGCGCAACATCAAATAACGGTTTTCACCGACTACAAAAACCTTGAATACTTATGTCATGCCCAATGCTTGAACCACAGACAAGCGCACTGGTCCTTGTTTTTTAACCGATTTGATTTTCTCTTGAGGTATCACCTAGTGGACAAGAACACCCGCGTGGATGCTCTTTCCCACTCATTTTCTCCGGAGGATATCCCTGATACTCTGCGTCATATCAGTGACCCTACTAGTGTACTTCTTTCAGTCACCCACATGGTTCCAGCCAGAAATATAGTGGTACCCCGGACACTCAGGCATGGAAAATCCTCAGATGGGCCCACGACTCACTTCTTGCAAGTCACCCTGGTCAATCCAGAATGTTGACCACCCTGCAAAGATATTACTGGTGGCTCTCTATGAAATAAGATGTACGGGCCTACATGGAATCATGTCCTACCTGCGCAAGACAGAAACCACCCGCCTGACATCCCTGGGGACTTCTCCAACCTCTGTCTGCTCCTAACAAACCATGGACACATATAGCCATGGACTTTATTGTCGATCTACCCATGTCCAATGGCAACAATACCATCTGGGTCACTGTAGATCACTTTTCTAAAATAGCTCATTTTGTGGCACTACCCAGGCTTCCATCAGCTCCAGAATTAGTGAAGTTATTCATCCTTCACATCTTCCATCTGCATGGCATGCCTAAGCACATCCTCTCTGACCGAGGGGTTCAATTTACAGCAAAATTCTGGAGATCTCTCTGTAAAAAGTTCGATATATCTCTGGATCTTACATCAGTTTACCATCCGCAAGCCAACAGCCAGACCGAGAGGATGAACCGCATGCTAAAGCAGTTTCTCCGGGCCTATGTCAATGCCAGACAAAGCGACTGGTCCAAGTTGCTCCCTTAGGCAGAATTCACACTGAATTCCCATTCATCAGCTTCCACAGGATTGTCGCCTTTTCAACTCATCTATGGACGTCAACCTCTACCTCCTTTACCAATACTTTTGTCAGCATCTTCTCCTGCAGCCCAGGCCTCGGCGCAAGAACTGCATCAGCTTTGGGAACATACTAAAGAGCTTCCCAGAAAGCTGGGCAACAAGCAAAAGAGTTCTACGATGCCCATCACAGAGCATATCCACAGTTACAACCCAGGGACAAGGTATGGCTCAGTACCCACTTAATTTACCTAAAACTACCTTTGGCTAAATTTGCGCCCTTGTACATGGGGTCTTTTGCAATACTGCACTGTCTGGGCCCAGTCACATACAGCTTGCACTTACCAGCCTCTCTTAAAATCCAGAATGCCTTTTACAGCTCCCTTCTAAAACCGCTCATCTTGTCGGAATTCTTGAGGAAGACACCTGAACCTCAACCTCTCTCCACTGAAGAGGACATTACTTATCAAGTGGAGGATATCCTTGATGTAAGGAAACATGGAAGATGCTGAGAGTACCTCAAATCCTGGGAAGGATTTGGACCAGAGGAAAATAGTTGGGAGCCTGCAAGCAACATCCTCGACAAGGAGTTGATTAGACAATTTCATCTGTCACATCCTAGGAAGCCGAAACCCCGAGGGAGAAGCCCTGGGGGTTTCGGTTTTGAAGCCCCAGGGAGAAGCCCATTGGTCGCAGATGGCTGCAACAACTCATGCCTACCTCTTTTTTCCCTGCACCCTCAATCCTAGGATGAATGGCAGCCTCTGCTAACCACCGCCGACCTCCTCAGCGTTCCCGGGACGGAATGGGCACTTCCGACCACCATCTTGTTTCTGGAATCACCTAGGCACGCATGCACAAGGGCCTCCTTTGTACAAGTCATGGCGGGAACCTCGGGGGCGTCCTTTCCCGATGACATTAACCTGCTATTGTACTTAAGCTGACTGGCCCTCTGCTACTATGAGTTAGCAAGGACTTCTCTCATTGCTGAATCCGCTCCATTCTTGGGTCTCCAGTTCCAGTGTCTCCTCTTGGTGTTCGGACACCCTAGGTACCCGCTCGTCCGGGGGCCCTTCCATGTTCCTGGCTATCCACTCCTTGGAGGGCCTTTCTGCTTGGGACTTCTCCTGGAAACTTCCTCTTGTGAGTACCTTTTACGATAGCCTTACTGAAGCTTACTACGGTGTACCCCATGCCTCGGGCCACTACCGCTCCTCTTCAGTAATCATTATTTCCAGCATATCCTGTGCTGATGGGTATTGCCGCATCTACAAGATCCACATCTGGGTTCCTACTCCTCAGACCTCATCAACACCTTCATCATCAGTACAATTATCCTCGGCATACCCCGCACTGTGGGCTATCTCCACCCGTCTGTAGGAATCTCCTGTTGTACCCCGCGCTGCGGACCACTACCGGACTTTCACCCCAGCTTTACCACCTTGGGCATAACCTATTGCTCAAGAACTGTGTTTATTTACATTCCCCACTCCGCGGGCTATGCCTTGTCTTTCATTTCAATAAAGTCTCTACTACAGCTGTGTCCTATGTCGCTGAGACCATGCCCACCTATGGTGAGGCTCACAGGGCTCCTCCCTATGAGCAGAGACATCTCTCATCTCGGCCCAGGGTTCACATTCTTATAAAACCATAACAGAGGGTATCTGTTCTGTGTTTTTATTTTTTTAGCTATGCAGATCTCACTGGCATTTGAGCGGGCTACCCAGCCTTTTAAACTTGTCAAAGGTGAGCTGCAGATCCCTGCAGGAGGACTAACACCATGATCCCAGGTAAGCTATGATCATAAGGAGCATAGGTAGCAAGACCTTATTCACCAAAAACCACCTAATTGCAGGCCAGGCAACCTTCCACATCTTTAGCATGTATAAGGAGGTGGGGGGTCTTCTAGTCCTGGTGTACTGTTCTCGGTGGGCAGCCTACTCAGGCTATGGTGTCACTTAGAGTGCTTGGCCTTTAATTTTCTGAGAATGCAAGTACCAGCCTTGGGCTGTTTGCAGGGTACAATGCAGTGATATCCTCTGTGTCCCCGCTTCCACTTGTCTTGAGGGTTTTTTTGGGGGGGGAGTGTAGTACTTCCTCCATTGAGAAAGATCTGTCCCTCTTAGAACCTTATTCTGATGCTTAAAGGACTGTGTGAGACTCCATTTGAACTACTAAAGAGGGTAACTATAGTGGACATAATTCTGAAGGTGTTTTTTTTTCTGGTGGCTATCTGTTCAGCCAGGAAAATCTCTGAGCTTCAAACTTTGATGTGAAGGGATTCTTTTTGGCAGATTTCAGAGTCTGGGGTATCATTGCATATGATTTCTTCCTTTCTTGCAATAAAAATCACAAATTCCATTTCAGAGAGAAGAAAAAGACAGACAGACTTTGGGGAGGCACCCATATTAGTCAACTTTTTATACCACTGTAAGAGGAGCAAATAGTAACTCTCGATGAGGTTTTGGTAGTGGCCTAGGTTTGGGGGGGGGGGGGAGGGGGGCAGTTTTACATGCATAGTCATCAGTACAAACAGCACAGTACACATCAGTGAAGAATTGATGTGACTTGGAGTGATGAAAGGTTTTCAAAGATGAAATTTGTACAATGTTCTCTCGACCTAGTTTGATGCACTCTCTACCTAACTGCTATCAATATAAGCTGAAAGTACAATTTACAAGTCTCATCTTTGTGTACCTGTCATCACTCCAAATCACATCAAATGTTCACTGATGTCTACTGTGCTGCTCATACCTTTGACTGTGCATGTAAAACTGCCCCCCAAAACGTAGGTCACCACCTAAACCTCACCCCAAGTTACTAGCTGCCCCTCTTACAGTGGTATAAATAGTTTATTTATAGGAACTTCTTATAAAGAGTCTCTCTCACAGCAATAAATACCCACAATATGAAAAAATAGCAGGTAAATTTAGCACATGTTGTACTAAAATACCTATGCATTATCTAAAAAATTACCTTAACCACAACCTTTTTTATTACAGGCACTATTTTTGCTATATTTATAACAGAATGATAAATCTAGATCTTAGATTGTGAGCACTCTAAGAACAGGGAAACACCCCAGTTGTTATGCTAGTGGATCCTTGGTCTGGGACGAGGGATGACACCCACCAGCAGTGCCTAGCTGTGCTCATCTCCAGAAGGTAGAATGGACTGCAGCACAGCGATGAGAAGTTCCAGGCAAGGGGTCCGAGGCAGGCGGCAAGCAACAACAGTCCGAGTTCCAGGCAAGGGGTCCGAGGCAGGCAGCAAGCAACAACAGTCCGAGTTCCAGGCAAGGGGTCCGAGGCAGGCAGCAAGCAACAAATTCCAAGTTCCAGGCGAGGGGTCCGAGGCAGGCGGCAAGCAACAAAGTCCAAGTTCCAGGCGAGGGGTCCGAGGCAGGCAGCAAGCAACACAGTCCAAGTTCCACTCAAGTCAAGCCAGAAGACAGAGAATCCAATCCACAGGTCAGGGCAGGCAGTGAACAATCAAGTCCAATATCCAGGCAAAAGGTACGAGACAGGCAGCGAGCAGCAAAGTCCAAATCCAATCCGAGTCTAGCCAGAAGACAGGGAATCCAGAAGAACTAGCAGGCAACCACTGGAACCTTGTTGCAAAGGCATCTTCCTGTCTTCAGGGAGAGGGTTAAATCTCCCTGGCTGATGATGTCATCTTCCAGGGCTGGCCTGGTCTTCACGTTGCTGCCCCTTTAAGAGGCGGAGTTTGCCGAGTCTTCCCCGACGCTGCTCCCTGATGTCCGGGGGCAGTCGCGCCGCGGCCCATGCGCTGCTGGCTGCCCCGATCGGGACCCTGTGCCGGCAGCATGATGAAAGTATGGGGGCCTGGCCACGGGTAAGCGCGGCTGGGAACCATAACACCAGTACCTGAATGTAATCCACTTTAAAGTGCCAAAAAGCAGAATGTGCATCAAATAAATCTCCCTGGCTGATGATGTCATCTTCCAGGGCCGGCCTGGTCTTCACGCTGCTGCCCCTTTAAGAGGCGGAGTTTGCCGCGTCTTCCCCGACGCTGCTCCTCGACGTCCGGAGGCAGTCACGCTGCGGCCCGTGCGCTGCTGTCCGCCCCGATCGGGACCCTGTGCCGGCAGCATGATGAAGGTAGGGGGGCCTGGCCATGGGTAAGCACGGCCAGGAACCATAACAGTACCCCCCCCTCTTACGCCCCCTCCTGGAAGGACCCGGCTTGTTAGGATACATATGATGGAAGTGTTGAAGTAAAGATTTATCCAAGATATTTAATGATGGTTTCCAGGAGTTCTCCTCCGGACCAAACCCCTCCCATGCAATCAGATGTTCGCACCATCTATGATTATGATGGACGTCCAGAATTTCTCATACTTGATAGATGGGATCATCATCAGACTTGATGGCAGGAGGCTGGAGTGGAATATTGTGGAATGAAGAGTAAATCAAAGGTTTGAGCAAGGAGACATGAAAAGAGTTATGAATGCGAAAGACTAGTGGGAAAGTCGCAACCGATAGGTTACCGGCCCCAGATGTTTACTGATGAGAAAAGGTCCAATAATATCTGGGAGCGAGCCGCATATAAGGAACCCGGAGGTGCAAATGACTCGTGCAGAGCCAAACCCGGTCTCCCATATTGAAATTGTGGAGCAGGTCGACGACGTTTGTCGGACATCCCGTTTTGCTGGTCTCGGCAGCATGTAGAAGGCAAGCATTAGTAGGACCTCCCATAGTTCATGGAGTTGTTGTGCTGAAAGTTGAGCCACCAGGGAGGCGACTGTAAGAGGCAGGGGAAGTGGAGGCCAAGGTTGCTTGCCAAAAAAACGATTTGAAAAGGAGACTGTCCAGTAGCCGAGTGTACATGGTAATTATGTGAAAAATTCGGCTCAGGGTAGAGTGTAGACCAATCATATTGGTGGGTGGTTCACCGAAGAGGCATAAAAACATCTTCAAACCCTCTATTGATCCGTTCCACCGTCCCATTTCCTTAGGGGTGAAAGGTGTGGTAAAATCCAACTGTATGCGAATTTATTGCATAGCGCACTCCAGTATTTTGGCCGTGAATTGGGGACCTCTATCAGAAGTTATGTGAAGTGGAAAACCATGGAGGCAGAAAATATGGCAGAGAGAATAGACTCCGCCAATTCAGGGGCAGACGGGTAGTTTCGGCAGTGGTACAAAGTGTGCCATTTTGGAGAATCGGTCGTCGACTACGACCCATATTACTGAGTACTGAATGACGAAGGAAGATCTACTACAAAGTCAGTGGTATATGGGTCCAGGGTTCTTGAGGAGGTGGTAGGGGCTGGAGGAGCGCCCCAGAGTTGACCTGGTAATGGTTTTTGTTGGGCACACTTTGGGCAAGAGGCAACGTAGGCCCACACATCACCTTTCATATGGGGGCCACCAGTAATAGCGCGATAAGAGTTCCAGAGTACGTACTCTCCCGGGATGACCTGCGGTGAGGGAATCGTGTGCCCAGGATAGCGCTTTGGGGCGATGTCAAAGCGGAACTACCGTCTTCCCTGGTGGTGCAGTGTCGGTCGTGGCAAGAATCACTTTGGCTGGATCTATAATATAGCTGAGTGTTTCTTGTGTGTCCTCCGTCTCATATGATCTGGAAAGGGCATCCGAATGGATATTCTTGGTTGCCGGACGATATCGTAATACAAAGTCAAAGCGACTAAAGAATAATGACCAGCGGGCTTGGTGTGGGTTGTAGGCGCTGGAACTTTGTTGAGGTATTCTAAATTCTTGTGGTCAGTATATACTGTAATGGTGTGTTGTGCCCCTTCCAACCATTGTCCTCCATTCTTTGAAAGCCATTTTGATGGCCCAACAACTCTTATCGGCCAATACCATAATTAGTTTCAGCGGGAGAAAATTTACGGGATAAGTATGAGCAGGGGAATAATATACCTTGATCAGAGTTGTTGGCTGAGGACACCCGCCCCAAACAGCTATTTCAGAGGCCGTCAACCTCCACTATGAATGGCCGAGTAGGATCCGGGTGGTGGAGACATGGTTTTTGTAAAAAGCTGTTAGAGTCTTTCGGAAGCTGTACGGCTTTCACAGGACCATCTTCTGGATCTGCCCCTTTCTTGGTTAGAGCTGTAATCGGGGCTACAAGTATGAGAGTATTGTGGAATAAAGTTCCTGTAAAAATTGGCAAAGCCAAGAAAACTTGTATAGCTCGAGCCCCACTGGTTGTAGCCAATCCCGAATACTTGCCACTTTATCCGGGTCCATTTGGAAACCAGTGGTGGAAACAATGAATCCAAAAAAGGGTAAGGACTGTCTCTCGAAAAGAGCATTTTCTTGCTTAACGAATAACCTGTTCTCTCTTAGTCGTTGCAGAACACATCTGACATCCATGCGATGTGTAGCCAGGTCTTTTAGAATAAATAAGTATATCATCTAGATAAATGATTATCTTGTTGTGTAACATGTCCTGGATACTTCGTTCATTAAGTTCTGAAATACTGCAGGTGCATTACACAGGCCAAATGGCATAACAAGGTACTCGTAATGACCATCACGGGTATTAAACACGGTCTTCCATTCATCTCCAGGCTTAAGGCACCACGTAAATCTAGTTTGGAGAATATTCTAGCTCTGTGCAGGTGATCAAGTAATTCTGGAATTAATGGAAGAGAATATTGATCCTTGCGAGTAATCACATTGAGTCCTTTGTAGTCAATGCAAGGTCTTAAAGACCCGTCTTTTTTAGGGACGAAGAAAAACCCTGCCCTGGCTGGAGACATAGAGGGGCAGATGAAACCCCGTTCAAGGTTTATTTTATATACTGTGACATGGCTTGTGATTCTGGACCAGAGAGTGGGTAAACTCGCCCCTTAGGCAGGCTAGTATTAGACAGTAGATTAATGGCGCAGTCGAATCTCCGATGGATTGGAAGGATCTCTGCTCTTTCCTTGGAGAAGACATCCATGAAATCAGCATACTGTGGGAGTACTGGAATCCTAGTGGTAGTTAACCGTATCACCGGTTGCAGTCTTTGTTGTAGACAAGTTTCAAAACAGTCCGGACTCCAGGCTGTAATCTGAAGAGTCTTCCAGTTAATAGTAGGAGAATGTCTTTGTAACCAAGGAAGACCCAGTACCACTGGGTGGACTGTCTTCTCCAAAATGAAGAAGGATATTTCTTCTTGAAGGAGGACCCCTGTCTGGACAGTTATAGGAGCCGTGCAGGACATGACACGACCTGGGAGGTTCTCCCCCTGGATAGAGGAGATGAATAAAGGCGTCTTGCAAGGGAGTATCGAAAGTTGCAGCTGATGGACTAATTCAGCTAAGATAAAGTTCCCTCCAGCTCCTGAATCAACAAGAGCTTGAGTGGTGAGGGATCCTTGACCATATTGCAGCGTGATGGGAACAATAAAGTGAGGAGCCAGATTACTCCCTAGGGTCAGCTCCTCGAAGACACCTAGGTTCGATAGTTTCCCGGGCGTTCCTGGCATTGGGCCAATAGGTGTCCCTTGTTCCCACAATATAAACAGAGTCCCACCCTTCTCCGGTGCTGTTTCTCCTCAGCGGTTAACCGACTTCTTCCTAACTGCATGGGTTCCTCCCTACTTTCAGATGAGGCTTTGGCAGTAGTAGGTGTAACCAAAGGCCGAGAGAAGGTAGGGGCCAGAGGAACCATTCACCGGGGTGTTCTTGATTCCTTTAAGCGCTGTTGTAAATGTCGGTCGATGTGGCCTGCCAAATCGATGAGTGCTTCCAAATCCTCTGGAATCTCCTGGGCTGCTAGTTCATCCTTGATGCGGGGAGATAACCCTTCAAGGAAAATACCCCGTAGACAGTCGGTATGCCATCCTAGTTCAGAGGCTAGGGTACGAAATTCTACCATAAAATCAGCCAGTGTACGGGTACCTTGATGTAGATTGAGTAGTTCTGAAGAAGCTGTGGAGAGCCATCCAGGCTCATCAAACACCTGACGGAAGGTCTGGACGAATCTTGATAGATCTCTCAAGATAGGGTCCTCACGTTCCCAGATGGGAGAGGTCCAGGCCATGGCTTTCCCATCCAACAAGGAAATGATGAACAATGTCTTCACCTGGTCTCTAGGGAACTGTTGCCCTTGCAGGGAAAATCTGATAAAACATTGGTTCAGGAAACCTCGACACTGTTTAGCTTCTCCTGAAAAGCGAGGAGGAGCAGGCATGTGAGTAACTGAAGTAGAGGTACTTGGAATTGTTGGCAAAGAAGCGGCCACCTCCGCTCCCTGAGCAGAATTGAGACGACGGAGTAGGCATTCCACAGTGGCAGTTAAAGCCTCCAGACTCTGCTGGGGTTGCTGCTGTTGTTGTCGGGCTAGGCCTGGAATAGCCTGAAGGCCAGTCAAATCCACCAAATCCATGGCCTTTGCAATCTGTTATGCTACTGGATCCTTGGTCCTGGACGAGGGATGATACCCATCAGCAGTGCCTAGGTGTGCTCATCTCCGGAAGGTGGAATGTACTGCAGCACAGCGATGAGATGTTCCAGGCAAGGGGTCCGAGGCAGGCGGCAAACAACACAGTCCAAGTTCCAGGCAAGGGGTCCGAGGCAGGCAGCAAGCAACAACAGTCCGAGTTCCAGGCAAGGGGTCCGAGGCAGGCAGCAAGCAACAAATTCCAAGTTCCAGGGCGAGGGGTCCGAGGCAGGCGGCAAGCAACAAAGTCCAAGTTCCAGGCGAGGGGTCCGAGGCAGGCAGCAAGCAACACAGTCCAAGTTCCACTCCAAGTCAAGCCAGAAGACAGAGAATCCAATCCACAGGTCAGGGCAGGCAGTGAACAACCAAGTCCAATATCCAGGCAAAAGGTCCGAGACAGGCAGCAAGCAGCAAAGTCCAAATCCAATCCGAGTCAACCAAGAAGACAGGAAATCCAGAAGAACTAGCAGGCAACCACTGGAACCTTGTTGCAAAGGCATCTTCCTGTCTTCAGGGAGAGGGTTAAATCTCCCTGGCTGATGATGTCATCTTCCAGGGCCGGCCTGGTCTTCATGCTGCTGTCCCTTTAAGAGGCGGAGTTTGCCGCGTCTTCCCCGACGCTGCTCCCTGATGTCCGGGGGCAGTCGCACCGCGGCCCATGCGCTGCTGGCTGCCCTGATCGGGACCCTGTGCCGGCAGCATGATGAAAGTAGGGGGGCCTGGCCACGGGTAAGCGCGGCCGGGAACCATAACACCAGTACCTGAATGTAATCCACTTTAAAGTGCCAAAAAGCAGAATGTGCATCAAATAAATATCCCCCATCTTTGTATCTGGATGGTACTTTCCTCTTTAACATCTTATTTATTTGATTTATATTTTGCTTTTTGATGATGGGTGCTCAACAGATCTTCAACTTCTTTTTCCTTCTTACCCCAGGAATTAATCCAGATGTATTCCTCTACAGGACTTCCAATAGTCCATCCATACTCTCTGGTTGAGAGGCACCACTCCTCTTCCCTAAACCACACTGAACCCCTGGGCCCTAAATTACTAAGGAAGATTGTAAAAAGAAAACCTTATAAAAATGTGAAATAAAAAGAGATCTAGGAAGGGTGGACAAACTTCCTCCTTTAAAAAGCAATAGGTTCCCAGGTAGACATCTCAAGGTTAGGCAAAGTCACCATTTCTACTTTCTGAATCCAAGTCTCAATCGTAGAGACCCAAGAGTGCTTCCCTAAATAAAAAATAAACAAAACAAGTGAACAGCAATAGTGATATGCTGTCCTTACAAGTGATAACTTAATAGTCCACACTCTAAAGATGGTGGCAGGGGTTTAATATACCTCCAAGAGCTCACTATCTCAGGCTCCCTGATGTGGGAGGTAACATTCGCAGTGCTATGATTTTTGTTGCCCCTATAGCAAATGGAAACAATCCTCTTCAGTAGAGATCCTTTAGGCTTTCTACACATTTGATGTAAATTATTTGTTCTTTGAGGAAGAGAGAGTAGGAGGGAAATTGGAACTGCCCCAAATGCCCATGTTAAAAATAGTCACACACAGAAAGTAATACAAAATATAATAGTATAAAATCATACAAGACAAAAATATACACATCACTAAACATTAATAAATAATTATGGTAAGAAACCCTAAACACTCCTCACCAAATAAAACAATCCAAAGGAATAAGGGGTAGATGTTAAAAGGGGTGTGTGCAGTGTATATGTGCACGTGCAACCTGGCGCTCGCACATGTACACCCAATTTTATAACATGCACGCGCAGGCGCGCTCGTGTTATAAAATCGGGGGTCGGCGCACACAACGGGATGCATAATTGTGCGCCTTGCGCACGCTGAGCCCGCTCCGACCCATGCTGCTTTCCCCCTTCCCTCCCAGGCCACTCTGAAATCAGAGCCGCCTCGGAGGAAACTTTCCTACCCCCCCACCCCACCTTCCCTCCCCTTCCCCTACAGGCCCAGCGCGCGAAAGATGATTTACACGCGTAACCCTTTTAAAATCCGGCCCTAAGGATTTCTGGTTGTTCATGAAAATAAACAGTCACAGTCACTCGACTGCAGTTTACCCATTGGAAAGGTCCAACAATCCTCAAATGCAAGTATGAAAGCCAGAACAAAAGTGAGAAACCAGAGAACGTTGACTCAAAATTTGAAAGAAGAAAAAATTCCAGTAGAATAAAATCAACTGAAAAAAATATATTTTATCTTATTTTATATCTGGTACATGTCTACTTTCACTTTGAAAATGGGTGGAAAAATGAACCAGCAAAAAGTATGCATGAAGACAAATTTCAGAGCTTGCGTTGTACCCAGGCAGACAGGTTTTAATGTGTGTAAATGCCTTGAAAATTGTCCTCATTATGCCTAATACAACATGCAAGGACAATACAATTTATATGGGTCCCAAAACACCCCTCTCCCCCATCCCTCCCATCCCTCCCATCCCCACCATGAACACCTCCCCTAAATGCAACTAAAAATAAACATGGCTTCCGTTGTATTTGTCAAATCTAGACAATTAATTTCCAGATAAATTTTACCCATGGGAAAAGCAGGTTCTTCTCCACATGACAGTTTTCAAAGGGAAAGTATGGGCATACTTTACTTTCGAAAATTAAGTACAAGATCTGCATGTCCAAAGTATCCATGGATTTTGGCACCCCAGTGTCTATGAAAAATTACTCCCATAATATTTAATAATTAAAGACCTTGCTTCTGACCAAAAAAAAAAACTTACAGTTATTTTTTTTTTTTGTTATATTTATGTTAGAATGATTCTATATTTTTGTCTGGCAAATAAAATGTGTTTAAATAATTACAGAAATTTCTCATATAGTGCGAACCACCTGGGAAATAATTCACTTTACTGCAGGAAAATTTCAGTATTTTGCAGTTGCATCTCACTAATTAGCTTTCTAGAAGTGTGAATAGTGCTGTAGCTTCCTATGTTGTCCTCTTTGACTGGTGTGGGAGGAATAAAAGGAGAAAGAGGCATCCTGGATGCTCTGCATAAAACAAATTGTTATAGCTCCAATAGAAAAAGCAAGAGATTAAACCCTGAATGGTCTTAGCTTGGCTGGCCAAAGCAAAGGTAAATGAAAGGATTTTTGCAGTTGTTATCATATTCTCTGAGATAGTAATCTAGTAAAACTGGTAGCATCAAATAGTCAGGAAAGGACAACAAAAGTAAAGCAGGTGAGAAATGACAAGAAGCTTAAGACAGATTACATTTGAAATTGAGTGTACTTGCACTGTAGTATATGACTTCTGAAGAATAGCCCTATGTGGTTTGGAAAGCTCATGTACAGCAACATCTTTTGAGTAAATCTTATGTTTTGTCAAATTAAAGGTTATCACAACCTACAAAAGAAAATCCAGTTTTCCCTAGCAACAACGTTTCTAAAAAAGAAGATTGTGATACTGTGGAGGCTATTTTAGCACCTGTGCACTGCACCAGTTCTCAAAGGAAAATAATTCACATTGTTTCCCTTTGAAAATTCACAGGAAGGACTAGAAAAAATGAAATATATATAGTAATAGGACAGTGCAAGAAGCCTACTCAGTAAGTTATTATGTGTAAGACTTTTTGCTTTGTAAATAGGCACCTGTTACAAGTGATGAATGAAAACTGTGCTAGTTTGTTCTTCGATAACTTAAACTTAACCTGCGATAATTCAAAGAATATCGCCAGTTAAGCTGTTGTTTTTTTATCTAAATGGACACAAGGGTCTCACAGCCCAATGCAGCATTTCCCACCCCTCCTACAAAGATCCCTGAGACCCCCCCCCGAAAGCAAAAGATTTTGAGGGCCTGTAGGCCCAATAATCCTTCCAACACTCCTCCCCCAATTAACAACTTATTTAAATTTAACCCGCTCCACTATAATCCTGTCCATTCCCTGCCCCAACCCCCCCCCCCCCCTCTATTCCTAGCCTTTAAATTGGGCTGGGAACTATTATCTACCATCCAGCTCCTGATTCATCTCGGGTTGCTCTGACAGCCTTGCTGTTTGCATATGCACCAGCATAGCAGTCAGGGTATTGCTTTCACTGCTATACTGGTGGCTTGTACAACCAGCGTGGGTGTATGACAGCATAGGCTGTGACAGGAGTAGGACGCTAGATCCTAACTCTTAGTGCGATTTAAAGATTAGGGGTGGAGGGACTGGGAGGCGGGGGGTAGACTGGGGCAATGTTAATGGGGATGGGTTAACAAAGTGAAAGCTTTAGATTTATTTATTTTTTTGGGGGGGGGGGGGGGGGGGGGGGTTGGAAGGATTATCAGGACTACAGGCCCTTGACATTTTTGGTTTACAGGGGCTTGGAGATCTTTGTGGTTGGGATGGGAATCACTGCATTGGACCACAAGACCCTCAAGTGAGTTTTAATTTTTTTTAAACAACAGCTTAACTGGAAATATTCTTTGAATTTCACTGGTTAAGTTGAAGTTATCCAGGAATACCTTCCCAGATAATTAAAATCTCCGTCTGCTGATATCTAGACATAGCTGAATGACAAATTTGCTAATCTAAATATTATTCTGCTATCTGTGCTCTGCCCTGGAAGGAATCTAAAGCACCTCTATATTATCTGTCAAAATTTTAAGCAGATAATTATTTATCTGCTTAAAATTTAGACCTAGATTTATCATTTTGCTATAAATATAGCAATTGAATGAGAGAGAGAGAGAGAAAGGTGGGAGGAAGGCAAAATTATTACCAGCATGGTTAAAAAGTGAGGTGACAGTGGCTATTTTAGCCAAAAAATCATTCTTCAAAAATTGGAAGAAAAATCCATCTGAAGAAAATAGGAAAAAACATAAGCATTGTCAAGTTCAGTGTAAAACATTGATAAGGAAGGCTAAGAGAGAATTTGAAATGAAGTTGGCTGTAGAGGCAAAAACTCATAATATAAACTTTTTTAAATATATCCGAAGCCAGAAACCTGTGAGGGAGTCGGTTGAACCATTAGATGACTGAGGGCTTAAAGGGGCTCTTAGGGAAGATAAGGCCATTGCAGAAAGACTAAGGGGGTCATTTATCAAATTGCTTTCTGGCATTTTCGCATGTGAAAAACGCCTTAATGCTTGTGAAAAGCACCATAATGCATGGTACAATGCTAATTTGGAAAAGGAGGAGGAGTTTGGGGCGGGATTTCTGGCCAAGTGGGCTGGCTTCACAAATTGTGAAGTCATATCACATAGTTTTAATGCGGGAAATAACTAGGGATGTGAATCGTTTTTCTGACGGATGAAAATATTGTACGATATTTTCCTCATCCGTCAGCTATCAGGGGGTCCCCGAAAGCGATAGGAAAACCCCACAAAATTTTCATGTGGTTTTCTATCATTTTGGGTGGGGGGTGGGAATAAAGGGCACATAGAAAAACAACCCCCAAACTGACCCCGACCCTTTAAATTGAATTATTTAGAATCCCCCACCCTCCCGACCCCCCCAAAACATTTCTAAAAGTACCTGGTGGTCCAGCGGGGGTCCCGGGAGCGATCTCCTGCTCTTGAGCTGTCGGCTGCCACTAATCAAAATGGTCCTGATGGCCCTTTGCCCTTACCATGTGACAAGGGCTATTGGTGCCATTGGCCAGCCCCTATCACATGGTAGGAGCAATCGATGGCCCACGCCTTTTTTAAGATGGCGCCGGCCATCCATTGCTCCTACCATGAGACAGGGGCTGGCCAATGGCACTAATAGCCCCTGTCACATGGTAAGGGCAAAGGGCCATCAGCACC
Source organism: Rhinatrema bivittatum (assembly GCF_901001135.1). NCBI lineage: Eukaryota > Metazoa > Chordata > Amphibia > Gymnophiona > Rhinatrematidae > Rhinatrema > Rhinatrema bivittatum. The sequence goes on from NC_042619.1 coordinate 57,267,589, forward strand.
ATTTTGTTTACTGGCAGCCGAATGCCCAAGAGAGGGAGATCGTTCCCGGCATCCCCGCTGGACCACCAGGTACTTTAGAAAAGTGTTTTTTGGGGGTTAGGAGGGTGGGGGATTGTAAATAATTCGATTTAAGGTTCGATTTAATGTTCGATTTAAGGTTCGATAATAATTCGATTTCGACCTGCTGCTCCATGCTGTTCGCAGCAGGTCCAAAAGGGCTTGGAATGGTCGGAGGACCATTCAACTTCCAACATCCTCGGATGTTGGCCTTGGGAGCTTGCAGACCTGGCAGAGGGTCAGCCACCTGCCACGCTGGAATATACTGTCAACCCTCGGGTCGGTCCTGGGTTCCCCTGGGGTTGGGCTGAGGCCCAAGGGCACACTAAACAACGCCAGGCCTTGAGGCCGACCGTGACAGTATATACGGCCTTTGAGGCCGACCGTGACAGCCAAGAAACATATTCTTTTAGGCAACCAGGAATATCACCATAGCACGTACTTATATGCCAATAAGGATTTTGCACCGGGCATGGGCCCACTTTATTTGGGGGGTGGAGATCGCGAATATGGGAGCATATTTGGGGCTCAAAGGGTCTCCTCCCATTCCCTGAACTATTTATTTATTTTATTTATTTAAAAACTTTTCTATACCGTCGCTAAGTTATGTACCATCACAACGGTTTACAAATAGGCACAAAATAAGGTATATATAGGTAGTTATCATACATTCTAACAGGTGCCAGATAAGAACGGTTACAATATCATTAATAAAATTAAATTTTGGGTAGTAATTAGGTGATTCAGACCTATTTTTATACATGCAACTACACCATTTTTTTTACTCCTCTCAGCTTAGCAGGCATTTTCAGCACGGGAGATCTGACTTTGAGTTGTTATGTCAAAAGGCCGATCATTCTACTAAATTACTTTCGACCCTCTATGCCTTGTTGATGAAAGAGAAATTTGAAAAGCCTACCTTTGTAGTGGCTTGGGAATCAGATCTCCATATTTCACTTTCTCAGTAGGAGTGGGAAAAGGTCTTTTCACATACTGGTAAGGGTCTAATTGCATCATATTTAATTGAAAACTCCATAAAATGATTAATGCATTGGCATTTATACCTGGTCAAATTACACCGTGTGTCCCCTACTATCTCCGCCCTGTGTTGGAGAGGATGCGGTGTTCCTGGTAGTTTCCTGCATATGTGGTGGGAGTGTCCACGGCTCTCTCCTCTGTGGACATCCATTGAAGCTTGGATTCATCAATTAACTGGTGAGGAGGTGCGGATTCTCCCTCAACATGCCTTGTTGAGCTTGCCTTTGTTCCAGGGCAAGGGCAGTTTCAATCGACTAGCCACTTTTATCTTCACGTCTGCCAGGATTGAAATCACAAGGAAATGGAAATCACCCGCTCCGCCATCACTAGCTGAAGTACAGACTAAACTTGAGACAGTTTATAGATTGGCTGAAATCATGACACCTTCTAAGAAGAACTTTGGATCTTTTCAGAAAACTTGGCAACCTTAGTGTCTTTGGAGAAAGGACTTATGACAGCCTTAGTTATCTTGAGACTCGATATGTTATATTGGCTTGCATTTTTATACATCTTGAACCACTCCAACCCACAACTCTATTTTGGTATGTTCTCTGTAACAGCATATCATATCAGTTTTCTTTCAATTACCCTAAATCAAGGGGGGGGGAAGGTATTTTGGGGTTAAACATAGGGGTTCCTGGACACTAAAAGACCATGACACATAGAATATGGGTGTATCTTTCTCTTTATTTTTCGCATTCAGGTATATCTCATATAGTACATGCGTTCTAAATTGTAACATATTGTACAATACTAGGGATGTGCAGAGCAAAATTTTATGTTCATATTTTTTATGTCCGAAAGGGGGTCCCACTTGCGGCCAATATGGACATAAAAAAAATCCAATGAGTTGGGTATATGTACATATGTGCAAAAAAAAAATTTAAACCCCCTCACCCTCCTTAATCCCCCCCCAGACTTACCACAACTCCCTGGTGATCGAGCGAGGAGTGAGGACGTCATTTCTGCAATCCTTGGCGAGAAGCATGTGACGTCGGTGGCACGTCGAGTGACGCGGCGTCACGTGATTCCCGGCTCATTCGCGCCGGACGGCTCGTTCGGCCCAAAAGAACTTTTGGCCAGCTTGGGGAGGCCCCCCCAAGCTGGCCAAAAGTTCTTTTTGGGCCGAACGAGCCGTCCGGCGCGAACGAGCCGGGAATCACGTGACGCCGGCGTCACTCGACGTGCCGCCGACGTCACATGCTTCTCGCCAAGGATTGCAGAAATGGCATCCTCACTCCTCGCTCCATCACCAGGGAGTTGTGGTAAGTCGGGGGGGGGATTAAGGAGGGTGAGGGGGTTTATATTTTTATTTTGGCTCAACAATCGCGATTTCCCACATATCGAACATATCTATGTTCGATATGTGGGAAATCCGATCGTTTATGTCGAATCAATTTTTTAAGTAAAAAAAAAATATGAGTTGCGTTTTACTAATGCGGTCAATCCGAATGCACACCCCTATACAATACCTATGGTCTAATATGCTAATGTTACATTTTATTTGTCATTTGTTTATCTTGCGATTTTTCGTCAAATACAATAAAAATACTTCAATTGAAAAAAAAAAAAGCCAAGCCTTCAAACAAAGAGGTCCATGTTTTGACATAGCCTGCTAAGTAAGTTAGCCATAGAAGACTTATCTGTTATGGTGCAAACCAGACATTTGCGCCATAACAGAAACTTGGCTCAAACCAACAGACACAGCCCTAATAAATCAACTCCCCGCCCAGTTTTACGACTTCTTTTCCCTTCCCAGACTAAAGAAAAGAGGCGGGGGAATTCTTCTAGCAGCCAAAAAAGAGCTGAGATTCTCCCAACTCCCTATAACCTCGGACTCAAAACTAGAAATCGGCCTTTTCAAAACAGACCAACTCCAAATCCTCCTCGTCTACGCATCACCAGGTTTTCTTGAATCTGATGCCTCTTCCATCGTAGAAATTATTGCAAAATACTTGAATCTGGTCTTTCCTGCGATGATACTAGGTGACTTCAACCTACATGTTGACAGCACCACTCACTCAACCAACTGTGAGGCTATTCTCACCACCCTCTCTGCTATGAGCTTCAAACAGATCATCAACATGCCCACCCACAAAGCAGGCCACATGCTGGACCTTATTTTCATTAATGCTGGCATCTCGCACTCATCCTCCCCTGAATGTACACAGGTCCCTTGGTCGGATCACTCATTAATCTCCACCACTTTCTCCTTGACACAAACCCACTTTCTCCTTGACACAATCTCCATGACACTACCCCATTCAATCATTGTTCCTCTACAGAAGAAACTGTTCCTCAGAAGTCCTCAGCAACCACTTGGCTAATGAACTTCCGCATATTGACCTTTCAGACCCCAACTCAGTCCTTCTATCTTGGAGCAACATTACAGAATCAGTAGCAAACAAATTATGTCCTCTAGCAACAAAAAAACGCAACCCCAATTCCCCAAAAAAACAACTGTGGTTCACCAACGAACTCCGTAAACTCAAACAAAACCTCCGACGGAAAGAAAGCAATTGGCGCAAAACCTCATGCTCCAGCACACTATCCGCATACAAGCTCGCTCTTCACCACTACAAGAACTCCACCCTAAGGGCAAAAAGGGATTTCTACGCCCACAAGATTCACGACCTTATTTTCGACGCCAAAGCATTATTCTCCTACGTAGCAGATCTAACCCAAGCTAACGCCCCAATGATCCCTAATGCCCAAGCTCAATCCAAAGCCGACGAACTAGCGCTGTACTTCCAAAACAAAATCGCCAATCTCGTAACCCAGTTACCCCCAATCCCTCCTCTACTACTAGCTCCTACCATCTCCCTAACAAGAACATCTCCCTAGAATCGTTTGAACCCACCACAGCTTCAGAGATCCAATCTCTAGTAAAGAAAATGAAACCCCCAACCCATCCACTCGACCACATCCCTACAAAATTGTGCTGCTAATACCCGAAGCCATCTCTAAAACCTTGGCCGATATCATAAACTGTTCCTTATCTCAGGGAATCTTCCTAGAGGCTTTAAAATTGGCATCTCTGAAACCTCTCCTAAAGAAACCGAATCTTGATCCAAAAGATCCCAACAACTTCCGCCCCATTTCCAATCTCCCTTTTGTGGCCAAGATAATGGAAAAATTGGTCAACTCTCAACTTTCCGATTACCTAGAAGACCATAAAATACTGCACCCCACCCAATTCGGGTTCCACAAGGCATTAAACACTGAAACCCTTCTCATTTCACTTACTGACTACCTCATCATGGGCCTGGACAAAGGCCAATCCTTTATACTAATTCTCCTCGACCTGTCTGAGGCCTTTGACACCGTCAACCATTCCATCCTCCTAAACCAATTGGCGGACATCGGAATCTCAGGAATGGCTTTCTCATGGTTCAAATCTTTCCTTAGTAACAGAGGTTACAAGGTAAAAATCAATAGCAAAGAATCCCTCCGCTACGACTCATCACTGGGAGTTCCGCAAGGTTCCTCCCTCTCCCCCACCCTTTTCAACATTTACCTTCTTCCACTTTGCCAGCTGCTAACTAACCTCAAACTAAAACTTCCTTTATGCCGACGATGTGCAAATACTGATCCCCATCAAAGAATCTATTACCAAAACACTCGAGCACTGGGAAACCTGCCGACGAGAGATTAACCTTCTTCTCTCTAGTCTAAACCTGATACTAAATGCAGCGAAGACAGAACTCCTCCTCATCTCCCCGGAAAACAGTAATATCACACTAAGCGCACCATCTAACATCTTCGTCACTCAAGCAAGAGACCTAGGAGTTCTAATCGATAACAGGTTGAATTTAAAATCATTCATCAACCGCACCACCAAGGACGGCTTCTACAAACTGCAAGTACTAAAAAGAGTCAAACCACTCCTCCATTTCCAGGACTTCAGAACGGTTCTCCAAGCCGTGATTTTCTCTAAGATAGATTACTGCAACTCTATCTTACTAGGTCTCCCTTCCTCCTCCATTAAACCTCTTCAGATGCTCCAAAGCGTGGTAGCTATAATCCTGACAAACACCAGAAGAAGAGATCACATCTCTCCCATTCTCAAAAATCTGCACTGGTTACCAATACATTTCAGAATCCTCCATAAGTCCATGACCATAATCCATAAAACCATCCATTCTCAAGCCCCTCTTAGCCTTCAAATCCCACTCAAACTACATGCCTCTTTCAGACCCATCAGAGAAGCCTACAGAGGATCGTTACATGTTCCCCAATCGAAAGTGACACACCACCTCGCCTTCAGGGAACGAGCCTTCTCCACGGCAGGACCTTCCATCTGGAACGCAATGCCCCCGGACCTCAGACAGGAACCATGCTTATTAACATTTAGAAAAAGACTTAAGACTTGGCTATTTAGACAAGCCTTTCCTGAATCTCACTGACTCCTCTAATGGGCCTTATGAACTATCTGCTACAACCATCATGTTACATCCCAGCACTATGTAAATAGTTGTTCCTGTTTTTACTCCTAAAACTACTCAGGCTTCTTTTCTTATCCCAGTTCCTGCTTCCCCTGTTTTATTGTAACTTTCTTGCTTCTCTCCACCTGTTAAATGTTAGGTTTTTTCACTCCCCTTGTTACTTGTAAACCAGCATGATGTGATTCTATCATGAATGCCGGTATAAAAAAAGCTTTAAATAAATAATAAATGAATTACCTAGCCAGGATAGTCAGTGATACGGCTATACCGCTTAATATACCTAGATAAGTTTAAAGTTAGCCAGATAAGATAACCGGCTAATTTTATACCTACTCAATAGCAGGTCTAATTGGATAACTAGCTATTTAAGTTTGAATATCACTACTTATCTGGCTAAGGGGGTCATTTTTTCAAATCATGTTAGGGCCTTATCGCAGGCGTTAGGGTCCTAACGCCTGCGATAACGCCATAATGCATGCATTAAATAACAATTCGTGAGATGTGTATGTAAATTTAAAAAATGTTTCAAGTGGGAGGAGTAAATGAAAATGAGGGGTGCTTAATGTTGCATGCAATAGTATAACACACACTATCATGGGATTTAACTACACCTTTTTTCTTGGTGTTATGCTGTGCATTTTGGCTAAAACAGGATTTGTGATACATATTGCAAATCCCATTTTGGGGAAAAAGAGAGAGAGTGTGAGAGAAAAAGGGAGGCACGTATATTAGTCACCTTTTTATACCACTGTAAGAGGGGCCATTCTGAACTTGGGGTGAGGTTTCGGTGGCAGACTAGGTTTTGAGGGGCAGTTTTACATGCACAGTCAGAGGTACAAACAGCTCAGTAGCCATCAGTGAAGATTTTATGTGATTTGGAATGATGAAAGGTACACAAAGATGAGATTTGTACATTGTACTCTTGACCTAGCTTGACAGCAGCTAGGTAGAAAGTGCATCAAGCTAAGTCAAGATACATTTCATTGCTCCAAATCACATAAAATCTTCACTAATGACTACCTCTGACTGTGCATGTAAAAATGCCCCCCAAAACCTAGCCCACCACTGAAACCTCACCTCGACTTACTAGTTGCCCTTTTTACAGTAGTATAGTTTACTTATAAGTGAGCCTTATAAAGAGTCTCTCTCTCTCTCTCTTTACACTAGTAAATGACACAGTTTGTGGAAAAAGAGTCACACATACATTGTAGTCAGTATATATGGTCTTTATTTCCCAGTCAGAAAGGTTGATGTTCTACCTGGTCAGAATAACTGCAGCTGTATGCCACTGCTATTAATCATGGAGTGCTTTGTAGTCTGCATGGCAGAGACACGCTCTTACTTTAGAGTATTCAATCGTGCAGTAACTGTGAACAGTCTCCTCTCACATTGTGTCATCCCAGCCTTCCTTGCTCACTTTTTTAAAAACATTTTCTTTAACTCTGAGTAAAAGCTACAGAATCACAACTTTTCTGTCTGAAATTCAATAGAGAAATCAGGGAACAAAATGGTGATTGCTCAAAATTACATTTTGCTTTCTTTTTCAGGTTTAAAAAATGAGGAAGTCATGTTGGGATAGGCTCGTTGAAAAAAAGTACTTACCTTAATTGGTTCTCCTGCTTCCTTGAATCTGTTTTCCACAAATCCAATCTTGCCTTATAGTGAAACAAAATACTGAATTCCTTTCCCACAGACTTTAATGGAGCCAAAAACAAAAAATAAAAGCTAAAATTGTCATTATTTTGTGAGGCATCAGTCATTCTTTTATTTTTTTGGGTTAAAACAAACTGAAAATGGTGATCTTTATTGGTTCATATTACCCATTCCTTCCAAATGAATTTACATCCCTTCATTTGTGGATTTCCTGTGGTGTTGATATTTGAATGGGGACTGAAGGTCATATTCTACTTTTTCTAGTATGGATGAAATCTTTCACTGTTCCTTATTCTGCAAACTATATTCAGTATTTTCCTTGATTATCATATGCACAGGAGTGACAAAGTATACACATTGTCAATTGTTTGTAAAGTCCTGTTATCTTACTAAATGATAAGACTGCATGGTCAATATTAAGCTGCAGAATGTCCAACTAAGTAAGATAATGTGCTGGGTATTCAGTGGCATGGTTGTATTGTTGAATAAACCCATCTATCTCAAAGTTAGCTGGATTAGTTTATCAGGCTTACTTTAGATCTGCTCTTAGGAAGTCCTAAAGATATTTGGCTAGCATTGCTTTATAATGCTGAATATTAGTGTTATCCAGCTAAATTAGCATGCTAAATTTACTTATCCCAGAATTTTTATTTATTTATTTATTTAAGAGTTTTTATATACCGTCATCAAGTTATTTACCATCATAACGTCTCTAGGACAACTCTTGATTTATCTGGCAGTTAGCTGGCTAAATCAGGGGCCGTTGGTGAGATTTTCAAGTCTCATGGTTTGCCCGGCTATATCCAGACTTAGCTGGACAAACCGTTAAATATTGACCCCTGAGTTTTTAAGAACAAAGAATGGCACAGCCATCTTATTATCACACATGTGCATGGTATGTACTTTGGTAATAGAGAGTTGAAAGAGAGCTTTGTACATAATTTCTTGTTGTAGCTATTAAACCTTCAAACGTATTTGAAGATGTAATAGCTGCAACACAGAATTATGGACAAAATTAATACATCTGGACCTATCCTCTACCAGTAACATATATAAATTGCATTTAGGACAGAATATTCCTTGACAGCCAATTTTCTTTCTAGTTTGGAAGCAAAGTAACCAGACTAGATTATTCCAGTGGTGGAAATAATTTGATGGGTGGGACATAGTTGACTCTACTGGAAGAAAGGAAGGAAGGACCTGTCTATTCAAGTAGTTTCTGCTATTGAAATAATGAGGCCCCTAACAAAGCCATATGAACTATATATCAGGATTGGATTTACCTGTTAGACTTTCCTTGATTTAGGGTCGGGAAGTGTAAAGTCCTCCTCTTATGATGCAGAAGCACACACCCCATTAAAGGCATGGGCGGACTGGTGCATTTCTGTTTAGTAGTTCTAAAGCCTCTGATCCACAAGTCCCTGTATCTTTAAGGGGCAGGTCCAGTGGAACACTGCTGCTATGAAAGAAGTGCCAGGTTGAAGAGGGTGGTAGCACTTTTCAATGCACCATCCCTAAACCACACCTACTCCGTATAGTAGGAAATCTGGGCTTGTAGTATTTAGACTGTTTCTTTTCCCTTCGGCTATAAATACTCAAGTTTCAGTTGCTTCAAATAAATAAGCATTTCTTGGGAACCATAAATCAGTATGTATAGTATCTCATTTCTGCAAGTGTTTTCACCACCTAAGGGCCTTGGATATCATTCTCTACCCTCTACAGATAAGGATCTATGTATCTATTTTATGTAACATGTTGAGCCAGTGTTATATTTAGAAATCTGGATAATGTACATTAACCTTGATATGTAACCTCCAGTAAAAAAAAATTAAAAACCTTGTCATGTACTATAAACCCAGTCCATTAATTCATTTTAAATAAATGTAATTAGAGGGCAAAATATACTTGAAACCTGAATTGTAAAAAGTCTTTTAACCAGATGCTTGTGATTTAAATTACATGTCAGGGTAATAGGTCAGGCCCATGAGGCTATGACCTATTTAGAACTGCCATAATTTTTCTTAAGAATAATTTATAGGCATAGGCATCCTTAATTGGTCTTTCCTAACCTGAAAACAGAAGTACACCACACTCATTGTGTACATAGGAGGGTAGTTTTCAATAGTTTGTATAAGTTAGCGCATATGTGCATGAACAGGTGCATTTAAAGTTACAAAAAAAATAAAGCCAAAGGGATGTGGTGATAACAATCAAGAATAATACAGAGCACCAACAGAGAAAAATATAGAACCACAATTCGTATTATGAGACCATCATAAGGAGATAACTTCCAATGATTCACTTAAAAGCAGTTTTATTTATGCCAAGAATTTTACATCAGGTTAATATATATTCTGCTATAACATGAAGCTCTTGTCCCATCTCTTAATGAAAGTATAATGCGACCATCATATGGTGTCATTCTGTGCAAATGGCTTATATATGAAGCCTATGGACTTTCTAATCATAGGTCGCTTATACTGAGTTCGTGTATTCTCCTGACTGGAATTATAGATGCATCAGAGAGATGCACTGCTTATGAAAACATAATGTGCACTTATCTCTGGAACGGGCAGTTTCTCATGTGGTCCTGAAGTCTGTCCTCCGACACTGCGGTGTTTCAGAGCATAAGACTCCTTTCTCAGAGAGCTTCAGGAGATTCTTGCTGCCTGTGAATTCAGTATCTGTCTGAAGGAGTGGAAACAAGCTTTTTGTTAATGCATTAAAGCTTTTAATTCAATACATGGCCATCCATCTATCTGCTCTGTGATTTTGATCTTTAGAATAGTTTCCACTATTTATACCGGCACTGAAGTCAGGCTCACTGGTCTATAGTTTCCTTGATCGTCTCAGAGCCCTTTTTAATTATTGGAGTTACATTGACCATATTCCAGTCTTTAGGTATAATGGATGATTTTAATGATAGGTTATACATTTTAACTAATAGATCAGAAATTTCATTTTTGTGTTCCTTGAGAACCCTGGGGTGTATACCATCTAGTTCAGGTGATTTGCTACTACTTAGCTTGTCAATCGGACCTACTACATCTTCCAGGTTCACAGTGATTTGGTTCAGTTCATGTGAATCATTATCCTTGAAAACTATCACTGGAACCAATATCTCTCCAACATTCTCTCTGGAAGAAAGAATTTATTTAGTCTTTCTGCAATGGCCTTATCTTCCCTAAGAACCCCTTTAATCCCTCAGTCATCTAACAGTCCAACCAACTCCCTCAAAGGTTTCTTGCTTTAGATATATTTTAAAAAGTTTTTATTATGAGTTTTTGCCTCTATGACCAACTTCATTTCAAATTCTTTCGTAGCATGAATTATCAATGTTTTACACTTAACTTGACAATCCTTATGCTTTTTTCCTATTTTCTTCAGATGGGTCCTTCTTCCAATTTTTGAAGTTTTTTTTTTTTTACTAAAATAGCCTCTTTTACCTCACCTTTTAATAATGCAGGTATTTGTTTTGCCTTCCTCCCACCTTTCTTAATGCATGGACTACATCTGATCTGCGCTTCTAAAATTGTATTTTTAAAAAATGTCCATGCCTGTTGCCAGGTACTTATGGCTTGGATTGGTCACTGTTGGAGACAGAATGCTGGGCTTGATGGACCCTTGGTCTGACCCAGTATGGCATGTTCTTATGTTTTTACACTTTTATCTTTTGCATCTGCACCTTTCCTAACTATTTTCCTCATTTTATCAAAATTTCCCTTTTGAAATTTTAGTTCTAGAGCTGTAGATTTAAATATTGTCCCCCTTCCAGTCATTAGTTCAAATTTGATCATGATATGATCACTATTGCCAAGCAGCCCCACCACTGTTACATCTCTCACCAAATCCTGCGTTCCACTAAGAATTAAATCTAAAATAGCTCCTTCTCTCATTGGTTCCTGAACCAATTGCTCCATGAAGCAGTCTTTTATTCCATCCAGGAATTTTAAGTCTCTAGCATATCTTGATGTTATATTTACCCAGTCAATATTGGGGTAATTGAAATCTAGGGATGTGAATCGTTTTTCAACGATTAAAATTATCGTCCGATAATGTTTATATCGTCTTAAATCATTATAGAACACGATACAATAGAAATTCTAACGATTTATCGTTAAAAATCGTTAAATCGTGTTAGTGCGCACTAACTCGATTTAGTGCGCACTAACTGAAAATGATACAAATAAACACTTTCCAGGTCACTGAAGGTCAGTTAGGAATGAATATGTGTTCCTATTGGCTGGCTGCCCTCTTATCTATTGATGTTACCAAGGTTACCACTGAGGTGATGGTTGGGGGGATGGGAAATGGAACTGGAAACTAACGAACACCAACAGAAAATGAAACAAAGTGTTCACACTTCCCAGGTCAGTAAAGGTCACTTAGGAATGAATATGTATGTATGTATTCCTATTGGCTGGCTGTGCTCTTATCTATTGATGTTACCAAGGCTAATACTGAGGTAATGGTTGGGGGGGATGTGAAATGGAAACAGTTGGAAGCTTGACAAAAAAAGTAATGTAATGATCAGCACTCACGTGACTAGAACTTGTTTGTTTATTATTTTTGTTAGCAGGCACCTGAAATGCTAGTGCATGTTGAATTTGCCAATCACTGTGCATTTTAGAAAGGTGGTCCTGGCTGGAACTGTACACAGTTCAAATATATGTAATTGATTGTTGGTAAGTGTATTTTTTAAGTAGCCACACTGGCACAAGTATGTTTACTTTTCCTCCTACTTAACTCACTAGCTCAGCTTTGTAAGAAGGGCTTCTCTGCTTGTGTGTTGTTTTTGTTTGGTGTGAGGAGAGCAGAAACATCAGATCTTTATTCAATCTACTACAGTCATCTCTTACAGTGCCCTATCCCTATTAATACCAGGAGTGTTGTGATCTTCCTGCACACAGTGCCCTAACCCTGATACCAGTCTGAGACAGCTCCCTCCCTGCATTACTAGTGAGAGGCTGGCTTCACAGACAGGGGGGAGCTGCCTGACCCTCACTCCTGACTTCCCCCATGTCCCAGCTAGTGAATGGTGTGTGGGTGAGGGGGGGGGGAGGATGGTGAAGTCTGAGACAGCTCCCTCCCTGCATTACTAGTGAGAGGCTGGCTTCACAGACAGGGGGGAGCTGCCTGACCCTCACTCCTGACTTCCCCCATGTCCCAGCTAGTGAATGGTGTGTGGGTGAGGGGGGGGGGGGGAGGATGGTGAAGTCTGAGACAGCTCCCTCCCTGCATTACTAGTGAGAGGCTGGCTTCACAGACAGGGGGGAGCTGCCTGACCCTCACTCCTGACTTCCCCCATGTCCCAGCTAGTGAATGGTGTGTGGGTGAGGGGGGGGGAGGATGGTGAAGTCTGAGACAGCTCCCTCCCTGCATTACTAGTGAGAGGCTGGCTTCACAGACAGGGGGGAGCTGCCTGACCCTCACTCCTCCGGGGTATTGTGATCTTCCTGCACACAGTGCCCTATCCCTGATACCAGGGGTGTTGTGATCTTCCTGCATGCAGTGCCCTATCCCTATTAATACCAGGAGTGTTGTGATCTTCCTGCATGCAGTGCCCTATCCCTATTAATACCAGGAGTGTTGTGATCTTCCTGCATGCAGTGCCCTATCCCTGATACCGGGATGTGTGCAAGAAGATCACAACACCCCCGGTATCAGGAATAGGGCACTGCGTGCAGGAAGATCACAACACCCCCAGTATCAGGAATAGGGCACTGTGTGCAGGAAGATCACAACACCCCTGGTATTAGGGATAGGGCACTGTGTGCAGGAAGATCACAACACTCCTGGTATTAATAGTGATAGGGCACTGTGTGCAGGAAGATCACAATACCCCTGGTATCAGGGTTAGGGCACAAGTTCTAGTCACATTGACTGATCACATTACTTGTTTTGTCAAGCTACCAACTGTTTCCATTTCCCATCCCCCATATACTGTCAGTAGGAAACTTGGTAACATGAATAAATAAGAGGGCAGCCAATAGGAATACATATTCATTCCTAAACTGACCTTAACTGACCTGAAAAGTGTCAAATTGTATCATTTTCAGTTAGTGCGCACTAACTCCCGTTAGTGCGCACTAACTCGAGTTAGTGCGCACTAATCGGAAAAAAACGATTTTTAACGATTTTTTAACTAAAAAATCGTGCCTAAGACGATTTTCTTGCCCTGCCACATGATTTCTATCGTTAAGACGATATGGAAAACGATTCACATCCCTATTGAAATCTACAAATATGATAAGAGTAAATTCAGCTGACAACGATAATCAATATTGCAAACAAATACATTGCAGTTGAGACTTTTAACTTCTTATGTGTCAAATCTCATTTAGTGTATGAGTAGGACCATCATAACACCCGTGGTAACCAAGCAATTTAGCCTGTGTATTTAACCGCTACGGGTCATGTTTAACCATCGGTCCAAATATCTCAAAGTCCTTTTATTGAATGAATCTATTTTTTACTTTCCTTTTCACTTTTTCATAAAATTGATGTGGAACGGTACTTTCCTTGTTTTGATGGCGCTACCGCGCTTCGGGGGTCCTATCCAGTTTGTGTAGCACAGTATGTTCTTTAAGCAGCACTACCGCGCTTCCAAGATCCAGTCCTTTGAAAGGCACTGCCGTGCTTCTAGGGTCCAGTCTGACGTACATTTCGCAGGGCTACTGCTGCTTCAGGGACTGATGCGGCAGTAATGCTCCTGTAAGTTTCACTTAGAAGTCCGATTATCATATCCACATACATATGGTCCTTAGTTATTTTCACTCTAAAATATTAAATTCAAACAGCTCTTATGACACATATTCTTATTAACAACAAACGGCATACATTCCCCGGGCATACTTGAGGACGCCCAACTCACCGAACCTTGCTGCCTTTTCCTCTTGACGGCGTCTGAGTGAAGGGACCACGAGACCGGTACTGGTTATATGTAAATTTCACATTACACCTGTATGTCAGATTTGCCTAATGAGCTGGAACTCACATGAAGTGAATCCACTCGATTTCCTTGTTAAGCCCACAAGGGGCCACTGTTTGTAATCTGTATATCCATCGCTGTTCACATTAACGAAGACTTTTAATTCCATCGCCACATCTCCAATGTGCTGGAACAATTTCCAAAATGGTCCACTGAATTTGAGAATATCTATGATTGTATTCCTGAAAATGAGTCACCAATGGTTCTTCCGACCTGCCTGTGTTTAAACAGCATTTATGTTCTGTTAGTCTTGTACGTATAGCTCATTTCGTCATGCCCACATAAATTAAGGGGCTCGGACAGAATATTGCATAAACCACATGAGATGTTTTACAGGTGGCTTGAGGTAATGGCATAACATGACCAGATGGTAAGCCCCAGCAGAGAGAGATGAAATTTCACAGTCCCGGGCAAACTTTCCCCCAGCCCCCGCTCACCTGCCCTGGCCATGGCCACGCAAGCCCCCAGCAGCAGCAGTAGAAAGGCGTCGAGAGAGAGCGGCATCAGCAGCCCAGGGCAGATCGGGCGCTCCCCATGCGAGGCGGCTTACAGCAGCCCCGCCGGCGAAGGTGAATACATGCACGCCTGTATGTCCAATATGGGTGCTCAAGGCAGCAGGCGCATGAACGCATGCCGTGACTTGAGCACCCAGCTGGACGTCGGAGGTCACGGCGTGCGTGTATTCACTTTTGCCTGCGGGGCTGCTGGAAGCCGCCTCGCATGAGGAGCGCCCGATCCGCTGAAGCCGCTCTCTCTCGCCGCCCTTCTACTGCTGCTGCCGGGGGCTTGCGTGGCCACAGCCAGGGCAGGTAAGCGGGGGCTGGGGGAAAGTTTGCTCGAAACTGTGAAATTTCGTCTCTCTCTGCTGGGGCTTGGATTGGGTTGGGTTGGTTTGGTTTGGTTTGGAACTGTGAATTTTCGTGTGAAATTTCGTAATTTACCGCGGTAAATTAGCAGGTAAAAGACGTGGCAAGATAGCAGGTTAAAAAGGAGATAGTTGGGGCGCACTTTACTGTATGGGAGGGAATAGCTAATTGGATCGTTTACATACATATACATGCTGCGGGCGGAAAGGGATACGCGTCGAGTAAAAGAAGCGCTAAGGATCGGTAAAAACAGATAGTGAATCGTGGGTTAGACTTCCGCGGCCAAATTGTGAGTACACAGCGGGTTAGAAACGGGGTAACTGCGGCCGCGCTTTACTGTATCGGCCTGTAGGTCTCTATAGGAGGTCCACCTAGTAACTTGAGGTGAAGTTTAAGTAGTAGTGTAGGGGTTAAGAACATAAGAACATGTCATACTGGGCATCAAGCCCAGCATCCTGTTTCCAACAGTGGCCAATCCAGGTCATAAAAACTTGGCAAGTACCCAAAAACTAAGTCTATTCCATGTTACCATTGCTAATGGCAGTGGCTATTTTCTAAGTGAACTTAATAGCAGGTAATGGACTTTTCCTCCAAGAACTTAACCAATCCTTTTTTAAACACAGCTATACTAACTGCACTAACCACATCCTCTGGCAACAAATTCCAGAGTTTAATTGTGCGTTGAGTAAAAAAGAATTTTCTTGAGTAGTTTTAAATGTGCCACATGCTAATTTCATGGAGTGCCCCCTAGTCTTTCTATTATCTGAAAGAGTAAATAACCGATTCACATCTACCCGTTCTAGACCTCTCATGATTGTAAACATCTCTATCATCAGCCGTCTCTTCCCCAAGCTGAAAAGTCCTAACCTCGTTAGTCTTTCCTCATAGGGGAGCTGTTCCATTCCCCTTATTATTTTGGTAGCCCTTCTCTGTACCTCTGTACGCTCTTCCATTCCCTATCTCTTTGAAGGACCAGTGATCATGGCCTTTCCCTTTGAAGTGGGCGGGTGGGGTATTCAAACATCTGGGGCTGAAACTCACTATTTATTTATTTATTTAAGAGTTCTTTATATACCTACTAACTACTAACATAAAAGAGATTTATAGACTGAATATCACCCAGTTGCTGGATTATACTAGACGCAAACTCCACTTACTTTAGTGGGATGGGTCAACCTTTATAAGATGGTAATTTTCCCAAGATGGCTCTATGTCATTCAGAATTTGCATTTTTGCCTATTAAATAAAGATCGGTGTATTCATGACTCATTGTTAACATAATACCTATGGCAGGGTAAGAAACCAAGAATTCCCCTTGGCTGTTTGAAGGACAAGTGGGAACAGGAGGGTCTGGCACTCCCAGATCTAGGGGAATATAATTTTGTCAGTTTACTCCGAATTTTGCATGATTGGTTGTATGAAAAATCTGATTACAAAAAAGATAGATCTTTAGTCGTGCCTCTAAATCTGAAATATCTGCTACATGCCTCAACAACGAGGGCACTCCAGGGTCTCTCTCGGTGTGTCTTGATGCAATCAATCCAATGGCCTTGGAAGAAATTAACCACAATGCTGAATCATTCCGCTCATTGCTCACAATTATTACCGATCATGGGAAATTTAGAGTTTAGGCCGGTTACTAATACAGTGGGCTTCCAGCAATGGCAAACACAAGGCATTACTTTTTTATATAGGGGGGGAGGAATAGCCTAGTGCTTAGAGCAGTGAACTATGAAACAGGAGACCAGGATTCAAGTCCTGCTGTCACTCCTTGTGACCTTGGGCAAGTCACTTTACCCTCCATTGCCTCAGGTTCAAAAACTTAGATTGTAAGCCCTCTGGGGATAGAGAAATACCTACAGTATCTGAATGTAAACCAGTCTGATATCTCAATTGAGATCAAATGTCAGTATATAAAAAAAAATGTGTTATATACTGACATTTCCTCTGCATTCATGAAGTGAATGCAGAGGAAATATTGCATAAGTTTGAAACTTTGCAAGAGAATATGATGTGCCCACCTATAGCCATTTCTCATATATTCAGCTACATGATTATCTTGCCTCACTGCTGCAGATGGAACTAGACCCCAAATTTATGGACACTTTGGAAGATCTTTTTAAACCAGAGCTCTCTAAATGTTCGACATCTAACTTGTGAAAGGCTACAAAAACACAGGTAGGAGAGTGACTGTTCAACTCTAGTTTTAAAATGGTCACGTGAAAGTGGAATCACTTTCACTAAAGAGCAGTGGTGGAACTGTTTCAAACATTAAGAAAGCTATCCTGGAATATCTAGAACTTCACTACAAATTTTTGCGGAGGGCTTATATTTCCCAGATATATGCGCTGAAAGCAGGCATCTCCGACTCGGCATCTTGCATTAAATGTAAAACCTAATCGGGCACACTTTCTCATATGTTCTGGTCTTGTGTCTCTATCCAGTGGGGCGGATTTTAAGAGCCCTGCTCGCGTAAATCCGCCCGGATTTACGCGAGCAGGGCCCTGCGTGCCGGTGCGCCTATGTTCAATAGGCCTACCGGCGCGCGCAGAGCCCCGGGACTCGCGTAAGTCCCGTGGTTTTCCGAGGGGGGTGTGTCGGGGGCGGGGCCGAGTGGCACGCCGTTTTCGGGGCAGGACGCAGCGTTTCGGGGGCAGGCCCGGGGGCATAGCCGCGCCCTCCGGAACTGCCTCCGGGTTGCGTCTAGGCGCGCCAGCGGCCCGCTGGCGCGCGGGGATTTACTTCTCCCTCTGGGAGGAGTAAATCCCCCAACAAAGGTAGGGGGGGGGGGGGGTTTAGACAGGGCCAGAGGGGTGGGTTAGGTAGAGGAAGGGAGGGGAAGGTGAGGGGAGGGCGTTAGCGAATCGGAGCGGCCTTGGAGGGAACGGCGGCAGGCTGCGCGGCTCGGCACGTGCCGGCTACACGGAATAGGCAGCCTTGCGCGCGCCGATCCAGGATTTTAGCGGATACGCGCAGCTACGCGCGTATCTACTAAAATCCCGCGTACTTTTGTTTGCGCCTGGAGCGCCAACAAAAGTACACAAATGCGCCGTTTTTGAAAATCTACCCCAGTGGTTCTGGAAGGCGGTATCATGATACTTGTCTCAAGTCTTGGGATATCAAATCCCGAGCACTCTGGCAGTGATGTTGTTTGGGCAAATTCCCCAAGCTAGGAACAAGGCCAAAATATTATTTTTTAAGAAAGCTTACCTATTGGGAAAGAAATCAATTTGGGGACGTGGAGAAGGTTATAAGGTCCAGCTTATTGGCAATGGCGTAGCTCTCTTCACAATTTGATGCTATTGGAGAACAGAGCCTCATTCACTTTCGCCAAGAGTGAGAAGTTTTGTACTCAATACCTCTTATTAGATTTAACTAATCTACTTTATCACTTGCGATAGTGGATATTGTCCACATGTTTTCTACCTTCAGTCTGTCCTCCGATCAGTATCCTTTGTACTAGCTGATTTGGTTATTCAGGGTTCTATGGTGGTGGTGGTGGTGGTGGTGGGGGGGGGGGGGGGGGGGGGGGGGTTAGGAATAGGGGGGTCTTGGGAATAGAGTTGAGCATTGATATAGAATTTTACCATAATGCCTTGGAAGCCTAGGATGCATCAGAGCCCATGCATCTAGAGCCCTATTTTATGCGATATATCTTTTGTTTAACTGATTATTGTCGATACATAATGGGGGGGTGGGGGGAGGATATGGGAGTTATATACATTATAATGTATTGTATTTTCTATATACAGTTGAAATGTAATGGCTTGAATTTGGTTCAATAAAAAGCACTTGACATAAACCTATTTTGTATATCTTGCTGCCCCTGACGCAGCCCTGCTTTTGTGCGAAACTCAGCCTGAATCGGGCATATTTTAAGTTGTTTTAAGTGAACTGTCTCTTAAATAAAGGAATCCCTACACCTAAGGCAATAAGTAAAAAAAAAATGACAAATATGACATTAAATATAGTTAATTTATTCTGGTGTGTCAGGTAAAAGCTGAAACTGAATGATTATACTTTGATGTATTAAAGGTTTGCACATTCTGATATGGTGCTAAAATTGCTTCAGTTTTATATTAGTATTTCCCTTTTGTAAATAAAATGGAATGTTTTGTTGCTAAGTCTGTCACATTTTAACACTGGATCAATCCTGGCTTGTACCTATAATAAATCAGGTGCCTAGAGGTACAAATATCTATGGTGCACTGTTTTTTTTGTTAGGTTTTGGATAGCGCAGCAATTTTATCAGACTCCTCTGCTATTTATCATGATGAATACACTGTCAAAAAGCCTTTGGAGATTAAAGGAAAAAACAATATTGCATGCTGAAAATTGGAAAAGCATCATCTGAGTTTGGTTAGATTACTATAGTGTGATATACTTGCACAATTGGCAGAGAAAGATTAGTTTTAGGAAAGATAAGGAAAAATGTCAGAGCAGGGAAGTATTGTCAGTTGCTGATGGGCTATAAAAGTTTTTCATGTTCTTGAATCAAGAATCGGGATGCTAAATTAGTCTAGATTAAATGCAAGCTCCCTTTAAGCCAAAGCAGAAGGATATGCCCAGAAGTGACTCCAAAGTATCCTTGTGCTTTTAAGCTCTAATTCCAAAAAAGTTAAACCAACCTAATACAACCCTGACTTATTTTTTGATATATCTAAGTAAATTAATATTGTGGGGATTTGTCACATTCTCATTTTACAGATAAATGCTGCAAAAGTTTTGAAAAAGGCTGAACGCAATTACACTTCACAGGGATAGTCTGAGAAGCCTATATCTGGAGCTACATATAGTACATTTTCAAATTCTGGAACCTAAAGTAAGGATAGAAGAGGAGAAGAGCAATCTGGTAAGGGAGGGAGGCAAACAATGAAAAACTAGAACAGAGAGAAAGAAACAGAGATACGTTTAGTGAAGTGTGGTGTTTAGGAGTTACATAACAATTTTCAAAGATTTCTGACATGAGTAAACCCAGGGACGGTAACTTTCAAACTGGAGTGCGGGCATACATTTGTGCACATGCATCGTCCCATGCCCAGGGACTTGGATATGTTATAATGTGCATGCATATATGCATGCATGTTATAAAATAGCCTGGCCACTCGCACATGTGAGCTGAATTTTAAGTGGGCATGTATCTGTGCATACAAATCCCGCGTCAACCATGAAAATCAGGGGATTTTAAAAGGGCTGCATGCCCATGCCATTCCCAGTTTACAAGTTCATCCAACAGTTCACCTAGTTAACAGATGGGTCCTCCAAGCCTCCCAGTTTGATAGCCTTTAATCCCCCCATTTACCCCAGCCCCTTTAAACCCCTCAGAAATGGCTTGATCCTTTTATTTTTTTAACGTACACAACATCCATACAGAAGGAAAGTTATATAGCAGAGACTTCGATGCATACCAGGGTGTGTAATTATTTACTCGCACATCTCTGGTACACGCCCATGTCCCGGCCCTTTTTGGAAAAATTTGGAAATATACATGCTATGTATCTGGGTAGCTTTTGAAATCCACTTGGCGTGCATGAGCACAACTTATTTGCACATCCCCTAATTAATGTGCGTGTCGGGCTTTTAAAAATCACCTCATATTGCATAGAGTATGGGAATTAGAAATATGAATTAATTTGAAACACATGGGCAAAAATAACAAAATAACCCATATTGTTTCATTCATAGCCTCCTAAAATGAATAGAGGGGATCCCATGAATGAAACATATTTTTTGCCCCATTCATTTTTCCCATTCATTTCAATGGCTTATTAAAGTCTCTGCTGTGTACTGCATAGAAAAAAAAAGTTTGCTTTAGTTACCAATCAGCTCTTGCCTATGTGACATCATCTCCTTGCCAGAGCCTTGACAGAACCAAGGAAGCAAAAGTTAGCTAGGAGACTAGCCAGAGGACAAATATTGGTGCAGTATCTTTTTAACTAGCCTATAATTGATATAGGTATCAAGGAATACTGATATCCTCCTACTGTAAAGTCTGAGATTATGTAAAAAGCAGTTTGTATTCTTCTCTAACTCTTTGCAGAGAAGTATGTTTTAGGAGAAAGGTTCTGAGAGTTTTAAAAAAGCTTACTTTTGGATTTGGCACTGGTAAAGAGTTGCTTCTAATTTTCTCTGTGCTGCAGTGGTCTCACTCATTGAGCAAGAAAGAAAGGCAGTGCACTGCTGCTGATTTTGATTTTTTTCTTCACCGGAGGATGGTCAAGTGATCTTTTATTTCTGGGCAGCAATGTGAGCACAGCATGCTCATATAGGGATAGATTTTAAAAGGTGCGCGCGTGTCCACATGCGCTTGCCTTCCCAGCGCGCGCACATCACGCCGATTTTATAACATGCGTGCACTGGTGTACGCATGTTATAAAATCCCATGGCTGCGCGCACATGCACGTGGGATTTTATAATCCGTGCACACATGTACGGGTGGCGCATGCAGGAGGGGCCTATTTTATAAGATTATGTGTGGCGTCACAATCGGGCCTCCACAATTTCCCTCCCAGTCCGCTCCAATTAAGAAGCAGATGGGAGGGAACTTCGTTTGTTAATGTTTATATGGATAAATTCAAAAGGGAATGGGTGGAACGTTTGTCATTTGGAGATTACATCAAGATGTGGAAGAGGTTCATTGATATTTTTATGATTTATGTGGGGTCTTAACGTGATCTATTATCTTTCTATAAGTAGTTAAATAGCTGTGAGGATCATCTTCAGTTCTCAATGAGTTTTGATTTGTATAGAATTCCTTTTTTGGATCTGATGGGCATCAAGAATGAAGTAGGGTACATTAATGACTTGTCTTTTTTCTAAACCAATGGATCGCAAAATTTTATGTTTTTACAGTATTCTAGTTTCCGGCCTGTCCATTTGAAAGAAGTCTTCCTTTTTCTCAATTTCTACGAATACATAGAAATTGTACAGAGGTGAGTGATTTCAAAATCTATTCAAAGAAACTTGCAGATAATTGACACAAAGAAGCTAGCCATATAAATGAATTAAATATGCCTATAAATGAGCATTGTTCTCCAATCAGAATTTATTATTGTCTACAGTCAAATCAATGGGTGAGGAAGATCAGACTTTAACTTTTGTGGCTCAGTTTTCTCATGACATGCCAAGGATCATTAAGATCATGCAAAAAACATCAACATATAATAAGTTTGCATCCGTGTTTTAGAGAAAATACCATCCTTGTCTCTTTCACTTGTTCTAAAATTTAAAGGAACGCTTGTGTCCCTCTTTTCTTGAACGAGTGGACCAACAGCAGATATCAACAACCATGTACGGGACCTTTAAGGGGTAGATTTAAAAAAAAAAAAACAACTCTACTCTAACCTCCCTTCCCTTCCCTTCCCCTATCCTACCCTCCCTTATACTTAGCTCCCTCCATCTTTTTACTCACCTTTTTGCTCCTGCAAAGGTGCAGGAGACGTTGCGCGCGCTGGTACTCTGCTGGTGCACGATCCCCCGGCACAGCGGCAAATGGCCGCTGTACTGGGCGCCTCTAGCCCCGCCCCCTTTTAATGCCCCGGCATTTCATGTGTCCTGGGGTTTATGCACATGACCAGGGTTTTAAAATCCGGACTTAAATGTGGTAATTGCTCTGTCTGTGATATTTCTCTACAGAGTTTTGCAATCCATTAGGGATGTGCAGAGCAAAATTTATGTTCATATTTTTTATGTCCGAAGGGGGTCCCACTTGCGGCCAATATGGACATAAAAAAAATCCAATGAGTTGGGTATATGTACATATGTGCAAAAAAAAAAATTAAACCCCCTCACCCTCCTTAATCCCCCCCCCAGACTTACCACAACTCCCTGGTGATCGAGCGAGGAGTGAGGACGTCATTTCTGCAATCCTTGGCGAGAAGCATGTGACGTCGGTGGCACGTCGAGTGACGCGGCGTCACGTGATTCCCGGCTCGTTCGCGCTGGACGGCTCGTTCGGCCCAAAAAAGAACTTTTGGCCAGCTTGGGGGGGCCTCCTGACCCCCCCAAGCTGGCCAAAAGTTCTTTTTGGGCCGAACGAGCCGTCCGGCGCGAACGAGCCGGGAATCACGTGGCGCCGCGTCACTCAGACGCGACGTCACGTGATTCCCGGCAAGTTCGCGCCGGACGGCTCGTTCGGCCCAAAAAGAACTTTTGGCCAGCTTGGGGGGGCCTCCTGACCGAGTTCTTTTTGGGCCGAACGAGCCGTCCGGCGCGAACTTGCCGGGAATCACGTGACGTCGCGTCTGAGTGACGCGGCGCCACGTGATTCCCGGCTCGTTCGCGCCGGACGGCTCGTTCGGCCCAAAAAGAACTTTTGGCCAGCTTGGGGGGGTCAGGAGGCCCCCCCAAGCTGGCCAAAAGTTCTTTTTGGGCCGAACGAGCCGTCCGGCGCGAACGAGCCGGGAATCACGTGACGCCGGCGTCACTCGACGTGCCGCCGACGTCACATGCTTCTCGCCAAGGATTGCAGAAATGGCGTCCTCACTCCTCGCTCCATCACCAGGGAGTTGTGGTAAGTCGGGGGGGGGGGGGGGATTAAGGAGGGTGAGAGGGTTTATATTTTTATTTTGGCTCAACAATCGCGATTTCCCACATATCGAACATATCTATGTTCGATATGTGGGAAATCCGATCGTTTATGTCGAATCAATTTTTTAAGTAAAAAAAAATATGAGTTGCGTTTACTAATTGCGGTCAATCCGAATGCACACCCCTACAATCCATATGAGCACACTTTTCTTTATATAAGCATACCACCTGTGCATCTTCATTTGTAGTGTATGCCATTTTGTGCCCCTACCTTTGCTGCAAATTGGTAAAACCACCAGGCCATTCCAGGTATGAATGTCCGAATGCATGAGCTGTTTAAAAAGGTGTAAGGTTGAAGCTCCTATTGTTACCCACTGCTTGCAACAGCATCATGATTTTTCCAACCTTAGATGCTTTATTATTGATCAGGTTCAACAGCACAACAGAGGTAGTGACCGGGGTAAGCTCACTACAATTAGAACAGTGTTGGATTCATCGTCTTAACAGCCTAGAAACTCACGGACTTAATACAGTATTGGAATGGAGCTCATTTTGTATTAGTTCTCAGCAGGAAGTTTCTTTTTTGCATTATTGGAGTTTAGGGTGATTAATATAAAGATCACTGTATATCCATCTTGTTGAGTTTTTATTGTACATCTTAAATTTTTTTGATGTTTAATATTTGCAATGATTATATGGTACTGAGAGCTTTTTGAAGAAATTTCATAAAATATTAATCAAAAAAAAATTTTGAGCAACAATTTTTTAATTGAATTTTAATAGATTTTTCAATATAAGAGAAGAAATAAAAAGAAAAAGAAAATAGCGGATCAAACCTTCCTGTTCACATGCTCATGTTCGGGATGGATTTAAATGCACTGCTCATACGCCGGCGTTTTTGTCTGCCTAAGAGGATATGAGAGCATTGAGCTCCAGTAAAGAAAGGAATCGCTAGATGTCTTTTATCATAGTGAGTACGGAGAGGAACTGAGTAGTGCTGTGGAGTTGATTTTGGGAATATTTCTATCCACATTTATATTTTTCAGATGGCGTGTTGACTTACATTTGAAACTATGATGCCCTGATGAAGAAAATTTGCATGCACTGGCTCCATAACATGCAAATTTTCTCTCATGTATATTCATTGTGAATATCCTGAAAATCCGACTGCCTGGGGGATCCCCAGGACAGGGTTGGGAACCACTGGTTTACAGGAACTGAGATGGATTATGATTCAGCCCACTGATTTGGACATCAACTCAGCTAAGTGACATTCTAATGAGAGACTATTTGATTTAAATTTTAAGTCAAATGGCATTTTTTTGTTGCTATCCAGTTTATGGAACATTGTGTTTTCTCTCCAAGATTAAACAATCACTATATACACTGATCAGAGTTCAGTAGAGAATTTTTATTAAAAAAAAAAAATATGCATGAAAAGTCACAAAAAGCTATTTTGAATAAAAGTGGATTGTGCTTGCTTTTATTCTGAGGTCTGTTTCTCCATTTTTTAGAATATATTAATTTTTAATCCAATGTTTGATACTTAGAATAGGTACTAAAATTAAAAATAAATTTTGGGTGAGAGCATTTTGGTGTTTCTTGTGATATTTTGATTACTCTCATTGTATGTTGAACATTTCATGCCATATCTGTAAGTGACAGGCCTCAGGGTCAATGGTTGGAACATGGTATGCCGTCGCTGTTAATGATAGGCCTCAATGGTAATGTTTGGAGCATGGTATGCCATAGCAGAAAGTGGCTGGCCTAATTGGTAATGTTTGGAATATGGCATGCTGCAGTTGTAAGTGATAGGCCTCCTTGATAATGGTTGGAACATAGCATGCCATAGCTGTAAATGATAGACCTCATTTGTTATCATAGGAAAATGGCATGCCGTAGCAGCTGTAAGTGATAGGCCTCTCATTAGTAATAGTTTGAAAACATGACATGCTGTAGCTATGAGAGGCATCATTGGTAATGGTTGGAAAACGGAATGCTGTATCTGTAAATGGCAGGCCTCAATGTTAATGGTTGGAACATGGCATGCCATAGCTGTAAATGACAGATTCCATTGTTAATGTTTAGAACATGGCATATCATAGTTGTAAGTTACAGGCCTCATTGTCAATGGTTGGATGATGGTATGCCATATCTATAAATGACAGGCATGCCGTAGTTGTAAATGAAAGACCTCATTGGTAATGTTTGGACCATGGCATGCTGCAGTTGTAAGTGACAGGCCTCCTTGATAATGGTTGAAACATAGCATGCCATGGCTGTAAGTGATAAACCTCATTTGTTATCATGGGAACATAGCATGTCTTAGCAGCTGTAAGTGACAGGCCTCAGTGTTAATGGTTGGAACACGGCATGTCCTAGCCTTAAATGACAGGCCTCATTGGTAATATTTGGAACATGGCATTCCGTAGCTGTAAGTTACAGGCCTCAGTGTTTAGGTTTGGAGGAAGCCAGGATAATAAAGTATAAGTTATTTTTAAGTATTTGTTTTTAGTAGAAGAGTCTGAGGATCTCAGTGGAATTATGCCCCTGTGCTATTTGTCAAACACTATACTTAAGCCTGATTCTCTGACCTCCTCTGCCTCCTTCGCTTCAACAACATTTTGTGGTGAAGCAGGCAGGAGAAGTTAGGAGTTAAGCATCAGTAGTAGTATTTGGCAAATACCACCATTGTGGCCTGATTACACTGACCTTCCCTGCCTGCTTTGCCTCAACAACTCTTTGGTGCTATGCAGGCAGGGGATGTCAGTAAGATCATACTTCAGTGGTGGTGTTTTGTAAACACCAACACTCAGTCGTGACTCCACTTTCTTCTCCTGCCTGCTTCTCCTCTAGAACTCTTTGTGGTGAAGCAGGTAAGTGAAGTCAGTGGATTCGTGCCTCGGTGGTGGCATCTGGGTAAAGGTGGCAGTGGAGCTCATTGGAGTCATGCCTCAGCGATTGCATTTGTAAAATGGAAACAGAGGAACTCAGTAGAATCATGCCTTGTAGGTAGTGTTTATTAAAAGGAGGCAGAGGAACTCAGCATAGTCATTCCTCTGAGCTAGCATTTGTTAAAAGGAGGCAGAAGATCTCAGTGCATTCATGCCTCAGTGGTGGTATTTGGCAAACCACCTCCCCAAGTTCCCTCCCAGTCCGCTCCAATTAAGAAGCAGACTGGGAAGGAACTTCGCTTGTTAATCTTTATATGCATAAATTCAAAAGGGAATGGGTGGAACATTTGCCATTTGGAGATTACATCATGATGTGGAAGAGCTTCATTGATATTTGTATGATTTAGTCGGGGTCTTAACGTGATCTATTATCTTTCTATAAGTAGTTACATAGCTGTGAGGATCATCTTCACTTCTCAATGAGTTTTGATTTGTATAGAATTCCTTTTTGGATCTGATAGTCATCAAGAATGAAGTAGGTACATTAATGACTTGTCTTTTTCTATACAATGGATCACAATACTTTTTTTTACAGTATTCTAGTTTCCATCCTGTCCATTTGAAAGAAAGTCTTCCTTTTTCTCAATTTCTGCGAATACATTGAAATTGTACGGAGGTGAGTGATTTCAAAATCCATTCAAAGAAACTGGCAGATAAATTGACACAAAGAAGCTATCCATATAAATGAATTAAACATGCCTATAAAATGAGCATTGTTCTTCAATCGGGATTTATTATTGTCTAGAGTCAAATCAATGGGTGAGGAAGATCAGACTTTAACTTTTGTGGCTTAGTTTTCTCATGTCATGCCAAGGATCATAAGGCACATGCAAAAACATCAAATTATACAATGTTTGCATCCGTGTTTTAGAAAAAATACCATCCGTGTCTCCTTCACTTGTTCTAAAAATTTAAAGGAACGCTTGTGTTCCTCTTTTCTTGAATGAGTGGACCAACAGCAGATATCAACACCAAGTAGGGGACACTTTAAGGGGCCTGATTCCATGACTGCTTCACTCCAAACAGTTGTTGAGGTGAAGCGGGCAGGGTAGGACAGTGGAATCAGGGCTCAGGAGTAGTGTTTGTACTGCCACTGAGGTATGACTCCACTGTATCCTTTTGGCTGCTTCTCCTCAACAACTGTTTGGGATGAAGCAGGCAGCTGAAGTCAGTGGAGTCATGCTTCAGAGGTGACATCAGGGGAAAGGAGACAGAGAATCTCAATGGAGTCCTGTCACAGAGGTCGCATTTGTTAAAAGATGGCAGCAGAAGCAGAGACATGCCTCATAGGTAGCATTTGTTAAAAGGAGGCAGAGGTGCTTAGCAGAGTCATGCCTCTGAGCTAGCATTTGTTTAAGGAGGTAGAGGAACTCAGCAAAATCATCCCTCTGAGGCAGAGTTGTTAAAAGGAGGCAGAGGATCTCAGTGGAATCATGATTCAGTGATTTTTAGCAAACACCACTACTGAGGCCTAATTCCAATGAACCACCCCTGCCTGCAATGCCTCAATAACTGTTTGGAGATGAAGCAGGCAACGAAGTTCAGTGAAATTAGGCTTCAGGGGGTGTTTATACACCCACACTGATTTATGATTCCCCTGTCTCCTCCCTTGCCTGCTTTCCTCAATAACTGGGGTGAAGCAGGCAGGGAAAGTCAGTGGAGTCAAGCTTCAGTGGTCGCATTTGGGGAAAGGAGACAGTGGATTTCAATGAAGTTATGTCATGGAGGCCCAGTTTGTTAAAAGGAGGCAGAAGAACTCAGCAGAGTCATGCTTCATAGATAGCATTTGTTAAAGGGAGGCAGAGGAACTCAACAGGGTCATGACTCTGTGGTACTGTTTGTTAAAAGGAGGAAGAGGAACTCAGCAGAGTCATGGCCTCATAGGTAGCATTTGTTAAAAGGAAGCAGAGGAAATTAGCAGAGTATGCGTCCGAGGTAGCATTTGTTAAAGGGAGGCAGAGGAACTCAACAGGGTTATGACTCTGTGGTACTGTTTGTTAAAAGGAGGCAGAGAAACTCAGCAGAGTCATACCTCATAGGGTAGGTTTTGTTAAAAAGATGTGGAGGAACTCAACAGAGTCTTGCCTCATAGGTAGTGTTTGTTAAAGAGAGGCAGAGGAACTCAACAGGGTCATGCCTCGTAGGATTGGCTTTTTGGACCATGGAAGCAGCAGCTGTCTTGTAGTTGTAGTGTGGCCCAACTGTTGGTGTTGGGGACACAGCAGGACACACGCATAATAATCTCTTCCAGCTCTCAATTTTTAATGTCAGGCCTCGACTGGAGCAGCAGTATGGTTGTTGTAGTATGGCCCAGCTGGCCATGTTGGGGACACAGCAGGACTCAGCAGTGTTGAGTTGTGGCCCATAGATTGTCTTTAGGGCCATTGAGGCAGCAGAAGGAAGTTGTAGTGTGGCCCAGCTGGCAGTGTTGTGGACACAGCAGGACACAGCATAGCATCTCTTCCAGCCTTTGATCTTGCAGTCTTAGGCTTAGATAGGAGCAGCAGTGTGATTGTTGTAGTCTGGCCCAACTGGTGGAGTTGGGGACAAAGTGGGCTTCAATATTTTTGTGTTGTGGCCCTTGGATTGGCTTTTGGACCAGGAGGCAGCAGCAATGTGGTTGTTGAAGTATGGCCCCACTGGCAGTGTTGGGGACATAACAGATCACAGTATTGCATCTCTTCCAGCCCTCGATATTTCATCTCAGGCCTGGACAGAAACTAGTGCATTAGTTGTAGTGGCCCAACTTCTGGTGTTGGAGACATAGCAGGACACAGCATTGTACCTCTTCCAGCCCGCAATGTTTCATATCAGGCCTAGACAGGAGCAGCAGTACGGTGATTGTAGTGTGGCCAACTGGCAGTGTTGGGACCATAGCAGGACACAGCATAGCATCTCTTCCAGGCCTCAATCTTTAATCTCAGGTCCGGATAGGAGCAGCAGTATGGTTGTGTAGTTTAGCTGTATTGGGCACACAGCAGGACTCAGCATTGCAAACCTTTTTAGCCCTCGATCTGGCATCTCATACCTAGACAGCAGCATTAATATGATTGGTAAAGTGTTGGCCAATTGATGGTGTTGCAGACAGTGCATGCAGATGCAGTTAGTCAATCACAGTGACTGGATGTTTTTGGATGCTGGATGAGGTCCCATTGCTGTTATTGAGGTACCACATGTAGAAAGGCAGAGCAGCCAGCAGTTACAGGACCTTCTTGTTCCTTTCCTTTATCTTGCCACTCACCTGGAGAATCTGGATAGCCAAGCAAAGGCAGATTAATTTTCAGGAACACTAGCTTTTCCATCAAGATGGTGACAGCCTGGCGCGATGAAGGCTCATGATGTCCCTGTCATGGAAAAACCTTTTTCACTAGGGAAACTCGGTGGTGGTCAAGAAAGATAGTGCTGAGCCACTCTTGCTAGGTCTGGCCAGATGCTAGACTTGTACATCTGTCTCAATTGTCTCAGTGAGATAGTGTGTCACTGAGATTTGAGCTTCCTCCTCCTTTGGTGGTATTGGATGTGAATTTTTTCTTCTCTGCTTTAGCCTAGGACAGAAGTGAGGATTGTTTTGTATTCCTGTGGAGAGCGTGCCAGGTGGCAATGACAGGGTGCTGCTCTGACTTGCACTGCTGTCTGACCTGGCCAGTGATAGTGATTCCTCCTGTGCTACATCCCTCCTCTGCCTCAGCCTCCCTCTTACATTCTAGCTGACAGAACTCCTCTGTCAGCATGTTTACAAGCACTTCTCTTTTCAGGGATTGATTATTGCTACTCTTTACTTGCAGGTCTTCTGACTTATGCTATATATCCGCTTCAGATTATTCAAAATTCTGCTGCCTGTTTATTAACCATTACACCAGTTCATAAACATATCACTTCCGTATTACAACTCCACCGGCTACCAATAACTTTCCACATATAATACAAATTAACAACCATTGTGCACTCTCTCATTATTAACTTACACTCACCATGGGTAAATGCCCATAATGAAAATACATACTCCTGTTAGAGCACTACATTCGTCCAACCAACAGCTTTTGGATATCCCTTCTCCAAAACAGCCCATTTAGATGAAACCAGGGAACCACTCAATAGCAGCCCTGACCCTCTGGAATTTGCTCCCAAAGAGATCAGAAACTTGAAGGAACCCAAGTTTTTCAAAAAAGCCCTAAAGACCCACCTTTTTAAGCAAGCCTATGAAGACCTACCTCTTTAAGCAAGCCTATGAAGACTACATAGCAAAACAATCGCCTGGTTCAGATCATACCTAAATAACAGATTTTTTCAAGTACAGATTAAAAACGAAATGTCAGAGAAAATACTTTTACAAACAGGAGTGCCACAAGGTTCAGCTCTGTTCGCAACACTCTTTAACATCTACCTACTTCCTTTGTGCCATCTACTGGCAGGACTGGGAATCATACATTACATATATGCTGATGACATTCAACTAATTCTACCCATTGACAACACCATTGAAAATACATTAAACCTAGCTCACACGTACCTAGACATTATCAAACAGCTATTAAACCAAATGGAGCTAGTTATTTAGGGATGTGAATCGTTTTTTGACGATTTAAAATATCGTCCGATATATTTAAATCGTCAAAAATCGTTAGGGCCACGATACAATACCAATTCCCCCGATTTATCGTTAAAAAATCGTAAATCGGGGGAAGGGGGAGGGCAGGAACTTACTTACTTGCCCTAAACCAATGGCAGGAAAACCGCACACTAAAACCCACCCCCGACCCTTTAAATTAAATCCCCCACCCTCCCGAACCCCCCCCAAATGCCTTAAATTACCTGGGGGTCCAGCGGCGGTCCGGAACGGGCTCCTGCAATTGAATTGTGTTGTCTTCAGCCGGCGCCATTTTGCAAAATGGCGGCCGCAAAATGGCCGGCCATAGACCAACACGATTCGACTGCAGGAGGTCGTTCCGGACCCCCGCTGGACTTTTGGCAAGTCTTGTGGGGGTCAGGAGGCCCCCCCAAGCTGGCCAAAAGTCCCTGGGGGTCCAGCGGGGGTCCGGGAGCGATCTCCTGCCGTGAATCGTTTTCCGTACGGAAAATGGCGCCGGCAGAGATCGACTGCAGGAGGTCATTCAGCGGGGTTCCGGACCGCTGCTGAACCTCCTGCAGTCGATCTCCTGCCGGCGCCATTTTCCGTACGGAAAACGATTCGCGGCAGGAGATCGCTCCCGGACCCCCGCTGGACCCCCAGGGACTTTTGGCCAGCTTGGGGGGGCCTCCTGACCCCCACAAGACTTGCCAAAAGTCCAGCGGGGGTCCGGAACGACCTCCTGCAGTCGAATCGTGTTGGTCTATGGCCGCCGCCATTTTGCGGCCGCCATTTTGCAATTTTGCAAATGGCGCCGGCTGAAGACAACACAATTCAATTGCAGGAGCCCGTTCCGGACCGCCGCTGGACCCCCAGGTAATTTAAGGCATTTGGGGGGGGGGGTTCGGGAGGGTGGGGGATTTAATTTAAAGGGTGGGGGGGGTTTTAGGGGGTTTTAGTGTGCCGGTTTTCCTGCCATTGGTTTAGGGCAAGTAAGTACTTCCCTCCCAAAGTTGATGAAGTATTAAGGCATTTGGGGGGTGGGGGATTTAATTTAAAGGGTCGGGTGGGTTTTAGGGGGTTTTAGTGTGCCGCTCACGATTTTAATGATTTTCACGATATTTTAAACACCCAAACGGCAACAATACGATTCCCTCCCCCTCCCAGCCGAAATCGATCGTTAAGACGATCGAGGACACGATTCACATCTCTACTAGTTATTAATATTGACAACACTGAATTCTTACATTTAGAACGAAAAAATATTGAGGCCATTCAAACTCCAATTATATTTAAAAATAATCAGAAAGTTGAATTAGCCGAGAAGTATGAAACATAGGTTTATAATTGACATGGAACTCAGCCTTAAACAACACGTATCATTAAAAGTAAAAGAAGGTTATGCCAACTTATGGTTCTCAGGACACTAAAACCTTTACTAACACCTACAAACTTTAGAACAGTTTTACAAACACTAATATTTGCTAGCAGTGATTACTGCAACGCCCTTTTTCTTGGATTAACATACACAATTTTAAGACCACTACAAATATTACAAAACTTTTCTGCAAGAATACTTACCGGTAAAAAAAAAAAGATCACATTACTGAAACTCTAGCAGAATTACACTGGCTACCCATTGAACACTATGCACAATTCATAAATTAATCCATGACGAAAAAGCAGAATGGCTGAACACAGCTCTCCGTGTTCATGTCCCACAGAGAAACCTGAGATCGGCTAATGAGATCGGCTAACAAAGCCCTACTAACCATCCCTTCTGTTAGAACAGCAAGATTGACCCAAGTTAGAGATCGGGCCTTATCCTTAGCAGGACCTATACTTTGGAACACCATGCCCCTAGAGATCAGACTACAGAGAAATTTCAAACTCTTTAAAAAAAGCTTAAAAACCTGGCTTTTTAAACAAGTATTTTACAAAGAGATGGAGAAGAGCAAAGTAAATAAAGCAGGCAACAAAACATCAGCAGCAGCAATTAGATCAAAATGTGTGTTTTTATTTTAATATTCACCGATAACTTTAAGTAAAAGATACAGTTCAAAGAGTCATATATGTAAACAAAATTGTTGCAATATAATAGGATAAGATTTAGTACATTCATCAAATAGTCTTTATTGTGAAATTATGTTACCGGAACCTTTATGGCACTTTTTAAAACATATTACCCAATACAATTCTTAACAGTAATATGTGCCTTCCTGTAAACCATTGTGATGGTATATAACTTAACGACGGTATAGAAAAGATTTCAAAATAAATAAATAACTAACTAAATAAATAAATAACATAGATAAATCTTATGTTCTTATTCGTTGTTATTTGTTTTTTGATTTTTCATGATGTTTTAATGTGGCCTTATAAGTTGCTATGTAACTTTTACTTGCATTTTATTTGACATCTTTATTTGTTATTATTTATGTTTAACTATGAATGTGATGTTGTATTCTGCCCTGAACATATGAAGTGCGGGCAAGAAATGCTTTAAAATAAATAAAATAAATAAGCATAAATGCTCTTTGTATGTGTCAGATTGTTTACCTCCAGTGCAAGTCTCCTTTTCACATAAGGATCACAAAGTATCGAGCATGTCTGTGGGGTTTCCTGTCAGAGTTCCGAGTCTCTCTGTCACCTGTTTTTCCAAGGATACCAAACATGCATCACCTCACTGTCAATTCTTCTTCCTCTTGAAAGCACTCTAACATTTCTAACAGGATGTTTACATAAGAATATAACATAAAAACATAAGAAATTCCATATTGGGTCAGACCAAGGGTCTATCAAGCCCTGTATCCTGTTTCCAACAGTGGCCAATCCAAATCACATGTACCTGGCAAGTACTCAAACATTAGATAGATCACAAGCTACTATTGCCAGTATGACATTTCTTATGTTTTTGTAAACATCCTGTTACAAATGTTGGAGGGCTTTCAAGAGGAAGAAGAAATGAGAGTGAGGTGCTGCACTGTTTGGTATCCTTGCAAAAGCAGGTGACAGAGAGACTAGGACCACTGACCAGAAACCCCATAGACATGCTTGTTACATTATGTGATCCATGTGTGAAAGGGAGACTTGCACTGGAGGTGAACAATCTGACACATATGAGGAGCATCTATTTAATTTTAAAGCAGTTCAAGATGACACCTCTAAAGGTGGCTCTTGTACCACTCAGTTCCTCTGTGGCCTTAAAGGGCTTCAGGATTTTCTCAAGCTGTCTCATGACTGATCAGTCATGATGCCCTAGGGGAGCCTGCATACCTATTACCATATCCCAAGACAGATGATGCAGAGTTGCTGCTGCTCCACTGGCCTCTGCAGAATCATGTAGGTTGAATTCCAGCGGGTACCCACATCTATGATGAGACGCTTGTGAGACATCTCTAATTCCTCATGCTTTTCATTGAGAAGATCACCCACCTTCATGCTTAGGTGGAAGTGACTAGCTATTTTTCTACACTTCTCTAGTAAGCCGTGCAGGTATGCACACTCTGGATCCCTGGACCACAGTCCCAGGGCCTCCTTCACTGCTAGGTGCAGGGTGTGAGCGAAGCATTGTACACCATGATAGGGGTGTGCATTCATTTTGAACTTAAATGTAAAACACTACTTTTTTTTTTTTTAACTTAAAAAAGTGATGAGGCGAAAACGATCGGATTTCCAACTTATTCAACATAGCTATGTTGAATACGTTGGAAAGCGATTGTTGATCCAAAATAAAATTTAAACCCCTCACCTTCCTTAATCCCCCCCCAAAGACTTACCACAACTCCCTGGTGGTCCAGCGAGGAGTCAGGACGCCATTTCTGAACTCCTTTGCGAGGAGCACGTGACGTCGGCGCCACGTCGGAGTGACGCGGCGTCACATGATTCCCCCGGGTTCGCTCCGGGACCCTCGTTCGACCCAAAGGAACTTTTGGCCAGCTTGGGGGGTGTCAGGAGGCCCCCCCAAGGCCAAAAGTTCCTTTGGGTCGAACGAGGGTCCCGGAGCGAACCCGCGGGAATCACGTGACGCCGCGTCACTCCGACGTGGCGCCGACGTCACGTGATTCCCCGCGG
Organism: Rhinatrema bivittatum; assembly: GCF_901001135.1. NCBI lineage: Eukaryota > Metazoa > Chordata > Amphibia > Gymnophiona > Rhinatrematidae > Rhinatrema > Rhinatrema bivittatum. The sequence goes on from NC_042619.1 coordinate 57,302,763, forward strand.
GTTCGCTCCGGGACCCTCGTTCCACCCAATAGGAACTTTTGGTCAGCTTGGGGTGTCAGGAGGCCCCCCCAAGCTGGCCAAAAGTTCCTTTTGGGTCGAACAAGGGTCCCGGAGCGAACCCGCGGGGAATCACGTGACGCCGCGTCACTCCGACGTGACGCCGACATCACGTGCTCCTTGCAAAGGAGTTCAGAAATGGCGTCCTGACCCCGCTGGACCACCAGGGAGTTTTGGTAAGTCTTGGGGGGGGGGATTAAGGAGGGTGAGGGGTTTAAATTTTTATTTGTACATATGGACATAGACTCAACTTATGGAATTCTCCATATGTCCATATTGACCGCAAATGACCCCCCCTTTCGACTTATGGACTTATGAACATAAACTTTTGGTCTGCACCCCTACACCATGATAACTACAGTCAGATGCTGCCTTGAGCATACTAGAAATTGTCAGTGATAAAGAAACCTGCATTGAAATTTCTGGCTCTCTGATCCAGCTGCCAGCCCTGCAGAATTTCTCGAATCGCTACTAAAATATTGGCAGAGGTATAGGAACCAACCACTAGGTGAGTGTGAAGCAAAAAAAACCCACCTGCATCCTGTTGCTCCAGCCCCTGTGGAGCTGATGCCTGCCCCAACTTTGGCCAGGTCCCACCAGTGTGCCATCAGAGAAAGAAAGGAGTGTGAGGTGTTTGTGGATGTCCATATGTCACTTGTGAAATGTACAATGCTCCCGTGCCTTCACCAGCAGCACCTGCACATGGCTCCGACAATGTTTGTACAAATTCTGCTGAAAGTTGTTCTGGAGGGCACTTTATAATTTGGTGCTAGAAGCTGTAGTAAATGCTTGAGACCCATATTCTTATAGTCCGTGTCACCACTTTGGATGCTGCCTGCCTCTTTCCCCAAGACAGTGCCACCGAACACCACCCCATTTCCTCCTTTGTAGGCTGTCACATCTTAGCTTTAGATGGATGCTGCTGCCAGACTGCCACCTGACTAGAAGAAGGAGCCGAAGTCTTGGAAGGAGCTTGAGGAGCACTCATCCCCTTTTCAAAGACTAGTGTCCTCTGTCTTGCAGAAGGGGCCCCTTCTCCAGATGCATATTGAAGGGATGCTGCTTCTTCAGTTGAGCTCCTTTCCATAACTGATAATGTTGCCTAGTTGCTTCCCTCATCTGATGTCCTTTGCACAATAGTTACAACATGCAAGGAGTGGGTCCTCCCTCATTTGAAAATGCCTCCAGATCACAGATTTCTTTGTGATCTCTTGCCTCTGTCTTCATCCTTTGGGGACAATGATGCTTCTGGCAGTGAAGTGGGGTGGTCACAAATGGAGCCTGAGACTCTGCAGCAGAGGATTTCCTCATCCTCTGTTTCTCCATGTCAGTATGACCTGCTCTCCCTCATTAACATGTCCTCCTGCCTCTCTCTCTCTCCTCTGTCGTGAAGTGGAAGCTAGCACAGTTCTTACTAAACCTCCTAATACAAGGTCTTGAGCTAATGCCTCTGCTTCAGGAAATCCTTTGAAGGGAGATTCATCAAGCTCTGAATCAGACAAGGATGACAAAATTGATCTTAAAGTCTCTGCTGCACTAAGCGCTAGGGCTAGATTTTAAAAGCCATGCGCGCGCTGGCGCGCCTATTTTGCATAGGCCACCAGTGCGCGCAAAGCCCGGACGCGCGTACGTCCCGGGGCTTCGTAAAAGGGGTGGGGGCGTGTCTGGGGGCGTGTCCAGGGACGGTTAGGGGCAGGTCCGGTGGTGTGGTGATGGTTTGGGGGTGGGCCAGGAGGGCGGTCCCGAGTCCCCCAGCACTGCGGCCTGTGCCAGGGATGCCAAGGCAGCACATGCAAGTTACGCCTGCTTCAAGCAGGCGTTACCTTGCACAACAAAGGTAGGGGGGGATTTAGGTAGGGCTGGGGGGTGGGGTAGATAGGGGAAGGGAGGGAAGGTGGGGGGACTCGGAGGGAATGGAGGGAACGGAGGCAGGCTGCGCAGCTCCGCTTGTGCAGGCTGACGATTTGCGCAGCCTTGCGTGCGCCGACCCTGGATTTTATAATACGCGCGGCTATGCGCGTATCTTATAAAATCCGGCGTACTTTTTTGTTCGCGCGCGTACTTATTTAAGATCTACCTTTATTGGTTTATGTTTCACCCTTGTACTTGTACTTCCAAAGGCACCAGTGGTTAGAGATGGCAGTGGTAAAATCGTTCGGTTCGGGCTCGTTTTGGTGCAGTCATTTATGGTTTCCTCAATAGACTTTTGTAATGTTTTTTACATGGGTTTTGCCAGGAGTTAGTACCCATGCATTGCAGGTAATGCAAAATTCTGCTGCAAGACTTGTTATATGAGGCTAACCTTAGGATCGTGTAATTCCTCCTTTATGTGAATCACATTGGTTACCCCCCAAATATTGAATTCAATTTAAACTTTTGGTTATAATTTGTAATAATTTGATATTGGATGGGCCATTATATTTAGAGTCTTTTGAATTCCTGTGTTCAGGCTGCTCTCTTCACTCCCAGGAACTGTTTTTTTTTTTTTTTTTTAAGGTTCCTTCAATAAAGAGGCTCATTTATCAGAGACTAGAAAAGGGGCCTTCTCAGTTATTGGTCCAATAATATGGAATTTAATGCACAGAGAATTGCGTGATTTGTCTGCCTTGAAATTGTTTTGTAAACAACTGAAGACCCTTTTATTTTTGGAAGCTTATGGGAGTTAAAGTAATCATTTACAGTGTCTTATATTAATGCACAGGATTTATTTTGTTGATTTTATTTTTAAACTATTTTAGATGTTTTACAAATGTTTTATTTGATTGTATTTTGTACTGTGTTTATTTTATGTTTTGTTACCCACCTAGCACACCTGGTTTGATATAGTCGAGAATAAATGTTTTAAAATAAATAAATAAATATCTGGCATCAGAATTCTGTTACACCATTAGGGCTCAAATAATGGAACTTGGAAATAAGGAGGTCTATATTCAAAAGCATTTAGCAGGCTAACTCAGAGGTTAGCCAGCTAAATTAATATTTGGGCACTTATCCAGTTAAATTCTATATTGCTGATAAGAGAACCAGCTAGAAATTAGCCAGCTAAGGGGGTTATTTTCTAAACATTTATCGCACGTGAAAAGGGCCTTATCGCATGCAATAAGGCCCTAACGCACACGATAAACCCCTATCGCACATGTCAACGATAAAGAATCTTACCTTTTGCCGTCAGCGAAGTCGTCGTGGAGTCAGCTCCAAGGCCGCCCTAACTCCTCCCCTTTCTGTGCGGACTCCACCCCGATTTAGCTATCGCATGTGAAAAGGGGTTTTCGTGTGTGAAAGCTTTCAAAAATGACCCCCTTAGTCAGCTAAGTCGTGTCAGGTCAAAGAGCTATCCTAAAGTTAGGCATCTATAGTTAGCAGGCTATGTTTAAGATAGCCAACTATATTCAATAGTGCAGTTTCACTATTGAACATACCTCCAAAGTTAGCTGGATATGGAGGGGTGGATGATGGGAAAATATCGGCCCAGGGAATGTTTATCCATACTGGCCCATGGGTATACAATTGCATTCTCCCAAACTAATCATACTGTACATGTTCACTCAATCTCTCTCAAATATACACTCACACAGGCTCTCTCCCCATCATACACAGACACTCTAACACTCACTGGCTCTCTCCTCATACAACACACTAACATTCACTGGCTCTCTCCCCCTCATACACAGACACACTAACACTCACTGGCTCTTTTCGTCTCTTATACATACACACACTCTCTTACTGGTTCTTTCCTTCCCATATATATACACATATTCTCTCACTTGCTCTCTCCTCCTCATACAAACACTCATTCACTGGCTCTCTCACAATCCAGGCCTCCTCTTCTACTGCAGGCACCAGAGGATTTGCAGGGCCTTTGTATTAAGAAACTGCTGGGAGAGGTGTGCCGGCTCTGGTAGGCCTCTTTTTTAGCTGGGGGCAGGGGCCACAGTGTCAGCGGTTCCGCTGGTCATTTGTAGTTAAAATTCCTGTGGGAGGAGCATGCTGGCCCTGTTCTGCTAAGCTTTCTCTTCAGCCTGCTGGTTCCTTCCTTCTTCTGCTGCAGGTGGGAAGGCTTTTGCTGGTAGCCCCGTTGGTTTTTTTTTATTAGTCACTGGCAGGAGATTTAGTGGCAGTAGCCCCTCTGGGCTTTTTTCTCAGCCGTGGGTAGGAGGGTCGGTGGCGACAGCCTTTCTAGGCCTCTTCTTTTATTCCTTGTTTGCAGGCTGTGGGAGCTGGGGACCCATGCCAGGACTGCAGTTCTACAATTAGGCAAGGGCCAGACATGGTGCAAAATTGTAAGGCAACAGCAGCCCGCAGCCCGCAAACAATTCCATGGTGCCTGGAGTCCGGCATTTGTAAAAATAGGCCAGGGCAGAAGCAGTGGGAGACCACATGACCAGGCAGACTGGCCCACCAGGGCATGCCCAGTCCCATGATAGGCCAATCTGCCCCTGCGGACACGTTTTTCCAACTAATTTTGCAAGCCGGACTGTGTCTGATTATGGACCTCTCTATGTAAAGAGCAATGCAATAGTATATTGTCGACATAACAAATAATTGTACTAAAGTTCGAAAATCATTTTTCTACAAAACATAGTGTAAAGTACAGTATGCAATTTATAAAATCTGGTTTTAAAAATAGACTTTAGCTGAGGTAAAAAAGTTAAATTGCAAATATGCATGTTTGCTCTAAAAGTTGGTGTAATTTATGTGTGTAACAGCCACAAGTTTCTTGTGGGCTGTTATAAAATTAACCCCAAAATATAATGACTTTATACTTCTTGTTATGAATTCGCTGCCCGCAGGTCTCCCCCGAGCAGACTTCACTCACCCCCATGCTGCTTTCTTCTGCCCGGTGCGGCACGGACGCCACCGGAGTCGGGCCCTCAACACGGCTGGAGCCGCAGACTGTAGTTCTTCCTGCGGCCCGGAGGCAGCCTGGACTCGTCCTCTTCACCGCGGCCGGAGCCGCGGACTTTCTGCCTCTCCATCGCGGCCGGAAGCCGCTGCCGACGTCTCTTCATCTTCACGGCGCAAAGGCCGCATCCCCGGGTCGGAGTGGCAGCTGGAGCCGCCCCCGAGGCTTCCTGCAGTGGCTGGAGCCGCTGCCGACATCTGGCCTGCTCCTCAGGCCTAGCCCTGCGTCTCTGGCTCTGTGCGTCAGTGCAGGCCGCTGTCCGCGGTTCTGCATAGCTTCCTGCTCTCCCTTAGGTGACGGTGCGTGCCTCTCTTCAAGATTTAAAGGGCCAGACACAGGAAGTGTGCTGGCCCCACCTTTAATAGGACTTCCTGTACCAGCCCTATAAAAGGGCTGCCCCGTCAGTCAGTCTTGGCCTTGCACCGGAGTCCCGTTCTCAGCGTGGTCCGTGAGCAGCCTCCTCGGGCTGTGTAGGGTGCGCAGTGGGACAGGGTGGTCCGCGACTCAGTCCCGCGGGTGGGCTGAGTAGGGCGCCCTGAGAGACAGTGCCAATGTCCTTCCGCCCAGCTTGCTCTCGTCTCATCTGGACTTCATCAGTTCCTCGTCTCGCCCTGGATGCCATTGCATCATTCTTGGTATCATGTCTTGTTCCTGATGTCGTCGCATCGACCCTGGTCTGGGATGCAGTTGCATCGACCATTGGTCAGTGTTGTCTTCACATCAGCCTTGGTGTCTTGTCTAGTGCCAGCCTTCGTCTCTGATGCCGTCTGCATCAGCCTTGGTGTCAAGTCCTCGTCTGCGATGCCATTGCATCGATCCTGCTGTCATGTCTTCGTGTCAAGGCCCATCTGCCCTCGACCTCAGGCCAGGCCTGCTGCTCCATGCTGTTCCATGCAGCAGGTCCAAAACGGCTCGGAATGGTCGGAGGACCATTCACATTCCAACATCATCATATTGTTGGCCTTGGGAGCTTGCAGGCCTGGCAGAGGGTAAGACCTTCAGCCATGGTGGAACATGCCGTCAACCCTCGATCCGGTCCTGGATCTGTCTGGGGTTGGACTGAGACCCCGGGGCACACTAAAAACACCCCAACGTAACACTTCTCTTTTAATCTCCTCTTTTACTTCCATTTCACATGGTGTTATGGAATTCAGTTATTTATTTAGTTAATTTTGCCAGCATAAAAAAGTTAAGCCATATTTCTGTGCATTTAAAACTAGCACTTTATTAAAGTTCTACTATGTTATAATAATGTTGCGTTTACAATTTTATTAACTTAAAAAAAACTTTTCTAAAAGAGTATTAGCTACTATTTCAAAATTAATAGATTATAGTTCACACTTCTCCTACAATGTGAAAGTTTTTAGATGAGTTAATAGAATGTCAAGTTCTATTATCTGATATCTAGAGAAATGACCTGACTGGCACAAATCAAAGCTTCAAAGTGTTAGCAAGATACCCCAGAGAGCAAAAGCCACTGACCTGCTTCTTGGTGATAAAAATGTGTCCAGACCTATATAAAAATAACTTCTGGTGTGGATAGAAAGGCACCTTAACTCTATAAAGGTCAGACATTTTAAAGTTACTTCATAAAAATGCATGAAAACAGTAATTCCATATCCAATAACTTTTTTTTAAACAAATTTTAAATTAATATTGTGTCACTGTTAAAGAAGAATCATAAGCTATATTATCCTTTTTAAGTTTTAAAACATTTTGTTCTGCTGATGGCATTGCAAAATGATGATTTGCTAATGTTTCATGTTTTAGTAGGGCTTAGATGGAAGGTTGGCCATGTCTGAGTGCCTCTTCATGGGAAAGGGAAAATAATTCCCTTCTCCTGCCTTGTACTCCATAAGGCAGAGCATGGACTTGGTGAGGTGAGAATTAAAAACAAAAAAATGACAGAATCCCTCACAGACAACACAAAAGCAGCAGTAGCAATTCAAGAAAGAAGACAGCACGTGCCACTGTATGTGCAATAGGGGGCATCTCTTTGCCTCCGAAGCAAACATCCACTGGGGGCATGTCTAAACTGCAGGGCATTCACCCTTAGGAGAGGCTGTTGCCTGCTCTGGGTTGTCAGAGATGAAAAGAAGTGGCAAGACAATCAGATAAAAGGGAGATAGAGCTATGCTAAGAACTAGGGATGCACATTTGTTTTAAACAAATGCTGAAATGGTAATGAATAAAACAGAGGACAGCGCAGTTTTTGGAATCCAAGGAATCACAAGATCCAAGGCGGAGTGTTTTTTTTTACCACAGAGAAATCTTGTCTGACGAATCTGATCAATTTCTTTGATTGGGTGACCAGAGAGTTGGATCGAGGGAGCAAGTTAAATGTAGTGTACTTGGATTTCAGTAAGACCTTTGACATGATTCTGCCCCGTAGAATGTCCTTGGTATGGGACCTAGAGTAATTGATTGGGTTAGAAACTAGAGATGTGCATCGGGTGCCCGATTGTTTCTGCTGCTTTCGGTTTCGTGTACTTGTGGGAAAAGTTTGTATTCCCGCGGATCGCATTTTTTTTCATATAAAATCGTTTTCAGTTTAGCACGGGCCATCCATTGCTCCTACCATGTGACAGGGGCCAGCCAATGGCACCGATAACCCCTGTCACATGGTAAGGACTAGGGATGTGAATCGTTTTCCATATCGTCTTAACGATAGAAATCGTGTGGCAGGAGAAGAAAATCGTGTTTGGCACGATTATTTCATTGAAAAATCGTTAAAAATCGTTTTTTCCGATTAGTGCGCACTAACTCGAGTTAGTGCGCACTAACTCCCCGTTAGTGCGCACTAACTCAAAATGATACAAATAGACACTTTCCAGGTCACTGAAGGTCAGTTAGGAATGAATATGTGTTCCTATTGGCTGGCAGCCCTCTTATCTATTGATGTTACCAAGGTTTCCACTGAGGTGATGGTTGGGGGATGGGAAATGGAACTGGAAACTCATGAACACCAACAGAAAATGAAACAAAGTGTTCACACTTCCCAGGTCAGTAAAGGTCACTTAGGAATGAATGTATTCCTATTGGCTGGCTGTGCTCTTATCTATTGATGTTACCAAGGTTACCACTGAGGTAATGGTTGGGGGGATGTGAAATGGAAACAGTTGGAAGCTTGACATGTGATGATCAGCACTCACGTGACTAGAACTTCTTTGTTTATTATTTTTGTTAGCAGGCACCTGAAATGCTAGTGCATGTTGAATTTGCCAATCACTGTGCATTTTAGAAAGGTGGTCCTGGCTGGAACTGTACACAGTTCAAATATATGTAATTGATTGTTGGTAAGTGTATTTTTTAAGTAGCCACACTGGCACAAGTATGTTTACTTTTCCTCCTACTTAACTCACTAGCTCAGCTTTGTAAGAAGGGCTTCTCTGCTTGAGTGAGGGTCAGGCAGCCCCCCCCTGTCTGTGAAGCCAGCCTCTCACTAGTAATGCAGGGAGGGAGCTGTCTCAGACTTCACCATCCTCCTCCCCCCCCCCCCCCCTCACCCACACACCATTCACTAGCTGGGACATGGGGGAAGTCAGGAGTGAGGGTCAGGCAGCTCCCCCCTGTCTGTGAAGCCAGCCTCTCACTAGTAATGCAGGGAGGGAGCTGTCTCAGACTTCACCATCCTCCCCCCCCCCCTCACCCACACACCATTCACTAGCTGGACATGGGGGAAGTCAGGAGTGAGGGTCAGGCAGCTCCCCCCTGTCTGTGAAGCCAGCCTCTCACTAGTAATGCAGGGAGGGAGCTGTCTCAGACTTCACCATCCTCCCCCCCCCCCCCCCACCCACACACCATTCACTAGCTGGGACATGGGGAAGTCAGGAGTGAGGGTCAGGCAGCTCCCCCCTGTCTGTGAAGCCAGCCTCTCACTAGTAATGCAGGGAGGGAGCTGTCTCAGACTTCACCATCCTCCCCCCCCCCCTCACCCACACACCATTCACTAGCTGGGACATGGGGGAAGTCAGGAGTGAGGGTCAGGCAGCTCCCCCCTGTCTGTGAAGCCACCTCTCACTAGTAATGCAGGGAGGGAGCTGTCTCAGACTTCCCCATCCCCCCCCCCCCCCCCTCACCCACACACCATTCACTAGCTGGGACATGGGGGAAGTCAGGAGTGAGGGTCAGGCAGCTCCCCCCTGTCTGTGAAGCCAGCCTCTCACTAGTAATGCAGGGAGGGAGCTGTCTCAGACTGGTATCAGGGTTAGGGCACTGTGTGCAGGAAGATCACAACAACTCCTGGTATTAATAGGGATAGGGCACTGTAAAGAGATGACTGTAGTAGATTGAATAAAGATCTGATGTTTCTGCTCTCCTCACACCAAACAAAACAACACACAAGCAGAGAAGCCCTTCTTACAAAGCTGAGCTAGTGAGTTAAGTAGGAGGAAAGTAAACATACTTGTGCCAGTGTGGCTACTTAAAAATACACTTACCAACAATCAATTACATATATTGAACTGTGTACAGTTCCAGCCAGGACCACCTTTCTAAAATGCACAGTGATTGGCAAATTCAACATGCACCTAGCATTTCAGGTGCCTGCTAACTAAAATAATAAACAAACAAGTTCTAGTCACGTGAGTGCTGATCATTACATTACTTTTTTGTCAAGCTTCCAACTGTTTCCATTTCACAGCCCCCAACCATTACCTCAGTGTTAGCCTTGGTAACATCAATAGATAAGAGCACAGCCAGCCAATAGGAATACATACATACATATTCATTCCTAAGTGACCTTTACTGACCTGGGAAGTGTGAACACTTTGTTTCATTTTCTGTTGGTGTTCGTTAGTTTCCAGTTCCATTTCCCATCCCCCCAACCATCACCTCAGTGGTAACCTTGGTAACATCAATAGATAAGAGGGCAGCCAGCCAATAGGAACACATATTCATTCCTAACTGACCTTCAGTGACCTGGAAAGTGTTTTATTTGTAATCATTTTCAGTTAGTGCGCACTAACTCGAGTTAGTGCGCACTAACACGATTTAACGATTTTTAACGATAATCGTTAGAATTTCTATTGTATCGTGTTCTATAACGATTTTAAGACGATATAAACATTATCGGACGATAATTTTAATCGTTGAAAAACGATTCACATCCCTAGTAAGGACAAAGGGCCATCGGCGCCATTTTGTTTACTGGCAGTCATGGCCCGAGAATGGAAGATCGCTCCCGGGACCCCTGCTGGACCACCAGGGACTTTAGGTAAGTTTGGGGGGGGGGTCGGGAGGGTGGGGGATTGTAATAATTAGATCTGAAGGGTTGGGGTGGGTTTGGGGTTTTTTTTTCCTGTGTGCCCTTTCTCCCCTCCCCCCCAAAATGATAAGAAAACCACACAAAAGTTTGTGGGGTTTTCCTTTCATCATAAAAACTGTGCATATCTCTATTAGAAACTGGCTGAGTGGGAGGTGACAAAGGGTAGTAGTAAACAGAATTGTTTCTGAGGAGGGGAGTTATTATAGGTGGTGTGCCTCAGATCAATCCATGGACCTGCTCTTTTCAAACATTTTTATAATAGACATAGAGGAAAGATTGTCAGGAAAGTTTTCCTTTTTGCCAGATACCAAAATCTGTTACAAGGTGAACAGCCAGGAGGGTGCTAAAAACATGAAAAGGGATCTAACGAAGATGGAGGAATGGTCTAGGGTCTGGCAGCAAAAGACATAATGCTAAAAAAATGTAAAGTAATGCATTTAGGTTGCAAAAACCCAAAGGAGAGGTATGATATTGGAGGTGAAATTCTTTTAAGCTCAAAGAAAGAGTGGGATCTGGGAGTGATTATATCTGATGATCTTAAGGTGGCCAAATAAAAAAAAAGTATGAAAAAGTGGAATATAAATCTAAATAAATAAAAATAAAAAATAAAATAGGTAGATAAAGTAGAGATATGAATCGGAACCGGAATAGGTTCGGTTCCAGTTCCGATTCAAATCTTACAATTTTTATAGTCCGGCACGATTTGTTTTTTGTTTATCGGCTGCGCCCGAGCCGATAAACAAAAAAGCCCACCCCGACCCTTTAAAAATGACCCCTTTGCTTCCCAAACCCCCCAAAACTGTTTTAAAAATTACCTGGTGGTCCAGTAGGGCCGCGGGGAGCGATCTTCCGCACTCAGGCCATCGGCTGCGCTAATAAAAATGCCCTTACCATGTGACAGGGTATCCGTGCCATTGGCCGGCCCCTGTCACATGGTAGGAGCACTGGATGGCCTGTGTCATCTTTAAAAATGGCGCCGGCCAAGATGGCACGGATACTCTGTCACATGGTAAGGGCAAAGGACCATCGGTGCCATTTTTATTAGTGGCAGCCGATGGCCCGAGAGCGGGAGATCGCTCCCTGTGCCCCCACTGGACCACCATGGTAATTTTTAAAATGGTTTTGGGGGGGTTTGGGAGGGAGGGGGAAGCAAAGGGGTCATTTTTAAAGGTTGGTGGGGTTTTTTTATCGGGCCATCGGCGCCTTTTTATTAGTGGCAGCCAAAATGGCACCGATGGCCTGAGAGCAGGAGATCAGTTCCGGGGCTTCCACTGGACCACCAGGTACTCGTAAAAGTTTTTTGGGGGGTTCGGGAGGGTGGGGGAAGGTAAGGGTTTAGTTTTAAAGGGTCAGGGTGGGTTTAGGGGTTGTTTTGGTGTGCCGGTTTTCCTGCCCTCCCCCCAAAATAACTCCCGTTAGTGGACACTAACCCATTACGGTTTTTCACGATAAATCGGGGGGGAATTTCTATTGTATCGCGCACTCTATCAATTTTGACGATTTCAAAATATCGGATGGTTTTTTAAAATCATTCAAAAAACGATTCACATCCCTAAGCTAAAGCAATGACAAAAGCTAGAAAGATGCTTGGTTGTATAGGGAGAAGAAAGGTCAGCAGAAAAAGGGAGGTGATACTGCCCCTGCATAGGTCTCTTGTGAGACCTTCTCTGGAATACTGTGTACATTTTTTTTAATTTATTTATTTATTTAGACATTTTAGAAACCATCATTCCATGTATAGATCACAACGGTTTACAAAGTGACATTCATAATTATAACTGAACAAGTAAGCAAGCAAAGACTGGTTATAGAGGTGGTAATCACAGGCAGGCATTAGTGTCAATCAAGTGAAGTTTTCTAGTACATATAAGCAATTGATCTTATACATAAGGCAATGGGTACAGGTAATTAAAATGATAGTCTTCACATCTACATCTACTTCACATCTACTTCACATCTACTTCTTCATTGGAAGATAGAAATTATTCTCAAAAAGCTCAAACCTGCATCTCACCCTCTGGACGCAATTCCATCCAACCTGCTTCTCTCCATTGCTAGTACCATTTCCAAACATATTGCAAAAATCATCAATTGTTCGCTCTCACAGGGTCATGTACCAGACCCTCTTAAACTTGCTATCCTAAGACCTCTGCTAAAAAAACCGAATCTCTCCCCGGATGATCCAGCTAACTTCCGCCCTATTGCAAACCTTCCATTCATTGCAAAAATTTTGGAAAGAATAGTAAACCAGCAACTCACAGAATTCTTGAACAACAACAAAATCCTCTCCCCATATCAGTTCGGGTTCAGAAAAGCCCGCAACACTGAAACACTCTTAATCACACTTACAGACACCATCCTCACAAGTCTGGATAAAAAACAACCAAGTCTTCTCATTCTCCTCGACCTTTCTGCGGCTTTTGACACAGTGAACCACGCCTATCTTTTAGATCGTCTATCGGACATCGGCGTCAAAGGCACCGCCCTAAGCTGGTTCAAGTCATTCCTTCAAAACAGGACCTACAAGGGTCAAAATCAACAGTGAAGAATCCCTACCTGTCGGCTCTACGTTGGGAGTTCCCCAGGGCTCTTCGCTATCCCCAACCCTCTTCAATATCTACCTCCTCCCTCTCTGCCATCTCCTCACTAGTCTTAATCTAATCTTCTATCTGTACGCAGACGACGTACAAATTCTCTTACCAATTACCAAATCATTAAGCAAACCCTCGAGTCTTGGGACACCTGCTCAAGTCAATAAACAACCTTCTATCAAGCCTTAACTTGATCCTGAACACAAAAAAGACGGAATATCTACTTATCTCACACGACGGCAATTTCACACAGTTTAACCCACTTCCTGCAAACCCTTCCTTCCTTCTCCTCCGAAGTCAGAAATTTAGGAGTCCTCATGGATAACAACTTAACTTCAAAAAGCTTCATCAACACCACCAAGGACTGCTTTTTCAAACTCCAAGTTTTAAAACGACTCAGACCTCTCCTCCACTTCCAAGACCTTCCGTACAGTACTTCAGGCAATCATTTTCTCAAAGATAGACTATTGCAACTCACTCCTGATTGGCCTCCCTGCAAATACTATCAAGCCATTACAGATGGTACAAAATGCTGCTGCCAGGATTCTAACAAGATCCAAAAAATGGGACCACATCACCCCCATTCTGAAGATCACTCCACTGGCTCCCTATCAATTTCAGAATACTGTTAAAAGTTCTAACCATCACCCCACAAAAGCAATTTCAACATCACACCTTTGGATCTCAAGTTCCCTCTCAGACTGCACTTACCATCCAGGCCGGTAAGAGCAGCATATAAAGACACCCTCCAAGTTCCCTTTCAAAAAACAACTTCAGGAATGAGAGCCCTCTCAGCGTCTGGTCCAAAAACACTGGAATTCTCTCCCTCCAACCTACGGCTAGAACACCTGCCCGGTTACTTTTAAGAAAAGACTCAAAACCTGGTTGTTCAATCAGGCCTTTTCCCATTCATCATTTTCCCATCCATCAGGCCTCTCCAGATGATACAGAATGCTGCAGCTAGAATCCTGACAAGCACCAACCAGAATGATCATATTACACCCATCCTTCCGAAATCTACACTGGTTACCAGTCAATTACAGAGTCCCTTCACAAATCTTTAACATTAATACACAAATTCATCTATAATCTCCTTTATCTCGACCTTGAAATTCCATTAAAACTCCATACTTCTAACAGGCCAATGAGAGAAATATCCAAAGGAACGCTACAAGCCCCTCCAACCAAAGCCACAACGACTCATCGCATCCAGGGACCGAGCATTTTCGACAGCAGGCCCAGCCATCTGGAACAAACCTCCCTGCAGAACTTAGGCTGGAACCTTGCCTGCTAACTTTTAAGAAAAAACTCAAAACGTGGCTGTTCCGCCAAGCCTTCCCAGAACCCTGGGGATACACATTAGGCGTTATCTACCCATGATTAATGGATCCTCCCCTCCTCTGAATACCTTGACAAGCATGGATACCGACTCTAAACATGTGGACTATCTCTAGTCCTGGACTACCTCTAGTCCGAATTTGTTTCTCTCCCTTTAACTTAACTTTATATTTCTCTTCTAGCTTCCTAAGCTTCCAAGTTCCCCGTCCTCGTTGTAATGTAACTTTGTTTTTTCTTCCTTTATCTAGTTATTTTACCCCTGTTCGATGTAAAACCGTCCTGATATGGTATTTAACCATGAAGGTCGGTATAGAAAAATGTTAAATAAATAAATAAATAAAATTCAGATAATCCTCTGAATTAAATTCCTCCCCGTTCCTCAGCAGTATTTACACTTTTCCTATTCATTTATATCTCCTTAGTCAAAAATTTCAATGTTCAGATTTGCTCCTCTACTTAGCTCCTGTTGCCTTCACTACGGTTCACATACCTAATCCTCACATCCACTAGCCGTTTATTATATTTGTACAGTGACACCCTATGCCCCTCTGTTCCAAGATTTCAGTTGGTGCTATACCTTAGCGTCAACCCCTAGTTTTCTGTTGCTTAGAGTCCAAGACCTAAGCCTCTGCGATCACATATGTATTATATTTACGCTCTTTGAGACATTGTTTCTGTACAAATGTTAAATGTTATTCTGCTTGTTTTTGGTTAATAAGATATTTTATTTTAGTTTCTTTGTAATTGTTTCACATTTGAAGCTCTGTCAATGTTCAATGTAATTGCTTTCATTTACTGAAGCACTGTTTCTGTTCAATGTAAACCGAACTGATTTGTAAACCCTTACAAGAATTTCGGTATATAAAACTGTTAAATAAATAAATAATCTTAGTCAGTGGGTTGTTGTTGAGACCACACCTTCAAAAGGATATAAACAGGATACAGCCAGCTCAGAGGGTGGCAACTAAAATGGACAGTAGTCTTCATTCTAAAGCATATAGGGATAGACTTCAGGAGCCTAAACATGTACACCCTAGAGCAGTGATGGCGAACTCCAGTCCTCGAGTGCCACAAATAGGCCAAGTTTTAAAATTGTGGCTATCCTGGAATCCTGCCCTGTTTATGGCACTTGAGGACTGGTAGTTCACTATCTCTGCCCTAGAGGAAAGAGGAAGATATGATAGAACTTTTAAATATCTCAAAGATTTCCATGTACAAAAGGCAAGCCTCTTTCAATAGAAAGGAAGATCTAAAAAACAAGGGGTTAGTGTTGGGAGGTGGTAGAGACAAAAACAGTATCTGAATTCCAAGAAACCATGGGATAAATACAGGGGATCTCAAGTAAGTGATTGGAATTCTAAAGCTAAATTAATTAGAGGATGGGTAGACTGGATGGGCCATATGTTATTTTCTTCCATTAGTTTTTCTAGTTTCTATTTTGGGTTTGATATGATTGGATCAAATTGAAAATGGCCTCTAATGAAAATACCTGAAATCTTTCAGGTATTTTTGTTTTTGTGTGCTGGGAAGAAACATTTTTAAAAAACAGTCTCCTGGGTTGCCAACTAGCTTCTGATTTTCCAAATCAGGATGATCCAGTCCGTGTTTTACCCCATTGCCTGCATGAAGTTGTAGTCATGCTTTTTTAGGGAAATCAATAGGAAAACCAGTACTATAAGTCCATTGCCAGCAGTGGTAGTAAAACCAGGATTAGTGAAACTGTCCTGAAAATCTGGAGGCAAGTTGGCAACCCTAACCCCAAAAGAATCCTTGAGATCCAGGTTGTGCCCAGCTGGGGCCACCTGTACCCCTCTAACCCTCTTCCTGCTGCAACATATGTCTGAGTTTGTGCCTGGGCCTACCCAGCTGGCCCTAGCCAGACCTAGCTGGTGCTTGGCTGAGCCCCTCCTATTTTCCTCCCTCCCCCTCCATAAATGGCCTGGCGCTGGGGACCTTCATGTTCCCCCAATTACCCCATTTGTTGAAGGTCTGGAGGTCTTAAAGGGCAGGAACAATGCCCCACTCACTCCTGTCCTGACATGGTTTCCATAGAAATAGTGGCACTGGCCTTCCTGAGCTTTGATGAAATGATGTCACCCTTGGCATTTGTCTCAGGTGTGGTCAGTGCCATGTTGTACTACTATACAGAGGGCATTGTTCCTCCCCTTTAGGACCACTGGACCCCACAATTTAAAATCCAGGGTCTTAACATGATGTAAGCAAAATGGACAAATTTTTGCCAATCTAAGAGAAATAAATTGAACCAGGTTAGAACCTTTCTGCTTAGGCAAGCTTGTGCCAGTCAAGATAAATAGTAGGATGCTTGTAAAAATGTTATGAATGAAGGCACTATCCCCCATATTATGGTATGACTATTGGAGATGCAGGGTAAGTGATATAGCCAAGTAGCTCATGTGTGTGACAGATGAAGCTTCAGAAAACAGTGTCCTTAGCCTTGCTGGCCTATGTGGAAGAGGATGTGAGCTTATGAGGAAATGAAAACAATAGGGTTGCCTAGTGGCTCTAGACTTTATAGAAACATAGAAACATAGAAAATGATGGCAGAAGAAGACCAATCGGTCCATCCAGTCTGCCCAGCAAGCTTCACACTTCTTTTTTCTCATACTTATCTGTTTCTCTTGGCTCTTATTAACCTTAGGTTCTATTTCCCTTTCAACCCCCACCATTAATGTAGAGAGCAGTGATGGAGCTGCTTCCAAGTGAAATATTAAGTTTGAATAGTTGGTTAAGCGGCAGCATAGCTCTCTGCCGTTGAAGCAGAGAGCAATGCTGGATATCCGTGAAGTATTAGTTTTTCTTCTCCCCTGCCGTTGTAGCAGAGAGCTATGCTGGATATACATTGAAAGTGAAGTATGCCTTGAAAGACACATTAACTATAATCTAATATTGAAATGCCTAATAATTGGTAATTGAATAAGCCTAATAATTGGTAATACTTATAGCCCATGAACCCATCCCTGGTTTGTTTTTTTGGTTTTTTTTTCTTTTTTTAATTTGGAGATGGCAGCCCTCCATCCTTCCGCTCTGTGAAGGTGGAACACCAACCACTGGCCACTGGCATCCCGCTCCGTGAATGCCTCTTTGGCTACTGCCGCTCCGTGCAGTGTTTTGCTGCCTCCTCTTTATACGCTTCCTCTAGACCTGATGGATCCACAATGTTTATCCCACACCCCTTTGAAGTCCTTCACAGCTTTGGACTTCACCACTTCCTCCGGAAGGGCATTCCAGGCATCCACCACTCTCTCCGTGAAGAAATACTTCCTGACATTGGTTCTTAGTCTTCCTCCTTGGAGCCTCAGCTCGTGACCTCTGGTTCTGCTGATTTTTTCTGACGGAAAAGGTTTGTCCTTGTCTTTGGATCGTTAAAGTTTTTCAAGTATCTAAAAGTCTGAATCATATCACCCCTGCTCCTCCTTTCCTCCAGGGTGTACATATTTAGATTCTTCAATCTCTCCTCGTATGACATCCGATGAAGACCCTCCACCTTTTTGGTCGCCCTTCTCTGCACCGCTTCAATCTTGTCTCTGTCTCTTTGTAGATACGGTCTCCAGAACTGAACACAGTACTCCAGGTGATGCCTCACCAAGGACCT
The DNA here is from genome assembly GCF_901001135.1 of Rhinatrema bivittatum. NCBI lineage: Eukaryota > Metazoa > Chordata > Amphibia > Gymnophiona > Rhinatrematidae > Rhinatrema > Rhinatrema bivittatum. The sequence goes on from NC_042619.1 coordinate 57,320,534, forward strand.
GTACACTTCCCTTTTCTTACTCGATATTCCTCTCTCTATGCAGCCTAGCATTCTTCTGGCTTTTGCTATCGCCTTGTCGCATTGTTTCGCAGACTTCATATCATTAGACACTATAACCCCAAGGTCTCTCTCCTGCTTCGTGCACATCAGCCTTTCCCCCCCCCATCGAATACAGTTCATTAGGATTTCCACTCCCCATATGCATGACTTTGCACTTCTTGATGGATGGATTGATAAATTCCTGGTTTTACATCATTGCATGGATTTGTAGTTCTGATATCCCTATTGATTTCTCTAGTAAAGCAAGATTTCAAGTCCATTCAGGCCAAGGGGTAAAATCAGGAATGAATCAGCCTATCTTGAAAGTATGGAACCAGTTAAGTTACTCTGGCGCATCCCCTGGGAAGGACATCATTTTTAAGAAGATGAGAAGTAAAAAAGAGGATCATCACAGCCTGGTGGGGTTTTCAGACAGCTCCAGATTTTTAAGACAGGTTGATCCATCTAGTGCATGCTGGAATGTATTATGATTTCCCTATTGCATTCCCTAAGAACAGCAAGACTATAAGTACCTGCATGCAGGAAAGTAAAATCAGAACTGGATCAACCCATCCTGAAAATCTGGAGCCAGTTGGCAATCCTAAAGCCTGGCCTCTGGCCTCCAGGCATGGGCCTAGGCTGAGGCCCTGGATGAGGCCCCGGCATTGAGACCCAGCCTCTCCCAACTGGGCCCCAGTGTTGAGTTTGGACCTGATCCTAGGCTAAGGCCCAGGCATTAGGACCCAGCATCTGGACCAAACTGGGCCTGGGCTTTGTCCTAGGCTAAGGCCTAGGCATTGGGGCCTGGCCTCTGAGCCAGGCCCAGAATTGGGCCTTGGTCTGGGCCAATGTTTCAGATATCAGGACCCAGCCTGGGCATTGGCCAAGGCCCAGGTGTCAGGACCTGGCCTCTCAGCAAGGCCTTAACATTGGGCCTGGGCTTGAGCATTGACCTAGGCCGAGGCCCAAGGGCCTGGACCCAGCTTCTGGGCTGCGCACAGATGCTGGGTCTGGGCCTTGGCCTAGTCTGAAGCTCAGGCATTGGGACCCAGCCTCCGGCGTCAGGCCTGGACCTGGTCCTGGGCATTGTGCCTGGGCTGAGGCCTAGGTGTTGAGACTGGGCCTCTGGGATGCATCCTGGCATCAAGCTTGGTCCTAGGCCAAGGCTGAGGACCCGGCATCCTACCTAGCTCTCAGTGTCAAGCCTAGGCCTAGACATTGGAACCAGATCTGAAAGCCGGGCCTTTGCGTGTGGCCTAGTCCGAGATCACAACAACCTCCTACAATCTAGGCCAATACAAGGTCGAGGCTTTGGCTTGGACCTAGGCCTCTTCATCAGCTCTCCACCAGACTGAGTAAGTGGGGCCAGGTAGGATACTGGCCCCAGCATTTTTCTGGGTGGGAGGGATGGGTGATAGCGAGGCCGTGGGAGGCCATGTTTCTTTTTTTCATTTGTTTTTGAGGTGTTTTTAAAAAAAATGTTTATTTTGTTTTTGTAAACTTACGAAAATGAAATAAACATTAAATGAAATTGAATTCATGTAAGGAAACATCAATAATGATATTTTCTGAATCACTTTTTTTCTTTCGTTCTATATCTCTTTCCATCATTCTTTCTGTGTCTCCTTCTTCCTTTTGCCTATGCTACTGTAGTCAGAGAACCAGCAGAGGTTCCAGATCACAGAAAGATATAGTTCTGATGCATCTGAATTGAACTTGTTCAGGCTTTATCTAACTAATACCACCTTCCACAAGTCAGGTTTCTTTCCAAATTAAAAAATCTGTGGTAAATATGAATGAGCATTCAGATGGTCCAAATGTGAAATTTGAGCCAAAGAGTCAATTTTTGGTTTGGTTCAGGTCATCAGAACTGAATGGGCATAATCCCATGAAAAATCTTCTGAATCCTTTTTGGCTATTTTGGTTCAGTCCCATTAAAATCTATGGGGAAGCAAAACCAGACAGAGTGGAGACAGTTGGGGATGGAATAAGGAAGGAGCAGGACCAATCATGTTTCAATAATCTTCAAGTAGCCTATCCTGGCTGGCAGCTATATGGATTGACATCATCTTTTTATTAGGGGAGTGTAGAACTAAGAGCGCTTTGCGCATCCCGGGACCATTTTGTTCTAAGTCATTCATCTGTTGAATCTCGGAAAAAGAAGGCTTAACTTTTGAATTTCCTTGTTTCAAAATTCCAAAGTTAAAGAAGATTTTAGGAAAAACACATTATATTTAAAGGAGAAAGCGCTGGGGTAGATTTTATAAATTTACGCAAGTGCGTACTTTTGTTTGCGCACCAGGCGCGAACAAAAGTACACTGGATTTTATAAGATACGCGCGTAGCCGCGCGTATCTTATAAAATCCGGGGTCAGCGAGCGCAAGGGGGTGCACATTTGTGCAACTTGCATGCGCCGAGCCCGGCGCGCGCTGTCTGTTCCCTCCGAGGCCGCTCCGATTTCGGAGCGGAGCGGCCTCGGAGGGAACTTTCTTTCCACCCCCCCCGCACCTTCCCCTCCCTTCCCCTCCCTAACCCACCCCCCCGGCCCTATCTAAACTCCCTCCTACCTTTGTTGGCAGATTTACGCCTGCTGAAAGCAGGCGTAAATCTGCGCGCGCCATCACCCGACCCGGGGGCTGGTCCGGAGGCCTCGACCACGCCCCCTGGCCGGCGCCACGCCCCTGTCCCGCCCCCTGATCCCGGGCACGCCCCGGACACACCCCGGACATGCCCCCTCCCCGCCCCTTTTACGAAGCCCCGGGACTTACGCGCGTCCTGGTGCTGTGCGCATGCTGACGGCCTGTGCAAAATAGGCGCGCCGGCGTGCAGGGCTTTTAAAATCCGGCCCAAGATGTGTACTCTTGAAATCGCTGTCAAAATGCCCTAGTTGTATTGCTAGCAGCAGGAAGGAACAGTTGTAATCTCTCTGTCAGAGCATTGCAGAATAACTGTGTATAAGCAAGATACTATAAGACTGCACTTCTCTTCTACAGCAGACAGGCAGCACATGCCAGAGTCTGTAAGAAACATAAGGAGAGAGAGAGCAAATGATTTTCTCTTGCAACATGTGCAGAGTGGGCACTGACTGTTGCAGGGGGGGGGGGGGGCATCTTGCTTTCTCTGTGTAAAGTCAGTGACACTGCAACCCTGTGCTAATACCTCTGTGTGTCATCCTGTAATGAGTTCTTCCGTGCACAGTAAGCCTACCTCGGGATGTCAATGGTACTGTGCTTGCTGCCATAGCCCTCTGTCTGTACCTTAGGGTGAAAATGCACAAAAATCTGCTCCATCCCCTTCTGGATTGCCTCTTGCGAATGCAAGTAAAAATACACACTGAATCGGGTTTTGCACAATTTTTTACCCACACAACCCCTCAGTGTAGTTTTCAAAGCATGATTTACATGAATAACACAGGGTTTTTGGGCAAATAAAGCACATGGAAAACCAGGCCCATTAGGACTAGGACTTGCCTTTTCTGTATTAATGCTAAGATTCATGAACTGAACAATCTTTATATTAGTTTCAGTCTGGTTTTCCTTTGTTGTCTTCCTGCCATTCTGAAAGCTTTCTTATGATATTAAGTTACCCCTTCTGAAGGCTACCTATGTCTGTATTGAAACAGCCAAAGAAGCTGTCATGGTACTTTTCATGTTCTTGATAGTCTGTTGTACTTTAACAAATACAGGAAGGGCTTACATATAAGACAACCAACTATTTCTAGGGGTATCAAATCAGAAAAGTCTCATCTTTTTCATCCACATTTTTCATCCACATTTCCTCTCTGTCCCTTTCTCCTCTGTCACCACCCAGGCCTCATCAATCCTTCCCCTCCGACTGCCTAAACCTCAGCATTTCTTCTCCCTACCCAAACCTAATCTCTCCACCCTCCTTCCCCTACCGAACTCATTTCTTTCTTGTCCCCCATGAATTCTCAATTTTTCTCTCCTCTCATTACCCCCTACTATTACCTCATAACTTTGCCACAAGTGATCTGAAAATCATCTGTTTGCCAAATAAAAAAAGAAAGTCTTTGAAACAGCTATGGGAAACTGCAACAGTAAGACAAGCCAAAAAGCCCCCTTTATCCTTGAGATTAATGGGAAATAGTTTGTTTTTGTTTATTGACCCTGCAGTTCCCTCCTATTCCTTTGTAATTTCTGCTCAGTCAGGACCAGGGCTGGGATCCAGCACCATGAGCTTTTGTTAACAACTATCCTGGAATTTTTTCCCCAAAACTTTATCTCCCCACCTCCCCCAGCATACCTAGTCTGGCCGTTGCAATGACAGTCCTGGGCTGGGGGCCATGCACCAGGGGTTCTTATGGAACATGGTATTCCTGGGCCCCTGAATCCAGCCACCAGGTATCGCCCTTAAGCAATGTCCATAGCTCTCTCCCCCACCAAGAGAGCTGCAAACGCTGCATCTGGGGAGCAGAAGGTTTGACTCCGGGGATGAACCAGGGACTTTCTGCCCGGCAGTGCGCAGCACCTGACCACCTGAGATATTGGGCTGGCTGCAGAGTAAGACAGTTTTGGTGAAACAAAAACAATGTCCTCCTCACAGGTGGGGCTATCTTGCCATTTCATCATTAAGGGAAGCCCAACTATCATCTCTATGAGAGAGGGGTTTCAGATGTGTATGAATTGCCAGGGTTATTTAGGGTTCCATGAAGAACTGAAAGCCTATTGTTTTTTTTAAAGAATCATTTCCATGAGAGTGAAAAAGGAGGAAAAAATTAACAGAAAGTAGATTTATTTTACTACTATTGTGTTTGACTGCTTGGTTTTATTTATTTATTTATTTTTGACTGTTGTTCCTTTTTCAGAGATTTGTAATTGAATTTGAGGGTTGCAATAAATGTGAATAAATGTGTAAAAGTACAGGAATATTAGAATCGAACTTGATTCCCAGATTTCTAAAATTGTTTTAGTCTGAAAGCGATACATCTTCAATTCTTTCTGAGAGATTTTCAGTTGCCACTTGCAAGGTATAAGCATGTCTTTATCAAGACTGGTTTTGAAGTCAGAAATCTTACTAAAATCGTCTAAGGAGAGGACATATTTCACCTGCAATTTTTATGCTAAATGAAGGTATTGTTTTGCCTTCTGGATACAGGGTGGTTTGCAACACCAATTTCAATACTTTTTTAATGTTTTGGAAAATCCAAATTAATAGTAAGAGGATCTAAAAAGGAGGCAAACTAGACGGTAGACACTGACAGCAGAATGCTGTAGCATACCACAAAATTAAAAGAAAAGAAGAGGAAAGGAAAGGAAACTATTAATCATCAGGACAGTACTGGGAAAGAGAGAGAAGGCCTTAGTCCAAGTCAGAAAATTATTCCCCAAACTGAAAGCAGGCAGATCATGAAATGAAAAACAGTATTTAATCCCATCAAAGGCCTTTTTTAGTATCTAGGGAGAAGAAAGAGAGTGATACAGCTATAGAATTGTAACACATCAGTAACCCAGTGGTCACCTTTTAGCTGCACTTTCATAACTAAGAGATAGACTCATAAGGCAATTTAAACTCATGTGTACTAAAAATGTGTTATTAAATATTAAACTGCAGTAACTAATTATAAGAGCACATCATAGTTTCTGTGAAGTATTTCCTCTATATTTTGATGCTTATCATTTACAGAAACAGTGGGGTCAATTTTCAAAGGAATTAAGTGCCTAAATCGGACCTGTTGAAAATGTATTAGGGCTGAGTGACTAAATTTAGGATCCTAGTTTCAATAGGCCCCTAAATTTAAGGTTCAAAAAATTGGGTGGCTAGAAGGGTTGAGTTAGGGTGGGTAGACAAAATTATGAGCTTAGCACTATATTGAGAAGTAGACATCTAATTTAGGGCCCTAAATCAAAACAAATGAATAGCAGGCCTAAATTTAGGTCCCTAAGATTTAGGCCCCTAAATCTATGTGTATTTTCATCTGAAATCTTAGGCTCCTAAAGTTCACTTGAAATTAGTTGCCTAACAAAGACCTAGATTCATCATTTTGCTATAAAGTTTGCATGAATAGCGCCTGCAATAAAAAAAGGGGTGTGGTTAGGGACATTTTTGAGATATTGCAGCATGCACTATTTTACCACTTTGCATAGTTATTTTATCACAATGTGCAATAAATTTATCACACCTATAATATTTTCACTTTGTAAGCTGAGAAGTACCCAGACAAGTATTACCATGGTTTGAGTGTGAAAGAGAGAGACTCCTTAAAATGCTTGCATATTATTCAACTATTTATTCCACTATAGGAGGGTCAACTAGTAACGAGGTGATGTTTTGGTGGTGGTCTAGGGTTTGGGGGGCAGTTTTACATGCACAATCAGAGGTACAAACTGCACAGTACACATCAGTGAAGATTTGATGTGATTTAGAGTAAGGAAAGGTACACAAAGATGATATTTATACATTATATTCTTGCCCTAGCTTGATGTATTCTCCACCTAGCTGCTATCAAGCTAGGGCGAGAGTACATTGTATATATCTAATTTTGTGTACCTTTCCTCACCCCTCGGCCTACTCAAGTCTGAGCCTTTGGGTCTAGGAATAGGCCGAAGCCATGATAGATCACTGCAGATTCTGCTACGCAAGGCTAAGGCTTCGGCCTTGTCTGAGTTAGCAGACTTGCTTGAGGACTAGATATTCCCCTAGATAGGCACTAAAGGGAACAGCTTTGAGTCAGCCTCACACTTCAAACTTTCAGATAAGTGTTTGGTTTGAATTTTTCAGAAGTCTGAAAGTACTGTCATATGTTTTTAAATGCAATGAAAAATTATTTTAAAAAAATTCACAATTAAGGAGATTAAAAGGAAATAACAATAAAGTGAAAAGGTGATTTGAAACCATTAACCTCTATAATGGACTATATCAACTGCAGCTTACTTGCTGCATGACTTTTTTGGCTTCAACAAAACTCTGTAACTGCTCCGGTTGATAAAATACCACCACCCCCCCCCCCCCCCCCCCCCCCCTTTCTATGGGGTCTAACGGGTAGGCAATGGAAGGAATTGTTTCTTTTGTTTTGTTTTCTTTCTTATATACTGATTGCTTTGTATTTCTAAATTGTCGTACCATATTTCATAGCAAATTGGATACTTTGTATATTTTTGAAAACTAATAAAGAATAAAAAAAAAATTCTCCCAAAAATTATTGAATGACCGATAATTAAAAGTAAGGAAGAAGATATATAAAAGTCTTGCACACATTTATCCTGATGATGCCTAGTATGATGATCATACTGTGGATGCTATATGATTATTAAATGAAGAGGGTATATTTCAGAGATTTAATTGGGTGTATTAACTGCTCTCTTCAATTAGGGTAGTTTTGGACAAATTAATAATAATATTTCTACATTTTTTGGAAGCTGGCAACTGTGCCATATCCTTGGGAACTCTGCCCCCTATACTTCCCCCTCCCCTGAGGTGTATATCTATGTGTATGTGTTTACTTGTGTCTAGGTATGTATGTAGGGCACACCCTTCTTCTCCCTGTCACTCTCTCCTTTGTTTCCTTTCCTTTCCCTTTTCCCCCTCACTCTTTCCCTCCCCTCCTTCCTCCTCCCCTCTCTTTACTAATCTTAGGAAATATTTCTTTACAGAGAGGGGGGTGGATGTGTGGCAGCTTCCCAATGGAAGTGGTGGAGACAAAAACAACTTCTGAATTCAAGAAAGCATGGGATAAATACAAGGAATGCCTAAGGAAGGGTTGAGAATTACAATGCTAAATTAATTAAACAGATGGGCAGCGTGAATGGGTCATACAATCTTTTCCTGCTGTCAAGTTTCAATCTTTCCCTCACTCACACCCCTACACTCATCCCTCCCTTCTCACCCTTCTCTTACTTTTGTCCCTCCCCTCTGCTCCCTCCCTCTCCCTTCATTCTCAGACTTCTCCCCTCTCATACCCCTCCCTTTCCACCCTCCTTTCTTTCACTGTCACATGTCTCCTCTGTCCCATTCATCCCCCCCCCCCTCTTTCTTCTCACTCATTCTCCCATTCAGCACCTTGCCTCAATCTTCTGCTGGCAGGGACTGGTCTTCCTTCCTGAGGGTCTCCCAAAGCTGTGGTCCGGCAGCACTTCTACCGCTGGTGGGGTCTGGGAAACCCTGCCAACCTTTCTACTGATGTGTCTAAAGATGGAAGTATGAAAAAACAAACTTCTGCGGGCAAGATCCGGCCAGAAAGGTAAAATATGGTGGGCTGAAAAATCAAGATTCTTGGGCTAGAACCAGAAAATAAGCCATAGTTTGGGAAGCTCTGCTGTAGTGTATGCTGCAGCAGTATAAGCTGGTTGTGAGTGATTTGACCATGTGAATCTTGATTGAGACCGCAATCGGGAACTCAGCCAGCCATGACTTGCTTGACTATTAAGGTGTCTACAGGTTAATAAAATTCTGCATCTTAGCGAAAAAGACCAACCCTGCCAATTGTGAGTGTACCCTTTTCCATGGAGAGGCCTTCTTGGCATCCAGCGTATACTCCACAACTAGAACCTCAAGTATCAGACCCCCTCTCCACGTCCTCGCCATTCAGGAATGCTGTTACCGCCCCAAAGCCCCGGGGTATTCACTCCAAGTCAATGGGCCAATGGATTGCCACATAAACTAGAAAGCTGCCAAATTCCAAAGGATCAGTGGTGGATCAGTACCAATTGTCCCACTGCATCCATCTCCTGAGCCAGCTCCAAGTATATGGACTACTTGCAATGACAAAAAGAATCAGCAATTTCATTGCAGACCCCTGACTTCGGTATAATGTTCATCCGCAAGCCGACGGGCACAACTTCCTCACGAGTTCAGATACCAGAGGCACTCGACAGACTAGTTGTTTATTTCCTTGACTACAGCCGTTTTATCTCAACAGAAGACCATGCATCTGCTAATCAAATTGCTGCTCCAAACATGTAAAACTACAGCAATCAGGAACAGCTCTAGGAAAGAGAAACTCTGCTGTCTCCACTCTTGGGGCCAGATAGCCACACAACAGGCTCCCTGAAAACATACCCTTCATCAAAAACCCCCAGTTGCATCAGAGAAAACTTAAAGCTTCCTTGCGTTGAGACCTTCCCTTACACTACCACAGCGAACCGCACCGGTGTTAAATAAAGATTTTTTTACCCCCCACCCCACCCCACCAGGTTTATAAAATGATTATGATAACCCTCCTGGCAAATGATCCTTTCAAAGACAGGGATGGGGCGTAGGGATACAAATTTAAATATAGATACTTTGAATTAAGATGTTATTTGAAATTTCATTTTGTTCTTTTCTCTTGCTAAAGATGTTGGTGTCAAAAGAGAGTTGCAGTGAGATAAACAATATCACATTCGCTTGACTGCTTTCTTAGGCTTTAAGCATTCCGCTTTAACAAATCATTACATGTAAATTATTTTATGTTTTAATTAACATGTGTTTCTCTAAACTAAACTCATAAATCTTTCACTTTCCAAGGATTTCAATCAAGTTTTTTCTTTCACAGGTGTCTGTATTAACTACTTATCCTGCCACTTATTAACTTTCTTTAATCATTTTCTTTACAGGCTGTTCATGTATCAGATAAATATTTTAGAATTTTTTTTGGCACAGGTTCAATTAATTTGCTAAAATTAGAACTTTGTTATTTTCTTAAACAAATTTTCTATTAATTACCGTGTTTCCCCAAAAATAAGACCGTGTCTTATATTAATTTTTGCTACCAAAGATGCACTAGGCCTTATTTTCAGGGGATGTCTTATTTTTCCATGAAGAAGAATTCACATACCGGTATATTGTTGAACAAAAAAATGAACATTTATCATATTCTGAATAGTTGTCTGGTTATGCTGGTTTGTGATGACAACTAACTGTGAATCCTGCAGGGTAAAAAAAATCACAGCTGCATGCTCTGGTGTTCTGTGCGACGGGCATGCTCCCAAATAAAAACTTTGCTAGGTCTTACTTTCGGGGGAGGTCTTATATTTAGCAATTCCGCAAAACCTCTACTAGGTCTTATTTTCGGGGGATGTCTTATTTTTGGGGAAACAGGGTAATTAGGGATGTGCAGGACAACATTTTTTTACTTTGGTTTATTTTTTCATTTCTATTTTCCATGATTCAGTTCATTTCCTGAACTGAAATAAAAACATTAAAAAATACCCCAATACAAAAAACAAACCAAAATGGACTTCGCAACCCTCAAGACAGCCCAAGGAGCCCAGGCCTATCATTCTAGGCTGAGCCAAACCCAGCCAGGGCCTCTCCAGGTACCTCCAATCCCCTCCTGGGCCTGGACCTGGACCTACCCAGGTGGGCCTCTCCAGGCCTCTTTTGTCCTCCTCCCCCCAGCTGTACAGCATAATAGCACTGGCCATAACTGTGATAGGGACTGAAGGGATGTCACTTTGGCTTATTTTTAGATCCCTTGCAAGCAGAGCAGGAGCAAGAGAGCATCATTCTTTCCCTTTTCAACTTGAAAATGCAGACCCCACAGAAGGTGGTAAGTGGCGGCAGAGGAGGGAGAGAATTCCCTTGCTCCAGAAAATATTTCCAGAGGAGTGGGAGAGGCCTCAGCTGGGCTTGGTTCAGCCTAGCCAGGTAGGTCCAGGCCCAGCAATGTTCTTGCAGGGATGAGAATGGTGATTGGACATTTCTGGGGAGGCCCCGGTTGGGCTGGGTTCAGCCCAGCTGGATAGAACTAGGCCCTTAGCTAACTTGGCAGGAAGGAGAGGGGTTGGAGGGTCAGAGAGGCCAGATTTTATTTTTAAACTGAAACAAAAGTACCTAAAAATTTTGGGCTATTTTTGTGCATGGCCATTTTAGGTTCCGATATGCAATTCGTTAAAAATGGATGCTCATCCATGTTATTTATCTACAATACTACATTTCCCAAGAGGCAGGAAGAAAAGCTGCCAGCTAAGTTTAATTTATTTCTCCTCTTTCTTACCCTTGTTGTATTATTTTCTTTATCTTTAAAATATTTTCTATTTATAAAAATGTTCATTTACTGTTAATGTGAAAATATTTGTGCTTCTGTCCAGAAATGTGTATGCATTTGGTGCAGAATACAGCTCATGGATCCGTTGCTGGGCACACAAATCAGGAACTCTTCTTTTGTGGTCAGGTCCATCTCTGTCGACTCCAACCTGATTTTTTTTTTCATGTACCAACTATTCTAACTTTAAAATAGCATTTTGGGTCAGTTTTCTAGCCTATACTACCTCTTTCCTCTCCTGTCTAACCTGTTCTTTGATTCTGCACTTTTGGCAGAGTTTAAAACATTAATGTAGTACTACAGGGATCTGAGGACAAAATTCTGTATCCTAAGGTGATCCATTAGTCCCAGTCATTCTGAGAGGCTATTGCCCTTGAGTGAGGAGCCCCTCGAGGTAGAGGAGTGGGACACACTGCTCCTGACACCTCTAGAGGTGAAATCAGAGAAGCACCTGCTATTCGGAAGTTTGTACCTATCCTGAGTTTGTGGCCCACTTGTACCTTGCAAGAAGGTAGAGGGACAGATCTTCATTTTGCTAAATTAGGACCTCATTTACTAAGCCTTTTTTCCATAGGCACAGAATGAGAGAGAAGCCTTAGTAAATCAGGCTCTTAGTTTGTGCTTTTGTGCAATAATCTGGTTGGTTTAGGCACAGGGCCTCCCAACAATACACCTGGTCCAGATGTTGGGCCCTTGGTTGGGGTGGAAGCAGTTGATATCTTGAAATGTCCATTACTGGCAGTACCTTTCATCAAGGGCACTTCCAAAAGCTCCCATGAGTAAAAAGATACTGTAGACTCACTCCTGTAGACTTCACTGACTCCTCTTGCTGCAATATTAGTCTGGTGTTGTCATCTGCAGGAGGAAGAATAGAAGGGGGATCATAATTGCCCACCACAAAAACTCATGGGGGCTTCTGACATTCTGACTTAAGCATCTTCAACCCAGCCACTCTGTGCAGGCCCATGAAGACCTACCATTCAACATGGACTCTATACATATCCCATGGAATGCATCTACAACCATGCTCTCAGTGATGGGTGGCCTTGGTAACCATGGATAAAATCAAGATTGGCAGACCAGGATTAGATGGGGGTCAGCATTGACCCATGCTCAACTTCCCTATTTGGCTGCAATTTTTATTTTTCAGGCCAGTGGCAATTTAAGGTGATGATGGCCGTGTGAGGTTGGGGCCGCCATTGTATTAAAGGGTCACTCGCTGTATTCTTTTATGCCATGGTGTTTGGACATGACACAAAAGAATGTGCCATACAGCGGCGATGCTTTTTCGAGGGATGGGCCCCAAAATCATGGTGACCCCCAGGATATAACATTATGACGAAGTCATCCAGCTAACTCTGAATATTGGAGTTAACCAGTTAAATTAGCCGGCTAACGCAATTCCTACCAGTTATGCCCCTGGACCGCCCCTAACGTATCTGGCTAAATTATAGTTCCCTAACTTATTAGCTGAGTATAATTTAATGGGATAAAGGCTGAATATAGCTGGGTAAGCCATTTAGATGGATTACTATTACATTATCCAGCTAAATAGCTTTGGAATATGGACCTCACTGTATCTGTCCTTTTAAAATAAAACAGTGCAGCATACACAGACAGCTTGCAGAGAAATCAGTGAGATAAAATGGGAGGGGAATGGACTGTTTTCCTTTTATTCCCCTGCAAGTTCCATCTCTCTTCTCAGTTGCCAACCAATCATCATCCCCGGAGGTCAGCCACCTATCATAATGTCGCCATGGCAGCATGTCGGGAAGGAAACTTGACATGTGGCCAAGTGGTCTTCCTTGCCATACAGCCTAGGTGAAGGAGGTCAAATTGATGTTGCTGCTACTATTACATGGCTGGCCAAGACATACATGTTTCATCAACATTTAAAAGTCCATTTCTTTCTTAGAAGCCTTTGGGGGTATAGTGACTTTCTAACATTTGTGTATAGTGCTTGCTCTGCTTTTTTATGTTTTTTTATGATGAGTTATGAACTGTATTATTTTAAATGTGTGTATTTTTTATCTGTAATGATTTGTGTATTGTAACCCACTTAGTGCAACTGATTTGATATAAGCAGGAAATAAATGTTCTCCAAAATAAATAAACGCCCAAATAAATAAATTAATTAATTGCATGGTCCTCCTTCCCCTCCCCTCCTTCCACTGAGTGATGAACTCCTAAATCAGAAGCCCACTTCCTTCCTCAGACTGGCAAACTGTAGAGACAAACGTATGAATTACTTTAAATGAGCACAACTATCGTAAGTACTCATAGAGTTAAGAAGCAACTCCAATGCCTTGAATTAATTTCGGGTACTATGAATAATTCCTTATTAATTATTATTCCTAAATTTTGGACCTTCTCTTGTTCTGGCGTAAGGGTCACAAAGGATCCTTATGAAACAATGTGTCCCTATAGAGTGGCATTCTAGGCAGAGTAGATCAGAGGAATCTACCATTTTTGCACAGCAACCCACTTATAGGTTGCTGTAATGGGCCATCCCAAGTGTTTTGTTAGTAAATGATCTCCTAGTGTTTTAGGCTCAGAAGAAAGTTTGAGAGCTCATGAGAAGGAGCCTTTTATCCCCTTCTCTCCTGCATTATATCTGTAGATGCCTTAGAGTTAGATCTTTGCTGTTCACACAGAGAATAGTTAGTTGCTAGTCCATTCCAATCAGTGGTGTGTTTGGTGCTCCCTTTTTGGAAAGAAGATTATTTCATCTTTTCTTCCTATTGAAAGAGGAAAATGGTTGCCCCAAAATGAATGAAAGTCTCAGACCTTCCAGATTTTTGTTCCATGCAGGGATAGGGGGATGAGGGAAGTCTATTAGTCTGATTCTTTTAGAAAGTTAAGAATTTTATTTTTGTGATTGGTGTTTGCTTTGTAATATTAAGAACATAAGAACATAAGAAATTGCCATGCTGGGTCAGACCAAGGGTCCATCAAGCCCAGCATCCTGTTTCCAACAGAGGCCAAATCAGGCCACAAGAACCTGGCAATTACCCAAATACTAAGAAGATCCCATGCCACGGATGCAATTAATAGCAGTGGCTATTCTCTCAGGGCCGGATTTTAAATGCCCTGCGCGTGTAAATCTGTCCGGATTTACACGTGCAGGGACCTCGACCGCCGGCGCGCGCACAGCCCCGGGACGCGCATAAGTCCTGGGGCTTCGTAAAAGGGGCAGGGAGAGGGCGTGTCTGGGGGTCAGGAGGCGGTTCGGGGCGGGACGGGGCGTGGCGCCGGCCTGGGGCCGTGGTCGAGGCTTCCAGACCAGTCCCCGGGTCGGGTGATGGCGCGCCAGCAGCCCGCTGGTACGCGCAGATTTACGCCTGCTTTCGGCAAGCGTAAATCTGCCAACAAAGGTAAGGGGGGTTTAGATAGGGCCGGGGGGTGGGTTAGGTAGGGGAAGGGAGAGGAAGGTGCGGGGGGGGGGGGGGGGTGGAAAGAAAGTTCCCTCTGAGGCCGCTCCGATTTTGGAGCGGCCTCGGAGAGAACAGGCAGTGCACGCCGGGCTCGGCGCGCGCAGGTTGCACAAATGTGCACCTCCTTGCACACGCTGACCCCGGATTTTATAAGATTCGCGCGGCTAAGCGCATATCTTATAAAATCCAGCATACTTTTGTTCACGCCTGGTGCACGAACAAAAGTACGCCCGCGCGTACATTTATAAAATCTACCCCTAAGTAAATTTGATTAATAGCCGTTAATGGACTTCTCCTCCAAGAACTTATCTAAACCTTTTTTGAACCCAGCTACACTAACGGTACTAACCACATCCTCTGACAACAAATTCCAGAGCTTTATTGTGTGTTGAGTGAAAAAGAATTTTCTCCGATTAGTCTTAAATGTGCTACTTGCTAACTTCATGGAATGCCCCCTAGTTCTTCTATTATTCGAAAGTGTAAATAACCGATTCACATCCACTCGTTCAAGACCTCTCATGATCTTAAAGACCTCTATTATATCCCCCCTCAGCAGTCTCTTCTCCAAGCTGAACAACCCTAACTTCTTCAGCCTTTCCTAATAGGGGAGCTGTTCCATCCCCTTTATCATTTTGGCTGGCCTTCTCTATACCTTCTCCATCGCAACTATATCTTTTTAGAGATGTGGCGACTATAATTGTACACAGTATTCCAGGTGTGGTCTCACCATGGAGCGATATAGAGGCATTATGACATTTTCCGTTTTATTAACCATTCCCTTCCTAATAATTCCTAACATTCTGTTTGCTTTTTTCACTGCTGCAGCACACTGAGCCGACAATTTTAAACTATTATCCACTATGATGCCTAGATCTTTTTCCTGGGTGGTAGCTCCTAATATGGAACCTAACACTGTGTAACTACAGCAAGGGTTATTTTTCCCTATATGCAACACCTTGCGCTTGTCCACATTAAATTTCATCTGCCATTTGGATGCCCAATCTTCCAGTCTTGCAAGGTCCTCCTGTAATGTATCACAATCCGCTTGTGATTTAACTACTCTGAATAATTTTGTATCATCTGCAAATTTGATAACCTCACTCATCGTATTCCTTTCCAGATCATTTATATATATATATATATATATATATATATATATATATATATATTGAAATGCACCGGTCCAAGTACAGATCCCTGAGACACTGCCACTGTTTACCCTTTTCCACTGAGAAAATTGACCCTTTAATCCTACTCTCTGTTTCCTGTCTTTTAACCAGTTTGTAATCCATGAAAGGTCATCCCCTCCTATCCCATGACTTTTTAGTTTTCTTAGAAGCCTCTCATGAGGAACTTTGTCAAACGCCTTCTGAAAATCCAAATACACTACATCTACCGGTTCACCTTTATCCATATGTTTATTAACCCCTTCAAAAAAATGAAGCAGATTTGTTAGGCAAGACTTCCCTTGGGTAAATCCATGTTGACTGCGTTCCATTAAACTATGTCTTTCTATATGCTCTACGATTTTGATCTTGAGAATAGTTTCTAGGGATGTGCAGAGGGACACCATATGTTGCATTCGGGATTCGTATTCGTTGGGGGCAGATACGTTGCATTCGGCAAGGGGGCCCCCCGATACGTTAATACGTTAATTTATATTCATTTCCCTGCTAAAATTAAATTGACTACAACCCCCCACCCTCCTAACCCCCCAAGATTTACCAAAACTCCCTGGTGGTCTAGCGGGGGTCCAGGAACCATCCGCTGCACTCACACCCTTAGCTGCCGGTTTCAAAATGGCGCCAATAGTCTTTGACCTACTAATGTCACAGGGGCTACCGGTGCCATTGGTCAGCCCTTGTCACATGGCCATCAGCACCATCTTGTGCTCCTACCATGTGACAGGGGCTTACCAATGGCACCAGTAGCCCCTGTGACATAGTATGGGCAAAAGCTATCGCCACCATTTTGATTACTGGCAGCCGATGGCCGGAATGCAGGAGGTCGCTCCCGGACCCCTGCTGGACTTTTGGCAAGTCTTGTGGGGGTCAGGAGGGTCCCCCAAGAGTTTCAAAAAGTCCCTGGTGGTCCAGCAGAGGTCCAGGAGCAATCTCCTGCACTCAGGCCGTCGGCTGCCAGTAATCAAAATGGCGCCGATAGCTTTTGCCCTTACTATGTCACAGGGGCTATTGGTGCCATTGGTCAGCCCCTGTCACATGGTAGGAGCACAAGATGGTGCTGATGGCCATGTGACAGGGGCTGGCCAATAGCACTGGTAGCCCCTGTGACATAGTAGGTCAAAGGCTATCGGCATCATTTTGAAACCGGCAGCCTAGGGTGTGAGTGCAGGGGATTGCCCCCGGACCCCCCGATAGACCACCAGGGAGCTTTGGGAAGTCTTGGGGGGGGGGGTCAGGAGGGTGGGGGGTTTGTTTAAATTGGCTCCTTTAGGCGGCCGAATAATTCGGCAAAGATTTGTTGTATTCGTGGGGAATCGAGATACGTTTTGCTTCCCCACGAATACAACGAATAGGGCCCTATACGTTACGGATTTCCAGTTCGTAGGGAATGAATGCACACCCCTAATAGTTTCCACTATTTTTCCCGGCACTGAAGTCAGGCTCACTGGTCTATAGTTACCCGGATCACCCCTGGAGCCTTTTTTTAAATATTGGGGTTACATTGGCCACCCTCCAGTCTTCAGATACAATGGATGATTTCAATGATAGGTTACAAATTTTAACTAATAGATCAGAAATTTTATTTTTTAGTTCCTTCAGTACCCTAGGATGCATACCATCTTGTCCCGGTGATTTGCTACTCTTTAGTTTGTCAATCTGGCCTACTACATCTTCCAGGTTCACAGTGATTTCATTCAGTTCATCTGACTCATCACCCCTGAAAACCATCTCCGGAACTGGTATCTCCCCAACATCCTCATTAGTAAACACGGAAGCCAATAATTCATTTAGTCTTTCTGCAATGGCCTTATCTTCCTTAAGAGCCCCTTTAACCCCTTGGTCATCTAATGGTGGAACCAACTCTCTCACAGGTTTCTTGCTTTGGATATATTTTAAAAAGTTTTGATTATGAGTTTTTGCCTCTATGGCGAACTTCATTTCAAATTCTCTCTTCACCTGTCTTATCAATGTTTTACATTAACTTGACAATGCTTATATTTTATCCTATTTTCTTCAGATGGATCCTTCTTCCAATTTTTGAAGAATGTTTTTTTGGCTAAAATAGCCTCTTTCACCTCACCTTTTAACCATGACGGTAATCGTTATGCCTTCCTTCCACCTTTCTTAATGTGTGGAATACATATGGACTGCGCCTCTAGGATTGTATTTTTCAACAATGTCCATGCCTGTTTGAACACTTTTAACCTTTGCAGCTGCACCATTCAGTTCACCTGCTGTATTACTGAGCTTGAGAAACAGAGGGCAGCAGCAGAAATGTTGAAAGAGTGCATGCTCATCAATGTCACTTGGGAAGAGAAGGGAGAGAGTAGCCTATCTGGTGATCACCCAGAGGAGGTAAAGGAGTCAGTGCCTGCCTGATACATTGAGGAGGAGAGGAGGTAGCAGCAGAGACCAAGGCATGAATTCCAACTACAAAGTTGAAGCCTGTGTAGAATGGAATGCTAGTATCTACCCCTAAGGACAGCTCAAATCTCCAGGAAGGACCAGAGGGCATCCCATAGGAATATTGAAGGGAGGAAGAGATCTACTGATTGTGTGCAGTAAGGATTCCACACCAAACCTTTTCCCTGTAAAGTTTATGTTGTGCTGCAACATTACTGACAGATGCAACATTCTGACAGATGTCTTTATTTAAGAAAAAGAACAGTACTGGATGCTCAAGGGTATTTACCCTGTTATGGACCGGAGAGTGGACCCCTGTTCCGAGGTAAAGTCAGAGCAGCCGAGAAGGGAGAATACCTTCGTCAGTCTTTACCGTCAGATGGCAAGGCCAGCTGAAGAGGTAGAGAAGAAGGCTTCACCCTGGAAGCTCGTGATCCCCCCAGGAGGAGACCGTAGGGACACGGCCGCTGGGACTTAGGAGAATACCTGAAGAAAGAAGACGGTCTGGACGCAGGCTTCTCCTGCAGGTCATGGATTCCAGATGGCTGGCGCCTCCAGCTGGTCGTAGGTAGTCCAAGTAGAGAAGTCGAAGGAAATCCAAAGCCAGTCCAGGGGTCGGAGTCCAGGGAATGGTTCAAAGCCAGTCCAGGGGTCGGAGTCCAGAGAGCGATCCAAAGCCGGTCCAGGGGTCGGAGACCAGAGAGTGGTCCAAAGCCAGTTCAGGGGTTGGAGTCCAAAAGAGTCAATCCAGCAAGGAGGGAAGAGCAGAAGCGGGATGAAGAACCAGGATACCAGGAACACAGGAACCGGAGCCAAGCAAAGCCTCAATACCAAAGCAAGGTCTGGCTCTCAGACCTTGCCTTAAATGCAGGAGCCAGGAGGTGGAGTCCCAGGAGGAGCCATGACAATATCCGGTCATGGCTCCTTTAAATCTTGCTTCAGCCATGCGCGTGGCTCCTAGAGGGCTGAGGGGGAGGAGTCAGACCGCCGAGAACCAGGCGGCCATGCGGAACCACAGCAGCCCCCGTGAACACCTGAACAGGCCCTTCCTGCACCGCGGGAGCCTCCAGCACTCCCGGTGAGTTCAGCTAACGTTGTGACCGCCGACCTGATTCTGGTCGTGGCCTGCCGCGGCCGGCGGCCATGACACCTGGTTGCGGGGTGCCGCGGCCGGGGTTCTTAACAGTACCCCCTCCTTTAGGCCTCCCCCGAGAAGGCTTGGGTTTTCCAGGATGGGCAACATGAGAAGAGACTTATCCAGTATAGTCTTAGCAGGCTCCCAAGAATTCTCCTCAGGTACGAATCCTTCCCACGACAGAAGATACTTCCATGTTTTGCCTCTTTTCCGGACATCCAGCACTTCGTGTACCTGGTAAATGGTCTCATCCTCAGCCCGAAGTTGCGGTACGTCAGGAGGTTTCCGGGAAGGCCAAGTGAGGACCACGGGCTTCAAAAGAGACACATGGAAGGAATTATGGATTTGCAACTTCGCTGGCAGGCGAAGCTGATAGGTCACGGGCCCCAGCTGTCGAAGCACCGGAAAGGGCCCAGTGTAACGAGGAGCCAATCGCATGGCGGGAACTCGCAGGCGGATGTGCTGGGTGCTTAACCACACTTTCTCACCTGGTCGGAATTGGGGTCCTGGCTGACGCCGCTTATCGGTACTTGTAAAAAGTTTTGGGGGGGTTCGGGAGGGTGGGGGAAGGTAAGGGATTAGTTTTATAGGGTCGGGGTGGGTTTAGGGGTTATTTTGGTGTGCCGGTTTTCCCGCCCTCCACCTCCCCCGATTTACGATTTTTTCACGATTAATCGGGGAATTTCTATTGTATCGCGACTCTTAACGATTTTTGATGATTTAAAAAAATATCTGGCGATTTTTTTAAATCATCAAAAAACAATTCACATCCCTAGTGTATTCCAGTAACCTTATTTGTCAACAAAATCAAAAAACGATGGTTAAACTGGTATATTTTTTAAAGCACTCCCAACTGCCATAAAGCTCTGTTGGACCCTTAATCCTAGAGGTAGTGTTAACAACAGACTCTTTTGAGATATAGGGTCACTTTACTTTTTATTTAACATCACTTATATTTTTGTTCATTTTTATATATTTTATAAAAACAGTTTCTCAAAATAGCTGATGAACTAGAAGTCTTAACAACTAATATTCAATCTTTCCCACAGTAACGCTGCAATCTTTTCCACAGCAAAGCTGCAAACCAACATTGTAACCGGTAACCATCCCAAAAGAGTATGAAAGTACTTATCGTAGAAGAACACATCACAGTCCCGACATGGCCATGTTTTGGACACTGAAGTCCTGCTTCAGGGGAATGACTTCTTCAACCACTGCTTTTCTGTGTCAATCCAAACACCGTTCCATCAGCATAACCAAATGGCTATTGAAGTATAACTTTTACTGTGGTCTAAATGATGACTCGCATAATTTCAAAAATGGCGACAAACCGGAACCATTTAAACCCCTCACTGGAAACTCGGCAGCATCTGCAGTTCTCAAACAGGTCCTCTTCTCACAATGTAATTCCTGCATGAAAGGTCTCCACCACGTCCAACAAATAAGTCCTACCCCCATATGTT
This sequence comes from Rhinatrema bivittatum, assembly GCF_901001135.1. Classification (NCBI taxonomy): domain Eukaryota; kingdom Metazoa; phylum Chordata; class Amphibia; order Gymnophiona; family Rhinatrematidae; genus Rhinatrema; species Rhinatrema bivittatum. Next base: position 57,341,174 of record NC_042619.1, read on the forward strand.
TCTTCAAAAGTCTTACGCCGCATTGGTACAGTCCTCTATCATGTCCAGTGGGTTCTTTGCTCAAAATATTCAACCAAACTTGTAAGATGAATATATGTCAACATCAAGGGAAAAATTAATAGAAAAATAATCAATACAACATACCAACAAGCCCACAACCCGATCCTATCCTGCCAAAATGTGTCTCTAATTTTTAGAACCCCAAATTAAATCAGCGAATACCAATTGATTTTTTCATTTAAACCAAAAGGATCCATCGATTTCAAAGTGAAGATCCAATGATGTTCACGACTATTGAGCCAAAATTGAATATCTCCCCCTCTAGAATTATGTTGTACTTGCTCTAAAATAGACCACCGAAAGTCAGTGAACGTATGATTCTCCGTCACACAATGTTGAACCAGTGGAGCTATAAGCTTCAAAGTTTTAATACAGCTCTTATGTTCGATAAGTCGCATCCGAATTTTCCTCTTAGTCCCGCCCAATGTAGATCAAATTGCAAGGGCATTGGATAACATAGATTATACCCTCTGAATCGCATATGGTCAGGGTTCCCAACTTTACCACTACATTGGAATGTGGAGACTGCCATTGATTACCCGTAAGAGCTAAAGTACACATATCATAATGTCCACAGATCTGGTGGCCCCCAGTTTGTAATTCTGCCCGAGTGGAGACAAATGTAGATTTCACAATCAAATCCCAAATATTTTGTCCTCTGAATTACGCAAATCTGGGGCCAGATTGAAAAACCGTGATGTAAAGCCAAAACTTGCCAATGAGAACGTATAATATTCGCTACAGCATTAGCGTGCATTGAATATTTGAGGGTGCAGGTAAGATTCTGCGTGAAAGGACGCTGCTGGTATTGGAGCAATAATGTTCTATTAGCAAAAGGCGCCCACTTAAAGGCTTTTTTAATCACTTCTGAGCGAATCTACTAGACAATGCCACTGCCTGCATCTTGACATCCTCCTTCGTGGAACAAATCCTTCGTATCGCAGAAAATGGGAAATGGGTACTCCATCTTTGAGTCTTTTAGGATGATGACTCGAGTTGCGAACATAATGATTACGGTCCGTCTCCTTTCTATATAACGTAGTTTTGACCGAACAAACCCTCCCGTACCACTAAAATGTCTAAAAAATGGAATAGAAAACTGGTCATAATGTGCTGTAAAATTGCAAATGCAGGTTTTGAAGATTTGAGCCATAATAAAAACTGCTTGAGACTGTCTATAGATGCTGTTCCAGATGAAAAACATGGTCATCAATATAACGTCTCCATAACAATATATTGCAAAACCAGCTAGAAGAAAACAAGTACTGATCCTCAAATTGAGCAACATATAGATTTGCAATATCTTAGGACTTTTTAAAATCAAAAAGTATGCATGTAGATACTGATTCTACCCCTATTAATGCCCCCTGGAAAATGCCTCTGCTCAGTTTATGTCACCAGCTTATGCATATACTTGCTAAGTATATTATACTTAATATACTTATACTTAAACATTATACAATTGCTAAGCCTCTTGCCCGAAATTATCAACTGCTCTCTATCTCATGGCCCAGTTCCAGATTCTCTCAAACTCGCCTCCATTAAACCTCTGCTAAAGAAGCCTAACCTTAATCCAACCGACCCGGCAAACTTTCGACCAATTGCCAACCTCCCTTTCATCGCCAAACTCTTAGAGAAAATTGTCAATAAACAGCTTTCTGAATACCTTGAGGAACACAAAATCCTCACCCCAGCTCAGTTTGGTTTCCGCAAATCAAGGAACACGGAATCCCTTCTAATCTCCCTTACTGATAACATACTCCTAGGCCTCGATAAAAAAAACAACATACCTCTTGGCCCTACTCGATATCTCAGCGGCATTCAACACCGTGAATCACTCCATCTTAATAAAAAGTCTCTCCAACATCGGCATAGCAGGAACTGTCCTCAGCTCGTTTAAGTCCTTCCTCTACAACAGGAAATTCAAGGTCAGAATAAACAACAAGGAATGTCAACCTATGATTTCAACACTTGGAGTTCCACAAGGGTCATCGCTTTCCCCTACACTGTTCAATATCTATCTCCTCCCCCTCTGCCAGCTTCCCTCAAATCTAAAACTTACTCACTTTATCTACACGGATGATGTCCAGATTCTTATTCCAGTCACCAAATCTCTGACAAAAACCCTCGACTTCTGGAACAGTTGCCTACATTCCATCAACCTCCTATTATCCAGCCTAAACTTAGTTCTTAATACCTTCTAAAACTGAACTCTTACTCATCTCGCAGAATGATAACAATTTGGCCCTCAGCAACCTACTGGCTCCTAACTTGACTTCCATCACACATGTGAGGGACCTCAGAGTCAAGCTCTACAACAGGCTGAATCTCAAAACATTTATCAACAATACTACAAAGGAAGGTTTCTACAAACTGCAAATTCTAAAAAAGCTTAAACCCCTCCTGCACACCCACGACTTCCGCTCGGTCCTTCAAGCTATCATATCCTCTAAAATTGACTACTGCAATTCTCTCCTACTCAGCCTTCCGGCTTCCACCACAAAACCCTTACAGATGCTACAGAACTCTACCGCAAGGATTCTGATGAACACCAAAAGAAATGAAAATATTTTTCCGGTTCTAAAGAGCTTACACTGGCTCCCCATCAAATTCAGAATCATTCACAAAGCTCTAATGCTGATCCACAAATCTATCCACATGCAGACCCCACTGGATCTAATCTTCCCGCTTCGACTACACACGTCTGCCAGACCTATAAGATCAGCACACAAAGGCACACTCCATGCTCCTCCCTCCAAGACCGCTCTCATAAAACGGGCCCTCTCCACAGCAGGGCCCACACAATGGAATTCTCTACCACCTGACCCGCGCCTAGAAACCTGCCAAAAGACATTTAAAAAAAAGCTTAAGACCTGGCTCTTCAGCCAAGCGTTTCCCTGAAGAACTGAAGCACGCCATAAGACTCTTGATACCTCACCGCATTACTTAACACAGTTATCGTTGTTGTTACTTTAAGTTAATGTTATTAACGCTATTACTCATTCTCCACCTCTATTCATGTTTGTGACTTTCTCTAGAGTTATTTCTCCAGGTTAAATTCCCCTGTTTATTGTAATTCCAACTAAAGTTATATGTAAACCGACGCGATATGATTTTTCATGAGCATCGGTATATAAAGCCTCTTAAATAAATAAATAAATAAATAAATAAATATACTTTTACATGAACTCAGCCCAGGCTATTTTTATATAACCACAAGTACATAAAACCATTTTTTTTTTTGCGGGGGGAGGTGGGTGTAAGTGGCTTTGAAAATTAATGAAATAGAAAGTAATTAATCTTAAATTGCTATACAAGTTATCCCAATGGATGAATATAAATATTAAACCAAAAGGGTGAGATGAAAGATGCTTGTGGTACCCCACATTCTGTGGGCCAGGACTTTAAAGAGAAATTACCTGGCCTCATAGACTGACTCTATTTCTTTAAAAAGGAGAAAAACAAATATATGGCCTCCACTAACCCACCTATGAGCATTCTACTAACAACTCAGGATGAATGGTTTTGACCACTGAAGACAAATCCAAAAGAATTAACAGTAAATTATTTCCTCTATCCAACTCTACCCTTCTTAAATCATCTGATAAGGCAACAAATATTATCTCTGTCCTATGACCAACACAAAAATTGTACTCATTAGGATCTAATAAGTCACCATGGTCTAAAAACTCCTGATGCTGGATGGCTATGGCCTTCTCAATAAACTTACTCAAATTGAGTCTAAAATTATTATAATCATAAAAGTTTACTTTTTTTTTTTTTTTTAATCAATGGGTGGACTACTGCGGAGTTCAAATCCTTTGGCAGAAGTCCTTCCTGTAGTGAAGTATTCACTATAATTTTCAATCCTATTCTCATCTCTCACCGCCACCTGCTTTACTCAGCCATGCTGGGCAAGGATCTAGGGGGCTATTACTAGACTTTAAACTAGAAAAAATATTATTCATATTTGAGCAATTTATTTGATGAAATGCATGTAACTATCTCCTCCTGTACATTTCCCTTTCTGTGTTTATTTAGACTAGCCAACTCAGCAAAAGCTGATTCTGACTCCGGGCACACTGGATCAATTCCTGTTTCCCGCCCCACTATTAAATTTTGTCTAATTGTAGCAATTTTCTCAAAGAAGTACTTAGCAAATTTGTCATACTTGTCTTTTGAGTCACTATCATTATCTCTGTGAGTCCTTGGATAAAGCAATCCACTAACAATCTGAAATAGATGTCTTGACTTATTCTGCATGTTATCAATGGCATCTGCATAATACATTTTTTTCCTTAATATAATGGCCTCTTTATATAGTTCACTCTGCCTTTTCCAAAGAACCTGTTAAAGTCACAGGAATCTTTACACTATTGCTTTTCTAGATATTGTTCCTTCCTTTTAAGGATATGCAGCTCTTCTGCAAACCAAGGTGATCTTTTCCTAGTCATAATCCAGCACAATCTTACGGGTGCAACACTGACCAAAGCTGTCACAACAGACTACTATTTAATTTATAATTTTGCCCTTTGATAACTTATTCAAATCCCTTAAATTTGGGGAAAAGCTCATTGAGTTGATACTTGCCCTTTTTTAACATTTTCTCCATAGTAACCTATCCTATCTCTCCAAATGAAAGAGCACTGATTTTCCATGCTATCCACCTAAATTTGGTAGACTAAATTTATGCTCTGTAATAACTACTCTAAATTTGTCTAGTCTGAGACTCATCTACCATACCCTGCAGCCCTAAATTTTCCTTTCTAGTTCTGATGTTCTGATAATAGTGCAGCAGCTTTGATTGACTTCCCCACAGCCCAGTCCCAGTTAAAAAAACTGCACTGCTGCCATCTCCCTGTGGTTCACTTATTTTTTTTAATATTGTGATTTCTGGATGCAGGTGGAGGGGAGTGACATCAGAGCTGCAGAGAGTTTCTGAAAAAGACTTAGGGCCTTATTTTCTAAATGTATCACACGCGGTAAGGGACGTTTCGCACGCGAAATGTCCCTTTTCATGTGTGATACCAAAATGGGGGCAGAGTCGGCCCCGGAAGAGGAGGAGTCGGGGCGTCACCGGGGCCAACTCCGCGAAGCTGCCGCGGACGATGAAAAGGTAAGGCCCTTTTCGCATCCGCGTTTGCTCCCAATAGCTACACCTCCTATGGTGGCGCTATTTGGTGCGAAACCGGCAGCGATCGCACCGTGACGGTGCAATCGCTGCCGGCTAGCGCAGGCCCGCACCCCGTTTTGGCCCCCCGCCCCTCATCTTCTAAAGTATCGCAGGCCTGCGATACTTTAGAAAATGAGGCCCTTAGTGTTGATTTTCCGTATTGACCAGTTAATTCCAGGCAACCTTGTCTGAGCGCATCCTAAATCTAGCAGGCTAACTTTTAACTGAATAGATTTAGGGACATTTTCAGATGAAAACCTATCTGGCTAGATTTTGCTGAAAATTTTCCTATAGGTTACTTGGTAAAATTTCCTAATTACCATACTTGCTTAGCTGGTCTTTGAAAATCGGCCTCCAAGATTCTTTGGGCCTGATATTGAAAGCATATTTACCACTAGATAGCCGGACAAGTAGTCACTTATCCAGTTAAGCAGATAATTGGATAGTCAATGGGCAGGGAATAGACGGATTGAGGCGGTACTACTTATCTGGTTATCTTAACTGGATAAGAGCTTATATTCAGCCTTATACAGTTAAGATAATCAAATAAGTTAGACCTGCTATTGAGCAGAATTGGATGGACAGTTGGATGGAGAAGAAATCAAATAAAGGCACCCAGATAAAAAAAATCAAGTGAAGCAGTCTATACACTACAGCCAGATGGGGTAGGGCAGTGGCATGACAAGCTATGTGAGACAGGGAGTGCAATGGGAAGAAAATAAAGGTATTTGGAGGAGAATGAATTCAGCTGCAAAAACAGACACACAGCCAGCATAGACTATGAAAGCCATCAACAAGAGGGCTGCAGCATGAATTGCAGAGAGAGAGAGAAGGTTAACTATTTCCAGGAATAAGGGCATAGAGAGTTCATAGGTGAATCATCCCAGGACACCCAAGAATAGGGGTCAGGAGTGTTAAATCAAAGGGGAATTGGTAGGGATTCATGAGGTGAGGTCTGTAAGCAGTAATGCAGAAATTACATGGGAATTTTAACTCTGGAATTCTCTTTGTAGCAGCAAAAACAAAAAAATTAGGTGTAGAATGGACAGAAGTACAAGAGGAGTGGGTATAGGAGGGATGTTGATGCCACATTTCTTGCCGTATTGCTCTGCACCTATGGTTTTGGTTTGTGGTTTTAAATGTCAGTGCTCCTGCTAGTCCAAGCCTCTCTTGATACCTTTGGATAGTGGGTGTTTCTGCCTTTCCCCTGCTGTCTTAAAAGTTCTTTTCATATTTCCTTATGATGCTTGCTGTTTATTGGTCTTGCCATGCCAATCTGATGCTTTATATGGTCCTTACCCAGTCACCTTAGACAGAGTCTTGCCCTCTTGAATTTTTTCTTCAAATTCCATTCCCTTACGGTTCTTACAGACTATTGGTCTAGTCTTTTATCTGCCTTCAATGGATTATACCATAGCAAAGGGGAAGGCCATCACTAAAACTGAGCCCCAGCCCCTTCCCAAATGATGCCATAGGGAAACTAAATTTAGGCTTCCTCCAGAGATTTCCTCTGGCTTCTCTTTGCTCATGGACAGTAGGTTCACCATTTTCTAGCTTCCAGTTGGTTCATTAGAACATAACGTTTGCTATACTGGGTCAGACCAAAGGTTCATCAAGCCCAGTATCCCATTTCCAACAGTTACCAATCCAGGTCACAAGTACCTGGCAGGATCCCAATATTATTGTTTGTAAGGTTTGGGTGGACCCTTAGACACTGTGGCAGCTGACCATGCCCATGGAGGGACGTCTCGTGAGGGGCCACAGGTCAGGCTCAGCTTTGGGACACACAACACAGAGTTATATCTTTTATTAGACAGAGTTGAGAAGCCACCAGAGGTGTCAGTAGTGAGTAGAGATGAAGCCCGGCTGGGCTAGGGTTCCTCAGGATACTGGAACAGCAATTCCCTCTTTGGCTGTGCTGTAGTGGAGAAAACTGAGATAGTGAGTACAGTGGAGCATACCAGAGTTCTGGTATAGAGCCTCATTGGTAAAGTTACTCACACAGCAGTTTCTCCCGGAAGGTGACACAGAAGCTGGAATAGAGGCAGGCCCTCGAGGAGCGAGTACCTGGTTCCAGGGAACAGCTCTGAGGAAATAAAGTTAGTAACTCACTGATGATGTAGGCAGCGGTTTCTTCCAAGCAGAAGAGATAAGTTCAGGCAGCGAGTCAGGGAACATGGGCCCTCGAGGAGCGAGTACTGGTTCCTGATAGCGACCTGCAAGAAATGAGAGAGGCCCCCGAGGAGCGGGTACCCAGTTAGGATAAAGTCCAAAAGTTGGAGAGGCAGAGTAACTAGGTACAAAGAGCGAATCCCATTCATAAGGAGATCCCTCGCTAACTCGATTAGCTAGCAAAAAGTATAGACTTTTGTATCCGGGATGCGTGATGTCATCACAGGGGGACGCCCCTGAGGTTCGCGCCAAAGAGAGAATGAAAAGCAGGGCCTTGCGGCGTGCGCTCCCTATGGTATTTGGACAACATGGCAGGATGCAGCACCCAAGCCGGACCGGAGACGCTAGAGAGGACGGCAGGCAGATGCCGCAGCAGCCAGACGTCCATCAACCACGGGAGGAGTCGCAAAAAAGGCAAGGTGGGCGGAGTGGAGACGTCGGGCAGCAACAGTTGTAACACCCAAAAGGTCGATAGATTCTATGTTGCTTTTCATAAGGATAAGTAGTGCATTTCCCCAAGTCTACCTTAATAATGGTTTATGGATTTTTCTTCCAGGAATTGTCTAAATCTTTTTTTTTTTTTTTTATTTAAAGTTTATTAGAGTTTTTACAAATTATAAAAAATGCAAAAAATCAAGAAATACAATTGCATATACCACAGTTATATCAAGAACTGATTTTACACCAACATTCAGTTTCTATATGTCAATATTATAGTCCTCAAATTGGGAGGATACTACCAAAAAAGAAAGTTAGTGAACTAACATAAAGAAATTGTAATTAATTATTACATTAGCTGGATCTTTTTTATACAACTACATTGCTCTCAGCCTGCTTCCTTATCTGCCAAGAATGTTTCCAGATGAGTCGGTTCCTGAAAAATAAATCTATTCTTCTGATACACAATAAGGCATTTACAGGGGAAGCGCAAAAAATATGTAGCCCCTAAGGACAAAACTCTAGGCTTTAATGCAAGGAATTGCTTCCTCCTGTATTGAGTGGATCTAGCAACATCTGGAAACACTTGGACCTTATAACCACAAAATAAATGTTCCCTATTCCTAAAAAATTTCTGAAGTATATTTATTTTGTCTTTCTCTCTGCAGAAAGTAACTAATAACGTGGCTCTTTGCGGAATATTTATTTATTTATTTATTTATTTTTGGTTTTTATATACCGGAAGTTCCTGTATACAATACATATCACTCCGGTTCACATTTAACAGAGATAACTATCGCCGGGGAGGCGGTTTACATGGAACATATTGAAATAATGAACGGATAATATATAATAAAGTACAATCTATTGGGAAAACAACTAAAATATCATCCACTGATGATTCTAGGAAGGAGGTTAAATTAGGGGACACTTGCTGAACACTGTCCATACCTTCCTCTCCTTCCTGCCTTTTAATTCTTGAACTCAAGACATAATATATCTTTGATATAGATTGATCATCAATATTTGATATAGACAAGTTTTCAATTAAATATTTTTTCAACAATTCAGTAGCAGAGAGGAGCCTAGTCATGGGAAAGTTCAAAAACCTCAGGTTTTTGAGCCTATTCTCATTTTCCAGGTTCTCCACCTGTCTAAGATGTACTAAACTATCCTTAATAAAGGAAGCATTTACAGTCTGTAAAGATGTTATCTGTAGAGAATTTGTCTTTCCCATTTCTTTCACTTGCTTTAATAGATTCTCATATATCTGCAATTCATTTTTCATCTCCACATTTCCTTTATTCGTTTGTTCCATAAAGCCAGTCATTATTTTCTGCAGGTCATTGATTGCTTTCCAAACGTCAACTAGAGTCACTGTCTGGGGGTCTATAGTTGATGTGCTGACACAAATTTGGTCTGCCACCTCAACCATTCTCCCCAAATTCTCAGCTCCCTCCAATGAGGGTGCTACATTTACATTATTTATATCTGCCATCTCCGGTTGGACTTCAATAGGTACATTCGATTCCAAAGGAGACTGGGATAGTAGTTGTTGGCCCGGGCTATCTGAAGAGCCCGATGAAAAGGAGATATCCGGTATTATATTGCGGGCAATTTGACTTACCCGCCTTACATGCTGATCCATCGGGCCTCTCGCCTCTGTTGGCGCCGGGGATGATGACCAAACTTTGGGTTTCCTCTTCCTACCCATAAAGTAGGAAGCAGTCATGAAACTCTGGCAAAGAAAATTTTTCCCCAGGGGCGCGCCCCTTTGGCGCGCGGCTTCGACAGCGCGCCGGCGGCTGCGCGCCGCACCTATCCTGAATTTATACCAGCGTTCGACCCGGCGCTGATGTCACTTCCGGGGGCGTGGCTTTGACCCGATGCAGTTGTTAATGCTCACAGATTCAGGAAAATGCAGCGATTCGGTCCCCAAAGCCTCTCTCTCTTGCGAGAGTACTCCAGCCAGTAAGTCCTCCAAGTCAGGCTTTACCTTTCCTGAATTTATACCAGCGTTCGACCCGGCGCTGATGTCACTTCCGGGGGCGTGGCTTCGACCCGATGCAGTTGTTAATGCTCACAGATTCAGGAAAATGCAGCGATTCGATCCCCAAAGCCTCTCTCTCTTGCAAGAGTACTCCAGCCAGTAAGTCCTCCAAGTCAGGCTTTACCTTTCCTGAATTTATACCAGCGTTCGACCCGGCGCTGATGTCACTTCCGGGGGCGTGGCTTCGACCCGATGCAGTTGTTAATGCTCACAGATTCAGGAAAATGCAGCGATTCGGTCCCCAAAGCCTCTCTCTCTTGCGAGAGTACTCCAGCCAGTAAGTCCTCCCGTCTAAATCTTTTTTAAACCCAACTACACTAACAGCTTTCAGCAATGAATTCAAGAATTTAATTATGCATTGAGTAAAACAATATTTTCTCCTATTTGTCTTTAATGTATTATCTAGTAACTTCATTGAATGTCCCCTAGTCCCCTAGTCATCTAGATAGGATTATAGACAGTGCTGGGGAGGAGCCGGCTGTCGTGGTACATGTGGGCACCAACAACATAGGAAAATGTGGGAGAGAGGTTCTGGAAGCCAAATTTAGGATTTTAGGTAGGAAGCTGAAATCCAGAACCTCCAGGGTGGCATTCTCTGAAATGCTTCCTGTTCCATGTGCAGGTCTCCAGAGGCAGGCAGAGCTCCAGAGTTTCAATACGTGGATGAGACAATGGTGCAGGGAAGAGGGATTCAGCTTTGTAAGGAACTGGGGAAACTTTTGGGGAAAGGGGAGACTTTTCTGAAAGGAAGGGCTCCACCTTAGTAGAAGACTTACTCAATTTTTTTAGGTAATTTGTAGGACCTTTATGATCACAACTTGTCAGTCCGAACAAGCTGCCTAGACCATTTGGTCCACCTTTATTTTAATTTAGATATAGTGCTCACTTGGAGTCAAAAATATTTTTTTTTCCTATTTTCAAACTTTTCCTTAAAAAGTCATATTAGGTCCACAGGGGTCCTTTTAGATAAAGAGATTCATTCAGACAAATTGTTTATCCAGGAGTTAGAACAATGTGTTTACCACGTGACAAGAAAAAGATTCATGTAATGGTTAAGGGAAGAATGAGCTGGGACCGGTGGAAGAGTATTAGGCACCCTAGGCAAACCTTATAGACTTGTGCCCTCCCTCCCCACCACCAATCATGCCCTCTGAAGAAATGTTTCTTATTTAATTATCAAGATCTACAGTATATTCCTCATCTCAAATATTCTGTTCAAAGGAGTTTCTAGAATGAGGGGTCACGAGATGAGGGTGAAGGAAGGTAGACTCTGGAATAATCTAAGGAACTATTTCTTTAAAGAGTGGATGATGGATTCAAGGTACATTCTCCGTGTGGAGGTAGTAGAGTCAAGGACAGTATCTGAATTCAATAAAGCATGGGATAATCACAGAGGATCTCTGTGAGACTGGAAAGCTGAGTAGGTGTGGATGGGCAGACCTGATCGGCTGTATGGTCTTTTTCTGCTGTCATGTTTCTATATAGACCAGATGGGGTATACCTATCTGACATAGGCTTCACCACATATGCCATAACCTGGAAGATTGGTCCACATTCCCAGACATGGCAGAGGACTTGGGGAGTTGTGGGTGGGGGTAGGAGGGTTGGATTGAGTTGACTGATTCGGGGAAGGGAAAGGTGGCTTTCTGGATCAGACCTTCCTTATTATTATTATATTTGACCAATTTGGGAAGTGCAGAGAGGAGACATTTTGAGCCTAAAGGCCTACAACATTTTATTTTAGGATAATTAGCCACAAAGAGCCAACATTTGTTTCATTGGGCTGAAAGGGTGGAGGATTGGGCCGGTAGGCATGATCATTTTTATTTTTACTTTGAATTGCTACTTTATTAGCTACATTCTTTGAATATAGCTGGTTAAGCTTATAGTTATCCAGCAGGGTTAAAATTATCTGGGGACTTTAACCCTGTTGTTGGCCATGTCTTAAGTTAAGTTAGTTAACAAATTCAGTATTTCAAGTTAGTTATTCAGTTAACTCAGCTCCTCCCTGTATTGATCCTAAAATGCTTCTCACTTATCCAGATAAGTGATCAGTATAGTCATAACTCGGCATTTAGCCATATAGCTCAAGTTATCCCGATGAGTGAACATTGATCTCATAGTAAATACTCCTGAATTTTGTGGCCATAAGTTGTATTTTATGCATCAAAAAATAATTTGTATGCTCCAACTACCAAAACAAATAAAACAAACTGAAAAAAACATTAAAAAAAAGAGGCAAAATGAATGAATAAACTGTACCAAAATTTTGTGTGCATATCTCAGGTGTACAGAATCTTTTCTTGTAAGTTTAATTTTGTGTTACCATGACTGTTGAATGTGAGTACAAGAGTATGTGCACAGTTTACTGTTTGGAAATGAGAGATTGAGGATGCGTTATGTTTGGAAGGAACTGTTATTATTCCTGGGGGAATTCTGTGCAAAAAAACTAAAACTTCTGCAACAAAAATTTGAACATTTTACGCACACATTTTCTAAATTCTGCTAAATTCTGCACATTTATTTGTCAAAATACCTATTTTTTGCAAATTATTCTGCTTTTCAGTGCAATCCAGTATTTTCATGAGAGGAGGTAAACAGGAACAGAAGCAGAGGTCAAAGGAGGATTCACATCCCCACCTGCTGTAGGCTAGGGGCAGCAACCCACGGCACTGGACAGCTGAGCAGACAATGACCGCCGCCGCTACCTGAATCAGAAAGCTAGCTCCAAGCCTCACATGCAGCAGCAGGAGTTGCATTTAACCAAACATCTCCCATTGCTGTGGGGCCAGTCTCGTGCAGCAGGAGATGATAAGAACATAAGAAAATGCCATACTGGGTCAGACCAAGGGTCCATCAAGCCCAGCATCCTGTTTCCAACAGTGGCCAATCCAGGCCATAAGAACCTGGCAAGTACCCAAAAACTAAGTCTATTCCATGTTACCATTGCTAATGGCAGTGGCTATTCTCTAAGTGAACTTAATAGCAGGTAATGGACTTCTCCTCCAAGAACTTATCCAATCCTTTTTTAAACACAGCTATACTAACTGCACGAACCACATTCTCTGGCAACAAATTCCAGAGTTTAATTGTGCGTTGAGTAAAAAAGAACTTTCTCCGATTAGTTTTAAATGTGCCCCATGCTAACTTCATGGAGTTCCCCCTAGTCTTTCTACTATCCGAAAGAGTAAATAACCGATTCACATCTATCCGTTCTAGACCTCTCATGATTTTAAACACCTCTACCATATCCCCCCTTAGTCGACTCTTCTTCAAGCTGAAAAGTCCTAACCTCTTTAGTCTTTCCTCATAGGGGAGTTGTTCCATTCCCCTTATCATTTTGGTAGCCCTTCTCTGTACCTTCTCCATCGCAATTATATCTTTTTTGAGATGCGGCGACCAGAATTGTACACAGTATTTAAGGTGCGGTCTCACCATGGAGCGATACAGAGGCATTATGACATTTTCCGTTTTATTCATCATTCCTTTTCTAATAATTCCCAACATTCTGTTTGCTTTTTTGACTGCCGCAGCACACTGCACCGACGATTTCAATGTGTTATCCACTATGACACCTAGATCTCTTTCCTGGGTTGTAGCACCTAATATGGAACCCAACATTGTGTAATTATAGCATGGGTTATTTTTCCCTATATGCATCACCTTGCACTTATCCACATTAAATTTCATCTGCCATTTGGATGCCCAATTTTCCAGTCTCACAAGGTCTTCCTGCAATTTATCACAATCTGCTTGTGATTTAACTACTCTGAACAACTTTGTGTCATCTGCAAATTTGATTATCTCACTCGTCGTATTTCTTTCCAGATCATTTATAAATATATTGAACAGTAAGGGTCCCAATACAGATCCCTGAGGCACTCCACTGTCCACTCCCTTCCACTGAGAAAATTGCCCATTCAATCCTACTCTCTGTTTCCTGTCTTTTAGCCAGTTTGCAATCCACGAAAGGACATCGCCACCTATCCCATGACTTTTTACTTTTCCTAGAAGCCTCTCATGAGGAACTTTGTCAAACGCCTTCTGAAAATCCAAGTATACTATATCTACCGGTTCACCTTTATCCACATGTTTATTAACTCCTTCAAAAAAGTGAAGCAGATTTGTGAGGCAAGACTTGCCCTGGGTAAAGCCATGCTGACTTTGTTCCATTAAACCATGTCTTTCTATATGTTCTGTGATTTTGATGTTTAGAACACTTTCCACTATTTTTCCTGGCACTGAAGTCAGGCTAACCGGTCTGTAGTTTCCCGGATCATCCCTGGAGCCCTTTTTAAATATTGGGGTTACATTTGCTATCCTCCAGTCTTCAGGTATGTTTGGTTAAACGTAACCTCTGCAGTGGAAGTCAGTGGAAGTCAGAGTACGCTCAGCTGTCCAGTGCCATGGCACACATGTCAAAGGCTGTAGACTTCTGGTTCAGAACTAATGGAAATATAAATCCCCATTGGCCTCTGTCCCTGTCCCCATTCACCTGCTTTCCCCTCATACTTCGAGCCCCCTCTAGAAATGATCTCTCCTTCCCCTTCCCCTCCCTCCCCCTCTCTCATTCTCTCTGCCCCTCTCTCTTGCTCCCCTCTTATTCTCTTTCCTTCTCCCCTCTCTTATTTGCTCTTCCCTCTCCCTCCCCTCCTTCCCCCTCTCCCCTTCTCTCATTCTCTCCCTCCCTCTCTCTCCTCCCCTTCCCTCCGATTGTAGAATCCTGGCCTTTGCACAATGCAGCTTGCTAACCTCGCCCGTGCCGCACTGCCTCTGCTCTACATGTGGGAATTTAGCCTGTGATGCCTCCGCTCTCCGTGCGCATGCCCGCGCCTCGATGGTTCCGCTCTCCGTGCGTGGCAAACCTCGCTCACTCCGCGATGCTTCTGGTTTCCCTTCCTTTCCCAGCAAAGCATTCGGAAGGGAGAAGCATTCGGCTGCGGTGGATTCTGCAAGGCAAGGGAGAAATCTGTGGGAAGGGAGAATTATGCGGAAATTCTGCATTCCGCAGTAGCGCAGAATTCCCCCAGGACTAGGTTATGTATGGGAAGTGAAAGTATTAGGATGGTTTGTAGGATGTAGGATCTAACAAAGTGCATTTAAAAGTATAAGTTTTTGTTTATAAGTTGAAAACATTTCTAAAATGGGATATCTCTCCCGGTGCTTCTTTCCAATTCCATATAACAGACAGAACATGGCACAATGCTGGTTCCCATGTTTTTCTATGGGAAGAAAATAATAATTTTGACAAATTTTTAACCATAAAAATTGGGAGCTGTATGGTAAAAAGAAGACCCAGACTGACTAACACCTCTCAAGTTGTTCAGTGCTGAGGAATCTGAGAGGAGAATACAAAGGATGGATGTGTCTTTTGTGACATTTTTGTGGACAAGAGGAGCCTGTTAATGGATAGTCTCTGTATAAAAATATAACTTAGTTTCCATTAGTTAAGCAAATGTTTTAAATTAAAAAATATTTTTGTCATATAATTAATCAGATTAACCATTCATTTGAAAATCTATTTTATATCAAGAATAAAAAGAATTCCAGTACTAAAAGGGATTGTTCAAAGGATTCCTTTTCAACACAACAGATCAGCTGATAACAATTTGAATACATTAACAAAGTATTCTGATCCTTTGTTACAAAAAAGAAGTGAATTATAGCTTCCCCTCAAGCACAATTATTTGCCAGTCTAGCAGAACTCCTTTAATTGAGATTTTGGAGGTGATACCATGTAAGGGGTATAGTATTTTTCTCATAATAATTGACTTCTTTATGCAAAGTGATTCATTATTATGAATCAAGAGTATGAGTTATGATTAACAGAACATGTAGTATAACCACAGATAAAACTGACTTTTAAACATGTATTTGTTTAAATCCTGAACCTGTGTAAATGGAGTTACTATCAGGTGTTATTTATAAATTGTTGCTTTATAATAAAAACAAGATATTGTATGGTTTTTTTTTAATGTTTCTTTAATATGTTTGCACTTGGCATATTTAATTGTTGGTCATGGTGGAAAGAGGCCCCATAGATGGACACATTTTCAAAGACCTATGCAGTGTTTGTGCATGTACAATTGGCATGCATAATAAGTAGCCTTTGTGTGGGCCAAGCACATGTGTCAGAAGGCTGCAAGTCCACTATCACATGGAAAAGTATGCACAGAGAAAGCAGGTGTAGCAAGGTGTTGTAGACCAGGGTCAGAAAGTACAGGCACGCTCACATATTTTATAAGCAGAGTACATGCATAAATCATCAAACATGCATACATGCTTTTTACTCCTGATAATCAAGTCATGGCAATTAAATCTTCTCTTCCGGATAAGGAGGGACTCAGACAAATGATGGAGGGTGTGGGTGAACTGATGGATGGTCCAGGTCAAATTTTAGAGAGCTGCGTCAACTGGTGGATGTTTTAGTGAACAGCTGTTTGGAAGAATGCATGCATTTTCATTAGCAAGATATGGGCATACTGTACATCAGCCAACTTTATAAAATGCAAAAGCTAATGATTACTATGCTCACATATTATAATTATTTAACACGTAGTATATATGCATGCACTTTTAAAATAGGTATACAAACTCTGTGGAGCCCTTATATAAAATGTGTGTATACTGAAACATATGTGTGTACTTTTGGGGCTGAGATATGTGGTATTTTATAAACTTTAGGAGTATCTGCTTATGTATGTATGTGCACTATTATGCACATTACTAAAAATTACCCTCAAAAACTCTAGGCATTTCCCTAACTGCATCTCCTAACAGTATTTAATAGAGATGTGAATCATGTCCTCGATCGTCTTAACGATCGATTTCGGCTGGGAGGGGGAGGGAATCGTATTGTTGCCGTTTGGGTGTGTAAAGTATCGTGAAAATCGTTAAAATCGTGAGCCGGCACACTAAAACCCCCTAAAACCCACCCCCGACCCTTTAAATTAAATCCCCCACCCTCCCGAACCCCCCCAAATGCCTTAAATTACCTGGGGGTCCAGCGGCACACTAAAACACGGCACACTAAAACCCCCTAAAACCCACCCTGACCCTTTAAATTAAATCCCCCACCCTCCCGAACCCCCCCCCCCCCAAATGCCTTAAATTACCTGGGGGTCCATAGCGGCGGTCCGTAGCTTAAATTACCTCCGTAGCCTTAAATTACCTCCGTAGCGGCGGTCCGTAGCTAAATCGGGGGAAGGGGGAGAGCAGGAAAACCGGCACACCAAATCGTGTAGTCTTCAGCCGGCGCCATTTTGCAAAATGGCCGCCGCAAAATGGCGGCGGCCATAGACCAAAACGATTCGACGCAGGAGGTCGTTCTGGACCCCCGCTGGACTTTTGGCAAGTCTTGTGGGGGTCAGGAGGCCCCCCCAAGCTGGCCAAAAGTTCCTGGGGGTCCAGCGGGTCGTTCAGCGAGGGTTCCCCTCGTTGAACGACCTCCTGCAGTCGATCTCCTGCCGGCGCCATTTTCCGTACGGAAAACGATTTGCGGCAGGAAATCGCTCCCGGACCCCCGCCGGACCCCCAGGAACTTTTGGCCAGCTTGGGGGGGCCTCCTGACCCCCACAAGACTTGCCAAAAGTCCAGCGGGGGTCCGTAACGACCTCCTGCATCGAATCATTTTGGTCTATGGCCACCGCCATTTTGCGGCGGCCATTTTGCAAAATGGCGCCGGCTGAAGACTACACGATTTGGTGTGCCGGTTTTCCTGCTCTCCCCCTTTCCCTTCCCCCGATTTACGATTTTTTGACGATAAATCGGGGGAATTGGTATTGTATCGTGGCCCTAACGATTTTTGACGATTTAAAATATATCGGACGATATTTTAAATCGTCAAAAAACGATTCACATCCCTAGTGCAGATACTTTCCCTAGGAAACTTCCAGTGAGTACAAATATTAGCGGACACTTGCACCTGTTTTGCTGAAAGATTCTGAAGATTTGAAAGTTCCAGCTGCATGCATGCATTTCTTCCCCTAACCTAAACACGACACCATGAACTCCCCCTTGTTAATACAGCTAAAATAATATGGCTTATGGAACAATGCAAACATTTAGCCTCATTGTAGAAAAGTTATTTACCCATGTAAATCACTTTGAAAATTGACTTCATGGCAGTGTATGACTCTCAGTTGGCTCATAAACAACTAGGATTAGTTCTTAGCTCATGTTGAGATCCTGAAGCATTATGTGTACCCACAGAATAAATGCTAAATTCATTGTGACTTAAGCACAGCAAAATCATGAAGATTTATATAAGAAGGGAGCCTATAAGAATGCCACCACTCAATCTAAAGGTATGTATACAATGAAACCCTGGGCATATTTTTAAGATGGATTCAATGAGGGTGATGCAGCCCTGGATTAGTCAATAGGCACCCATTATATTTGTGCTTAGAGGAGCAAACATTTAGGGACAACAAGCTGGCTAAGATTTGCCTCCTTCCAGCAATGCTGAAGCTCATTCAGCAGAGAACAGACCTCTGCTACCCTATAACAGATCCTTGAGGAATATGGGGGAGTAAAAACACCAGAAGTGCCTAGGAATTGCAAATCCTAAATCCGTCCCTGGGGTGATGTTCAAACAGACAATTTACCTTGGTAAATCACTTTTCATCCCAGTAAATGGCTTTGAAAGTTGTCCTTCCTCAATCTGGCTGCAAATATGCATGAAAAAGTAACACGCACATCCTAGTTTGCAGTGAGGCTGATATTGCTACCCTTAGCAAAACACATGGAGGTAACATGCACAGAGTGGCAGTTACTGCCATAAGAAACTTGCTGGGTAGACTGGATGGACTAGTATTTGATCTATATCTGCCGTCAATACTATGTTACTATATTAAATATCTTCCACCATAGTTTAGTATCTGCAGCTTCTTGACTGGATGAATATGTTAATTTTTTTTCCTGAATTTTAAGATACCATATGTGACATTCTCAAAATGTGAAATGGGACTTTTGTGCTATCAGTTAGATCATGTGAATCTGCCAAGGCACTTTGAGACAGATTTTGAATTTTAGTATAATAGGACATCAAGACCAAATATTGAAAAAGACATTTCAGAAAGTAGCAAGATTGCGAGGTTCAGTGCTAATTATGGAAGCTGACACAATTCTGGCTAGTTGCAGTGACACCGAAGCCATGTTTATATAGATAACATATTAATACTGCACAATTGAGCTAATTATTACCTTGCTATTTAAAAAAAAATAGTAAAGTTATTTATGATTTCCAGTGGCTTGAATAATCATTCAACATTAAAAATCTGCAAGGATGCCAGCCCAGAATTTATTTTTTTATTTATTTAAAATTACTTCTATACCGCACACTCCACAGTTTGGGGTGGTTTACAATAAAACATACAAAAAATTGATGCTACAAACAGATAAAATAAATAAAACAATGCAATTAAAATCAGTATGGAAAAAAACAAAAGCTCAGTAACTCAGAAGCAGTGTTATGTCCTGTCCTGTGATGCTTCAGAGTTGAATTCTTGCATCAGGTCTTCTGCACTATGGTCTGGCTGGTGATTTGAGATGCTCTGGTGATTGGGTTCACAGCTCCTGAGGGGAGCGAGTGCTAGTTATCACACTACAGACATACTTTTAATGAGTATTTAGGGCTCATGATAGCAGGTTTCTGCTAGGAGTCATGATGCAGAGACCTTGGCTGGTAGGAGAATAGTGGAATAGTGGGCTCTTTTCTTTCCCTGTTATTTGGAGCACAGGATTTCAATTTCAATCCCATGAGGATGATTTTCAAATCCATGTTGCACTGATCACAGAAAGATCAAAGAGATTCAGATGTATCAAACTGTCTTGAAGCTATCTCTCATTGGATGAAATAAAACACATTATTGAATGCCTATAAAACTGAGATGCTTTTGATCAAGAAAAGAGCAATGATGTTTGTACCTGCTCAGTTTCTATTTAAAAGGGCCAATTATGAGATGAGAAATATAGGTTTAATTTTGGACTCAGAATTAGGAATGCATCCCCACATTAACAAGATGGTGAGACGATTCTTTGTACGGTTATCAATTATTCATAACCTATGCCCTTATTGGTCAAATGAGCATCTGGTGACAATAATCTATGACCCGATTACAGGATGGCTGGATTACTATAACTCGCTATGCAGGAGAATGCAATATGTACAGAATGCTATGGATTCTGTCCTACTAAATCTAGGGTTACATGAGGATATCACACTTGGATTTTATACGTTTTACTGACTACCAGTTGAGGCAAAATCTATTCTTTGACTTTTTTTAAGCCTTTAAATCGGGTCCTAAATAATTACATGAGTGACATAATAAATAGTATGTTGCGACTAGAGTTTTGTTTCTTTCAGGATGCTATGTTGCATATTTCTTTCCCTTCTGACATGTTATGTGGAGGCTCCCAGGCAATGCTTTGGTCCAAAAGTCTGGAATTTGATTCCCAGGGAACTACGAATGATCTTGCTTTCAGAAAGCTATCCAAACCCCTGGCTATATAGCTTTCTAAATGTCTCTGCTCTGGAATAAAATGTTATTGCATTTTTACTGATTCTTTTTGTCTTATTTTGACTCGGTATATCAGGTTTCTTTCATTTTTATTCTTCTGTTATGAGTTATCAGGGTAATTTGTCTAATTTCAGAGTTTTATTTGTGTTATACCTTTAACTGCGTTATTAATGTATTGTTTGAAATGATTTTTTTTTTCTTGTATGCTGCTTCCAGAATTAGGCGAATTGTAAATACAAGAAATAAAATATAAAAGAGGAAAAAAAGAACATGGTAGTTCTGAATGAAAACTCATGGCGAAATAGCCTAGTAGAGGTCAATTCTGGTTGAGCTGGAAGTCCAAAGGAGCAGGAGGAAATTGACAGGAATACATATCTGGAAAGAATCCTGGAATATATCTGTCATATGTTTTTCACACATCATTGCAAAGATAATATGTTATCTTCAGCCTCACATTGTGTACATAACATCACATAAACTAGTTAACTTTTATGAATTGCTATAGAAAGTTGGATGTTTCTGGGCTATTGTATCTTTGTTCAGTTCTTTTAGCTCTCTTCATAAAAGAAAAAATGTCTATATCATTTCTACTTCTCTAAGGCCATGCCAACACTTGGACCCCATCAATATAACCACAGGCCTCCTTTATTTTTACTCAGCTGTAGCTCACAATAGATTCACTGCTTGGAGACAGTTATCTATACGTTTACAACAGATTTTTTTTTTTTATTTTTTTTTTTTTTTTTATTACAAAGCATTACCCACTAGCAGAGACTTAAAAGAACTTCTATGAACCTCAGGGGTATATTCTTTTTTTTTTACTGAGTCCATGTGCTTATATTCAGCAGTGGGCACAGTACCAAGTTCAAGTTCATGATACTAATGTATAAAGTGGTCCAGGAAGAGGGAGCAAGATTTCTGCAGAAGTTAGTAAAGATATTTACCAAGTCATAATTTATGCTCAGATCATGGGGTTTTGTTCTCTGTGCCAGTGGTTAAAGAGGTTAGGAGGGTTGCTTTTCAAAGTAGGATGTTTTCAGTGTTTGAACCAACATCGTGGAACCCAGTGCCATTGGAGATCAGGTTGGAAACCAATTACCTGTTGTTTAGAAAGAAAGAAAGTAAAGGCATGGTTGTATCCGAGCGAACAGCAGAGCATCAGTTAGGATGGCCTAAAGTGGTTTTTTTTTATAATTAACAACAGTATATTTTATGATTGTAATATGATTTTATGTTATTTTATTGTATGTGAAATGCTCCAGCTAGTACTTTATGAATGTGTGGTATAGAAAAGCCTGTAAATAAATAAATAAATAAATAAATAAATAAATAAATGTCTACATTAAATTTAATCTGCCATTTGGTGAGGCAAGACTTCCCTTGGATAAAATCATATTGGCTGTGTCCCATTAAACCATGCACCTCTATATGTTCTGTAATTGTATTCTTTAGAATAGTTTCTATAGGTTTTCCTAGCACTGATGTCAGGATCACTCAGATAATCCCTGCAGCCATTTTTTAAGATGATAATGCAATGCCAGATCCTTCAGGTACAATACACAGTTTCAATGACATGTTACAAATTACTAGTGATAGGTCTGCAATTTCATATTTCAGTACTTTCAGAACTCTGGAGTATATGAATTAGAGGCCCCCAGAATGAAATAAACCTTATTCACTGAATTTGTTTTAAACGAATGCATCGGGCCTACAGCTAGGCCCAAAGCCAAGGCCTTACCTAGGGCACAGGCTGAGGCCCAAAGCAGGGGCAATGGGCCTCACCTAAGCATAGGCTGAGGCCCAAAGCAGAGGCAATGGCCTAGACCCAAGCATGATACCAGGGTCTTGGCCTAGGCCCGTGCTAATGCCGGAGCCTTAGCTGAGACCCCAGAGAATTTAAAACAAACGTACCTGATCCATCAGGTTTCCGATGAAGGCTGGGTCACCGAGGTCTGGCATGGAGGCAGGGTTTCGATGCCAGAGCCTTAACCTAGAACACAATGCCGGGGCCCAACTTAGAGGCCAGGTCCTGACACCTGGGCCTTGGCTGGAACCTGAGCTGGAGGCTGGGTTCCAATGGCTGGGCCTCGATCCAAGGTCAGGCCCAGGCCAAGAAAGCCTCAGAGATCCTCTTCTGCGTCTTCTTTCTTCAGCTCTTCTATGCCAACAGATGCTGTCCACAGGAGTCAGATCAGAGTTGGCTGAATATGCCAAATTTTACATTTTGAAGCAGGCCGAAATTTATCTAGCTAACCTAGCTGGATATACCCAATATTTGGCTAAGTTAGCCAGGTAAATCAACCCCTCCCATAATGCCCCAGAATGCCCCTTTTCTATCTTTCTAAACTATAGCTGGATACCTACTTATATAGCTAAAATTTATCTGGATATGTGGCTGAATATGCCAAATTTGCCATTCAGATGGATAACATTTGAGTTATCTGTCTTAATGGCTTTTGAATATGGACTTCATTTTGATCACTGTTGCCTAGTGGCTCCATTATCTTTACCTCTCACACCAAATCCTGAATGCCACTAAGAATTAGGTCTAATATAGCTCTCACTCTCTTTGATTCTTGGACAAGATGTTCTATAAAACAATCATTTGATTCATCTATAAACTTTACCTTCCTAGCATGTCCTGATGTGACATATATGCCCATTCAAATTTGGAGTAATTGAAATCTCTCATTATTACTATGCTGCCAAATGTGTTAGCTTCCCTAATCTCTGCTTGTGTTTCATCATCAATCTGTTCACTCTGGACAGGCAGTTGGTAGTATAATCCCACCACTTTACTCTTTCCAATCACACATGGAATTTCTAACCATATAGATTACATAGTTAATTTAGTCTCCTGGATGATCTTTATCCTGTTTGACTTTATCACATCCCTAACATAGAGTGCCACCCCTCACTAATTTGCTCCATTATATCATTGCAATAAAATTTAATTCCCTGGGTTTACCACTGTTCCATTGGTTATCCTCCTTCTACCAGGTCTCTGGGATACCAATTATATCTAACTCTTCATTCACTGATATATATATTCTAAAGCTCCCATTTTAATTTCTAGATTTCTGGCATTTCAATTTGCAAACAGACATTTCAAGGTATGTTGTTTTATTTGTATATATAACCTTTCATAGGGTCACTAGAAAGAACAGGGTTGTTCGTCTTGCAGAGAGAGTTCATGAAGAGGACATAGAGCTGTGGGCAAACATTGCTCTGCAAGTTTTGAGTTGTTTTTTTTTCCTTTCCTTCCTTTGAAGGATGGGCTGGATGGGAGTA
This sequence comes from Rhinatrema bivittatum, assembly GCF_901001135.1. Lineage (NCBI taxonomy): Eukaryota > Metazoa > Chordata > Amphibia > Gymnophiona > Rhinatrematidae > Rhinatrema > Rhinatrema bivittatum. The sequence continues at coordinate 57,364,878 of NC_042619.1, forward strand.
TAATTAGTGCTTCAGCATGAAGTACAAGGGAGATGATGAATAGAGCATGAATGCAGAAGAAATAGAAGAGAGTCAGGGGATTGTCTCTTAACTAATGATTCCACCTAGATAGAGAAATAGAGAGTGAGTTTTGTGAAATTAGATTCTAGCTACTTGCAGCCTCCTAGCTGTGAGGTGGTGTTGTGGGTAAGGAAGTTTGAGTCAGATCTCTGAGAGCCATCCAGAAGACCTAAAATCAGAGGAGAAAGGGTTAAATCCTGCTGGGAAATCCTAAAGTGAAGATTGTTAATGGTGTGTGAAGTTTACCCTACAATGCTTGGGGTAAAAGAATGAAGCCTTGGATTTACATCTGAAAGGAAGTCTAGGTTTTAGAGGGGTTTTTTTGATATGGAACTGTACAATATCTGTAAGTGACTTTTTTCCAGCTTCTACCTGTTTCTTCATGATTTCTCCTCTTGTATTTGAATTGTACCCTGATAATTTAATTGTGATATTTGGGATTTTTACATTATTTGGAATTCTTTAATAAATAAATTCCTTTTTTTAAAAATTCCATAGTGAAGAGTAGACCATTACTTTGTATAAGTCTCCCCTTGGGCATCCCAGAAATCTAATGGTTCCCAATTGGTGATCCGTGGTAGATTTTTTTTCCCCATTGCAGGGCTGAAGATGTGTCATTAACCACCACTGCAGCTGCCAAAGGTCATCCCAGCAAAAGGGGATTTACATATATACAACCTTCCTTGCAATTGACAGGGATAATTTGGAATCATTTAACTTTAAGGCACCTGATCAACTTTTGTTTTTATTGGAGCCTGTCTGACAGGATGTTCTAACTTCCCTGTTTTGTTAATATTTCTTTAGAGATACTACCCTCTGACCCATGCACTGCTGATTGAATGTCTCTATTTCCTCATGCTCTAATTTAAAAGGTGCGCTATCTGCTTTGTAAACTTTAGTGCCAGCAGACTGGTTCCACCCTGATGAAACCCATCCTTGGGAATAAACTTTCCCGTCCCCAAAATGTTCCATAATTTCTAACAAATCTAAAGCCCTCTTACCTGCACTTTTGTCTTATCCTGGCATTGAGACTCCAGAGCTCTTCCTGTCTCTGGGGTCCTACTTGTGAAACAGGGAACATGTCTGAGAATGCTACCCTGGTGGGTCTGGATTTCAGCTCTCTACTTAAAAGCCTAACTCTGGCTTCTAGAACCTCCCTCTCGCATTTTCCTATGTTATTGGTACCCACATGTACCACAACAGCCAGATCCACTCCAGCACTGTCTAAAATCCTATCTAGATGATATATGAGATCTGCCACTTTCACACCAGGAAGGCAAGTTACCAAGTGATCCACATGCTCACAGTTATATACATTCCTAATGATTACATCACAAATTATGATGGACACCCAAACACTTCCCTCCTGGATACAAGCGCTTAGAGATCCATCCTCAGTGTGAGAGGATAAAGCATCACCTGGAGTTCAGATCCTAGCTACAAGATCACTTCCTGCTACAACAAAGTGATTGCTCTCCTTCCAGGTGACCTTGCTTCAGCACAGGAGCTGCCAAACTGGAGTTGGGACTTGGCTACTATGTCTCAGAAGGTCTCATGTATATACCTCTCTGTTTGCCACAGCTCCTACTGGTGGTCTGCCGCTCTAGCCTCCTTTACAGCTAGCGCACACATGCAACCTCTCATCAACTGGTAGATTATCATACATATGGCACTCAGTACAAAGGACTAGAAGACCCCCATTTCACTACTGGACTGCTATTACTATAATTTAGATTGCCAAAGAAGTAGGGATGGTTTATCTAAAAGGAGAAAACAGTTAATCTATTAATAAGGGCTGGGTTACTCCCTTATATATCTAATTATCTGATTGATTCTAGTTGTCAAATATGTTCCTCCTGTCCTCCTAATTGGAGAAATCAGTCAAGGAATATGCTGGGGGTGGGTAGGAAGAAAAGAAGACACAAAAAATTATCCTAACATGTTATTAAATCTAATAAACTACAAATATACCTAAACCAACACACAGAATGTCAATTTATTCCACAATATCTTTTCTGCCCAAAGCTTTACACCTAGAAATACTCTTCGGTGACCCATGATATTACCTTCTTCTTTCAGTAATCCATCAGGAATATTCCTATTCCATCCCTAACTATGCATTCTGGCATGAGAAAAAGGACTTGCAGTGAGAAATATTACAAGACGTTTTCCCCACATAGTGAGGCCAATTGTAAAAACCCCCTCCTAGCTACATGAATCTATTTTTAATATGGCTAGATCCATTTGAAAATTGTCATCTCTTTTAGTTTTAACAAGGAAGCACTCTGACTACAAGTAGTTAGTAGAACTCAAGATCTTGTCTATAATTTTTAGAGCACTGCATGAAAGAGACCTTGAGTATTTGTTCTCATTCTAACCAATCAATCACTTTGGGGTAATAACTCTCCCAATTCAGTGGTACAATGGCAATAGTAAACAATGGGGTTTCTGCTGGTAAGGAGTGAGTCACTATAAAATGTTACCCAAAGTGAAGATTAGTAGAGAAAAATGTTGCTCTTTTTCCAGATGGGTCTTCTCAAAGGAAACTAGGAATAGAATCCACCCAGGCAGTCTCTCAGGGAAAGAGAGGGAAGACCAGAGTCTTGTAAACAATAATCAGATGGATTACAATTGCATTCAATATATTTTTTAGTATTCAGTTTAATTTGTTCTAACACCCAGAAAATATTTGTAGAATTAACACATTTGTATTAACAGTGTCAACATCAACATTTAGGGATAGATTTTAAAAGGGTGTGCGCGCGCAAGTTATAAAATCAGGGGTCAGCATGCGCAAGGGGGTGCACAATTGTGCACCTTGCATGTGCCGAGCCACGCTGCCTTCCCCCGTTCCCTTCCCCTAGCCTGATCATCCCACCCTTTCCCCTTTCCCCTAACCTCTAACCCCCCCAAAAGTTTTATCATACCTTTTGCGCCTCCCTCCGGGCAGGCTCAAGTTGAGCACACCAGCAGCCTGCTGGCACGCGATCCTTCAATGCCCCACCCCTGGACCGCCTCTTTTTGCAAGCCCCAGGACTTAACCGCGTCCCAGGACTTTACGTGCGTCGCCGGGCCTTTTTAAAATAGGCCCAGCGTGCGTAGGGCTTTTAAAATCCAGCCCACAATACTTTCCCTCTTTTGCTTGTATAGGTACCAATATAAACCTAAGAAAAGAGCAGAATTGGTTCTTACAATTAGTTAGAGTACTCATCAGATAAGTATCTGTTACTAAAAGAAAATGTACTTTCTGTAAAGTACTTGTTGGACTACTAAACCTTTAAAGAATGTAAGTCTTTGGGTTCATCTTTTGTTTTCTAGATGCTGTGGATATGACTGTTTCTTGGGTAAATGGTAAGTATTACTGTTTGTTCTCGCCTTTGTTTCTGTTGATTTTTTCCTTAAGTATACAATTATGTCTGTCTCTTCTTTGCAAATTCTGCACCATTCTGTATGTGTTCTCTCTTTCTTTTTTGGTATTATTACATCAGACTGTTATTTCAGTCTCTCGTATACTGTTTCAAGCTGTGATAGTATCTCAGTTTTATTTCTAGCTAGACTGCGTGTTAGTTCTATTAACAATTCCATGAGTACATTCTGCACAACTCGTGCAAGCTCGCAAATGTGAAATTTCGCTTTCCAGTCCAAAATTATGGAACACACTTCCCACCGAATTACGACTACAATTGAGTCTAAAAACATTCAAGAAGGAGCTAAAGACCTGACTATTCACTAAGACATACCAAGATTTGTAATAATCCTTGCACCTTCCTACCTACCCTGCACCAACATCCTAAGATTTTAATTATTTTATCTGTCTTCTTAATATTTATTTTTCTTTTAGTGTTTAATTGTAACCTATTTTTATCATTAATTTTGTTGTATTTTATTGTTACTATGCAATGCTCTTTTTTGTACTAGAAATTGTGTGTCTCATTCTTTGTTAACCATTGTGATGGTTCTACCGAATGACGGTATACAAAAAACAATAAATAAATAAATAAATTAATTATATATATTCTTAGTTGGATCTGCTGGTTTTCTCATTAGTCTCTGATCTACTGAGCTGGAGAAATGCTAGTAGTGGGTACAGGTTAAGTAGTTAAATGGAGCTCCTTCACCAAGGCCTGATACTTATGAACAGAACAATGGTCTCTTGTGAAGATTTGCTGGCCTTCGGAGTGAGGAAACTCACTCTAAGATGAGATTTGGGCAATGTTCTCTCAACATAGCTTGATGGACTCTCTACCTGGGTAAAGAGAAAAAGGTTGGATTTTGCTTATAAGATGTCATCTTTCAAATGCTTTCTTTGAAACCTTGTTACCTGTGTATCCATGGTAACTGCAAAGTTAAACAGCTTTTCAATTTCTCCCTTGTTTCAGTAGGGACTAGGATAGGGAGAATGATGAGGACAGGCAGGTGGGCATAGAGAGAGGTAAGGCTGGGGTTGTGTGAGAGAAGAGAGCTAGCACTCGGGAGCACGCGGGAGGAGGTGTGGCGCTTTATGTCCGGGATGGCATAGAGGATAAACGTCCTGCATGAGACTAAAAACAAAATTGAATCTTTATGGGTAGAAATCCCTTGTGTGTCGGGGAAGACTATAGTGATAGGGGTATACTACCATCCACCTGGTCAAGATGGTGAGACGGACAGTGAAATGCTAAGAGAAATTAGGGAAGCTAACCAAATTGGTAGTGCAGTAATAATGGGAGACTTCAATTACCCCAATATTGACTGGGTAAATGCATCATCGGGTCATGCTAGAGACTTTATAGAGCAATTGGTTCAGGAACCAACAAGAGAGGGAGCAATTTTAGATCTAATTCTCAGTGGAGCACAGGACTTGGTGAGAGAGGTAACGGTGGTGGGGCCGCTTGGCAATAGTGATCATAATATGATCAAATTTGATTTAATGACTGGAAGAGAAACAGTGTGCAAATCCAAGGCTCTCGTGCTAAACTTTCAAAAGGGAAACTTTGATAAAATGAGAAAAACTGTTAGAAAAAAACTGAAAGGAGCAGCTACAAAAGTAAAAAATGTCCAAGAGGCATGGTCATTGTTAAAAAATACCATTCTAGAAGCACAGTCCAGATGTATTCCACACATTAAGAAAGGTGGAAAGAAGGCAAAACGATTACCGGCATGGTTAAAAGGGGACGTGAAAGAAGCTATTTTATCCAAAAGATCTTCATTCAAAAATTGGAAGAAGGATCCAACAGAAGAAAATAGGTTAAAGCATAATCGTTGGCAAGTTAAATGTAAGACATTGATAAGACAGGCTAAGAGAGAATTTGAAAAGAAGTTGGCTGTAGAGGCAAAAACTCACAGTAAAAACTTTTTTAAATATATCCGAAGCAGAAAGCCTGTGAGGGAGTCAGTTGGACCGTTAGATGATTGAGGGGTTAAAGGGGCACTTAGAGAAGATAAGGCCATTGCGGAAAGATTAAATTATTTCTTTGCTTCGGTGTTTACTGAAGAGGATTTTGGGGAGGTACCCATAATGGAGAAGGTTTTCATGGGTAATGATTTAGATGGACTGAATCAAATCACGGTGAAACTAGAAGATGTGGTAGGCCTGATTGACAAACTGAAGAGTAGTAAATCACCCGGACCAGATGGTATACACCCCAGAGTTCTGAAGGAACTAAAAAATGAAATTTCAGACCTATTAGTAAAAATTTGTAACTTATCATTAAAATCATCCATTGTACCTGAAGACTGGAGGATAGCAAATGTAACCCCAATATTTAAAAAGGGCTCCAGGGGTGATCCGGGAAACTACAGACCAGTTAGCCTGACTTCAGTGCCAGGAAAAATAGTGGAAAGTGTTCTAAACATCAAAATCACAGAACATATAGAAAGACATGGTTTAATGGAACAAAGTCAGCATGGCTTTACCCAGGGCAAGTCTTGCCTCACAAATCTGCTTCACTTTTTTGAAGGAGTTAATAAACATGTGGATAAAGGTGAACTGGTAGATATAGTATAGTTGGATTTTCAGACCCTTGGTCTGACCCAGTATGGCATTTTCTTATGTTCTTATGTTCTTATCTTTTTGTTCTCTGTAGTTGTTCTACATTAGACCTTAAATTCTTTCCCTACAAGGATCCAAATTGCCATCAGCTGCACTCATAATCTGCTTGGGAATTCCCTCTATGAAGAGTCAAGATCGGTATCCTTCTTCGACAGTGGAAGAGAATGCAATATTTGTACCAGGATTGCTTAGACAAGGCTTTTACTATTCTAGAGCCTCTTGTTTGGGAGACGAAGTAAAAGCCAAAAGAGATTCTGCCAATATATTACTGGTTTGATTCCCCTTTCCTGTAACTGGGAGCCTATTCATTCCGCTTTAACTCATATCAATGTATTTTTTTTTTTTTTTTTTTTTATTGAAAATTTTATTGGCACTGTCAGTAATAACAATTCAGTAACAGTGAGCAATGTTATGACAATGAAACACATAACAATAAACTATAAACCAAATACCTGGGTGCCGCATATTTGTTTTACCCCCATACCCCCCCCCCCTTATCCCCTCGTACTCCCTTCCCCTACCTCCCCTGCTACAGAATATCGCTAGGTTGACAATGCAGATCAACACTACAATTCCCAAGATTGATCACAGCCTTCCTTCCATATCATATTCCCCTGATGTCTACTCAGAACTGGCCCTGGAATCACCAGACCCCGGGTATCCCCGTTCTATATATGAGGGGCAACTCCTCAGTCTCCTTATCACATCACTCTCACAAGTCCTTGTACCAGCGGAGATAAGGTTCCCAAACCAACACGTGTTTCTCTATCTTATCGATGTGTTGAGCCCGGAGATAATGCCAACAATGCATCTGCCAGAGTCTATGGGAAAGAGTTAGCACCGTCGGTATCCATGTTGACCGCCAGCACGCCGCCACCTCCTGCCGGGCCGCACAAAGGACATGATGAATTAAAGTCCGTTTCAACGCAGTCCATGAGTCCGAGTACGCGGCTAGCAGATAGACTTCCGGTTGTAGTACCATACGAATATTCAACATCTGGTGGATCATATTTTGTACCTGCCTCCAAAAAGGCACAAGCCTGGGGCAGGTCCACCATATATGAATGAAAGTCCCCTCATGTCCACATTGCCTCCAGCATTGCGCCCCCTGAGTAGGATATATTTTATGTAACTTAACAGGTGTTAGATACCATCTGGACAGCACTTTATAATTAGTGTCCAGTATATTCGCCGAAATGGAATGTCGCAGCAAAAATCCAAAACATTTGGTCCATTGCACAGGAGACCAGTTTAGTTGCAACTCCCCTTCCCATTCTCGCTGATAACGAGCCTGCGAGCCCTCTGAGGTCCCCAGCCAAATGTAGATATTGGAGATAGTCCCCTTCAGATCCAGATGGGCACCGCACATAGCTTCAAAGTTCGTTTTGTCTCTAAGCACGTCGTCCACACCGGGTAAGTCCAACATGCAATGCCTTAGTTGTAAGTAATAATAATATTCTTTGTCTGGAAGTCCATATTGGGTTTGTAAGTCCCGAAAAGAGTGCATTTGCTTGTCCTTTATCAATTGTCCAAAGTACCATAATCCCCATTTCCCCCAACGATCAGCCGGACCCCCCTCATCGGATACCCATTGATTAGTCTTGTATAAACCAATTGGTAACAAAGGTGACACCAAACTGGACCCTGTCAAACGCAATCTATACTTCTGCCATAATCGTATTGTTACCTGCGTGAATGGGTTAACCACGACCTGAGGCTTAACTTTCCTAGGCATTCCCCACACTTGATGTGATAGTGGTACCCCACCACCCGTGTCGTTTTCAATCTTAGCCCATTGTTTCAGAGCCTTACCCCCGATCCACTCCGGAATCACCCTCAATTGGGCGGCATTATAATACCTGCCAAAATCCGGCACCGCCAATCTCCCCTCCTCCCGGGGCTTATGGAGGACCTGTCTGGTGAGGCGGGGTGGCCGCCTCCTCCAAATAAAATGAAATATCCTGGTATGCAATCGTTTCAGAAAGGTAGGGGGAACTTCTATGGGCAGTGTCTGGAAGAAGTAAAGCCATCGCGGGAGTACGGTCATTTTAATGGTAGCCACCCTTCCCAACCAAGAGAGTCGATAGGGGCACCAAATCTCTAAATCCCTAGCCGTTTTTGACATCAGAGGGACATAATTTAAGGAGAACAACTGTTTCCAATCCTCAGTAAGCTTGATACCTAGATATTTTAAGCCCTTGAGAGACCATTTAAAGGGAAAATGGTCTTGGATGCTAATTCTCTGGGCTGCCGTAAGTGTGAGATTCAAGATTTCCGTTTTTGTCATATTAACCTTAAAACCCGATACAGCGCTAAAGCGCTCCATTTCCTGTACCAAAATGGGCAAAGTCAACTGAGGATGTGCAATTGAAAATAAAATGTCATCAGCAAAAAGTGAAATCTTATACTGAACTCCCCCACTCGCTATACCTCTAATGTCCTGATTTTGTCGCACCCGGGCCGCAAAGGGTTCCATGAACAGCGCGAAGAGCAGCGGGGATAGGGGGCAACCCTGTCTAGTGCCTCGGCCCAAAGCGAAGCTGGGAGAATAAGAGCCATTTATTTTTATGCAGGCCTTGGGAGACAAGTACATTGCGGCAATCCAGGCCCTAAAATTGTCCCCCAACCCCACCTTTCGCAGCACCCCAAACAAGAAGTCCCAATCCACCCTATCGAATGCCTTTTCGGCATCAACTCCGATTAACACAGATGGGATATTATGCCTTCGCGCTGTCCATATTAAATTAACCACTTTTCTGATATTATCCCCGGCTTGTCTGCCCGGAATGAACCCCGCCTGATCCGGGTGTATCAGCTCAGGCAGCACCATATTCAACCTATGGGCTAAGACCTTAGCCAATATCTTCAGATCCAAATTCAGAAGGGAGATAGGTCTATAAGAGCCACATACAGACCCATCCGCCCCAGGCTTAGGGATCACTGTAATGCCAGCGAGCTCCATAGTAGGAGGCAAGGCGTGTGTCGTAAGCAAGTCATTGTAGACCACCTGCAACCGGGGTACCAAAATATCCTTAAATTTCTTATAAAAAAGACCGGTAAAGCCATCTAAACCGGGCGCTTTAAAGGGTTTAAGACCAAGTATAGCATCAGAAATCTCCCCCCTGGTGATATGCATATCTAAAATTCGGGATTGAGCATCTGTTAAAGTGGGCATCTGAGTCTCCTGCAGGTAGGCCTCAAGTCGCTCAGGTAAAACATGTGGCCCCGGTGAGTATAGCTCAGTATAAAATTGGGCAAACCTATTCCGAATGCCCTTGTTATCTAAAATGCATTTGCCCTGTGGGTCTTTAATTTTAAGGATCGTGCTCTGGGCTATCTGTTGTTTCAACTGTCGTGCCAAATGTCTGCCCGGCTTGTTGCCTTCTAGGAAGTGGAACCCCCTATTCTTATCTAACTTATCCAAGATTTCACTATCCAGTAAAATACGTAATTCATTTCTCTTCTTATCTAATTCTCGTAAGGTCCGCCAGCCTCCACATTGTTTATGTTTCTTTTCCAAGTTCCCAATAACCAATAGCAACCCCTCCCTCACCTTCCTGTTCTCTTTCTGTTTGGCCGCTGCTCTGGCGATAAGCTTCCCCCTTATTACCGCCTTAAAACAATCCCAGACCATCCGAGAGGTTACTGCACCCGTGGCATTAAATTCAAAATACTCCTGGATATCGTGTGACAGGGAGGCACAGAAATGGGAGTCCGCTAACAGACCATTATTCAAACGCCAATATCTAGCCCCACTTTCCTCTTGCACCAAACGAAAAGTTCCCTGTACATGTGCATGGTCGGACCATATAATATGGCCAATCTGAACCTCACTACAGCCCGTATACCAAAGCTTGCTCCCTAGCCACATGTCAATGCGCGAGTACGTTCCGTGCGCCCTGGAATAGAAGGTGTAGTCCCTTTCCCGTGGGTGCTGTTGTCGCCACAGATCTATTAGGCCCCAGTGCTCCATCACCAGTTTAAGCCTATCTCTATGCTCTTTACTCCCTCCCCCGGGCCATTTGCTATGATCTAATTGGGGATTCAAGATAGTATTAAAATCACCCCCCATCAGTAGGGACCCTTGAATGAATCCACCAAGGTTCTGCTCCATCTGAGTAAAAAAAGCCCCTTGGTTCTGATTGGGTGCATATATATTAAGCAAAGTTACCAGGGTATTGTCAAGTTTAGCCACCACAGCAATATATCTTCCTAACCGATCCTTTTTACAATCCAGAATTTCAACCCTAAGAGATTTAGCGAACAATATACCCACCCCTCCTGTCTTCTTCCCTTCCCCATTAGATGCCAATAGTATATTGGGGAACTCCTTGTCCCGGATTAATTTCTCATCTTTTCTCAGCAAGTGGGTTTCCTGTACAAAATAAATGGAGGCCTTCTGCGCCTTCGCATCTTTGAATAACAACTGACGTTTCCTCGGGTGGTTCAAACCTTTAACATTTAGAGATATGAGTCGCAGGTCAGCCATACTCAGGGAAGAAGAAGAAGAACTGGCTGCGATTGAACCTATCCTCCTCTGTGTCATCTACCCCCCGTTCAATCCTCTGTAGCGAATGAGAAAAGCATGTGTCATATCCCCCCCCATAACCCTCCCTTCCCCCCCCCCGCCCTCCATCCCCAACCATTCTTAGTGAGGTATACCTCCTCACCCCCAACATGAAGGAGAAGGAACATCATCCCGTGTAGCGTAGGCTAAACAATTTGATAACTACATAAATTACAACTGCTGTTTAGAAACTTCCCTCTCCCCACCCCTTCCCCCTCTCACAACATTTCATCCAGACTTTTTGTGTAATTGTATACTACCCCCATGCTGCGGGATAGCTGACTGGGCAGTAACTATGCCCTCGAAAGACACATGAGGCCCTCCGCTGCAGGGGTCTCCAGCCAAGGAAGCTCACTCCCAATCAGGACCTAGCGGCCCCAGTCCTCGGAGCCAATCAATCTGCCGGGATCCCAGGCCCCTCTTTGACCCCGTCCTGTCTGCGTAAGCACTTTCCTCCTTTTCCCGCCCGTTGCCAACGGGGGCCCAACCCTGCTCTTCCAGCCTGCATTCCTGCTTCTGCTCCTTTTGTCTCGATGCCGCGCTGGCGTAAGAACTTCTCTGCCTCCGAGGGCTGACGAGCCACACAAGTGTCCCCACTGACGTTGAACATTAGCCCGAACGGATACAGCCATCTGTATCGCACATTTTCAGCCCGCAACGTATCTGTAACAGGTTTCATCTCCCTGCGCTTCTGCAGGGTTACGGATGAGAGATCATTGAATATCTGAATCGGCTCCCCCCGCCACTTTATCTGGCGCAGCGTGCGTGCCTTAGCCATAATAAGCTCCTTGACTGCAAAATTATGCAGACAGGCAATGATATCTCTAGGTTTGTTGTTGGCAGGCTTACCTAGAGTGCGGTGTGCCCTTTCAATTGCTATAGTCCGTACATAAGGGTCCTGAGCCTCCATGCTGAGCACCGCTTTGCAGATTTCCTGCACCAGCTCTACATAATCCGTAGCCCCCTCTTGTTCTGGGATCCCCCTGATACGTATGTTGCATCTCCGCTGCCTATTCTCTAGGTCTTCCATTTTGTTTAGTAGATCTTCCCTAACCTGCTGGAGAAGCTGGATTTCCTTAGAGTGCTGCAGGAGGGTTATGGCCTGTTCGTCTGCGCCCTGCTCCACCACGTGGAGCCTCTCTCCCAGATCTTCCACCTCAGTTCGCAGCGCCCCGATGCTCTCTTTAATTTCAGCTTTCAAAGTTTGTATGATTTCTTTCTTTGCCTCCTGCAGCCAGGCTTTAATTTCGTGCCCCTCAGCGCCATTACTGCTACTGGCCTCCGTGATCGATCCCGCCGGCCGCGCGGAGCCGTCCGCCATATTGCCTTCCTCTTCCATCGGCGCCGCCGGCGGTCGCGCGGCATTGCCCCCGTAGGAGAACTCTGAAAGATCCACGGTCTTTCGCCGAGTAGCCATCCTGCTCACCAGCGTCTGAAATCTCTGTGGGGCAGTTTTGCGGGTTGTTTCGCTAACTTTTAACACATTTATTCCCCGCTGCTACACGGAGCTAGGAGATTACCCGTCCATGCGCCTCGGGTGACGTCACTTCCTCTCATATCAATGTATTTTGATGAGCACTTAAGAACATATCTACCTCCAATTCCACCTACCATTAGCTCTCCTGATGAAGATAAGTCTAGTACAGCATGCAGGTTATTTACACATGGATGGTCAATCAAAGAATCTAATTACCCTCTTGTAGGGATGTGCAGAGCAAACGTTTATGTTCATAAGTCCAAAAGTCGAAAGGGGGGGGGGGGGTCAATTTCGGTCAATATGGACATATGGAGAATTCCATAAGTTGAGTCTATGTACATAAGTGCAAATAAAAATTTAAACCCCTCACCCTCCTTAATCCCCCCCCCCAAGACTTACCAAAACTCCCTGGAGGTCCAGCGGGGAGTCAGGACGCCATTTCTGAACTCCTTTGTGAGGAGCACGTGACGTCGGCGTCACGTCGGAGTGACGCGGCGTCACGTGATTCCCCGTGAGTTTGCTCCGGGACCCTCGTTGCACCCAAAAGGAACTTTTGGCCAGCTTGGGGGGGGGGGGGTCAGGAGGACATCCGACTCTCCCGGTGATGCTCTTGGAGACAATGATTGATTCAGCCTGTCAAGTCTATAAGGTCCTCAAGGGAGGAAGGGAGCTCCCTTGCAGCCAGCTCATCCTTCAGCTGCAAGGAAAGTCCATCCAGGTAGATGGCTCATAGGCAGTCTTCCTGCCAGGTGAGCACAGAAGCCAAAGTCCAAAACTCAATGGTATAGTCCAAAAGATCTTCTGGCCTTGACGAAGATGTAACAAGCTGGTGCTTGCCACAGCATGCCAGCCAGGATCATCAAAAGTCCATCAAAACACCACCATGAACTGAGCCAACTCCCTTAGGACAAAGTCCGATCATTTCCATAAAGGCGAAGCCCAGGCCAGCACCTTCCCTTCGAGATGAGACAGGATGAAGGTGACTTTGATTAATTCGTCCTGGAAGACGGAAGGCTGCAGAGCGAATTACAAATAGCATTGGTTGATAAAACCTTTGCAGAGCCTGGAGTCACCGTTGAAGCGATGGGGCACTGGTAGGGCCAGAAGGGCTTGCAGCATCGATGATAATGGCTGTGGATGAGGAGGAGTCAGTGTAGAAACCGGATTGCTGGTGAGGGCATCAAGCCGAGCGTGGAGACAATCCATGGAGGAGGCCAGTGCCTCAAGAAACTGCTGCTGTTCTTGTACCTTGGATGTCAGGCCAGGGACGGCCTGGAGGGCATGCGGCTCCACCGAGTCTATGGCCTTTTCAGCCTGTTGCATCGGAGTTGGACAACTGGGCCGAGGTGGGGTTGATGCAATCCGTAGGTAGGAGACCTACGGGTCCCCACTGTTGGCAGGCAGAATGGGCTGATGGACAGAGGCCAACTGTAGCTTCACCAATACCAGCCATCGTTCCCTGCGGATTGAGCCTTTGGGTGCCGGGGCCAGATGGACTTAGGTGGGCCTCTGTATGTGGTCAATTTAGAGATCGGGTTCAACCCAGAGACAGCAGGTGAAGGATGATACAGTCTTACACTGGACAAGGTAGTGTCCCGGGGACTCAGGTGCCAAAGGGACAAAGGCAGACATAGGGCATCCGAGCAAGAGCAGGCCAAAGCCTGAATAGACCAAGTCCAGGAAGTAAGCTGAAGAGGTGTTGAGAAACAGGCTTGAGTCAGGGCTGGCGGCAATCTACAGGCAGTGGCAAGCGAGGCTGAGGTCTGATCACGGAGGAAGTCAAGCGTAGTCAAACGAGGCAGGAGTTCAGGTCTGGAGCTAGGAAATAGCATATTCAGGCGAAGCAGAGGTCCAAGTCTGGGGATAGGCAATAGCATAGTCAGGTGAAGCAGATGTCTAGGTCTAGGTATGGGTCTGGAGATAGGCAATAACGTAGTCAGGCGAAGCAAAGTCAAAGTCCGTGTAGGCAATCCAAGGTATGAAGCAGAACAGGAACAAGGAGACAGGAACCAAGAGCATACGAGAAACAGGAACACAGGAGTGAGACGAATCTCTAGGAGGCAATGAGTACTCGACCAGCGAGGAGACCTGTTGCAAAGGCAAAGCTAGGGAACAGAGCCTGAACTTAAGTACTAAAGCTCCGCTGATGTCATCATCTGGGCCCGCAGCTAGGTTTCCCGCCACGGTCTCTACTTAAACATCAGAGATGCGCGTGCCTTGGGAGGGGCGCGGAGCCGAGTAACAGCGGCTCTCCGCAGGTCACGCAGAGAGGCCCAACGAGAAGCAATGGACGTGGTGGCTGGACCAGGAATTCCGGGGACTGCAGCAGGGCCGGAGGCACTAGGGGAGGCCCAAGGATGGAGCTGACGGCCCACCACTGCCAGCAAGGAGGAACCAGGAGCCGGAAGTCACTGTAGAAAGGTGAGGAGGCCGTGCTGCGGGTCTGCCGCGGACGACTTGCGTAACAGGATCTTCTTGTTTATCCATGATCTCTTCATCCTGCAAGGTCCTCCGTGGTCTACATTCTTCTTTGGATGCTCCTGATCCTCCTGTTCCAGTCCTGGTTTCTTTGTCCCTTTGGAGTTCCGTCATGTTGCCTGTTTGGTGTTCCTGGTCTCTCATTAAGAACATAAGAAATTGCTATGCTGGGTCAGACCAAGTGTCCATCAAGCCCAGCATCCTGTTTACAACAGAGGCCAAACCAGGCCACAAGAACCTGGCAATTACCCAAACACTAAGAAGATCCCATGCTACTGATGCAATTAATAGCAGTGGTTCCTCTCCAGTTGTTTGAATCTTTGTCTCATCTAACTCTTCAATTAAGCTCCAGATGTTCCGACCTTCTGGATTTTCTCTCGTCTTTCCTCTAGGCGTGCCAGCACCGTGGTCCGTGAACAGCCACGGGCGGCTGTGTAGGGTGCTTCCTGGCCCAGGGCCTATTTCCATGTCCATCTTAGCTGGATCAAGTCCTCAGAGTCCATCCCCCTTCCTAGAGTTTCAAGTTCCAAGATAAGTCTCGAGCTCCTTTTTGTATTTCTAGTTCTGGGCTCATGGAACTTGACCACCCAGTGGATCACCTTTCCTTGTTCCAAGTGATGCCCTGATTCCTGTCCTCCGCAGAGTCCATCCTGAACCTGTCCCACTCCCCGCGTGGTCCGCTACCAACCTGTGGCCGGTTGTGTATGGCGCGCAGTGGGACAGCATGGTATGCGACCACCCCATAGGGGGCTGTGTAGGGTGCACTGAGGTGCAGTGCCCAAGGAGGCGGGACTCCTCCTATTCCTGACTCCAGCTCCAAGTCTTCCTGAGTCCTTGTCTCCAGTTCCAAGTCTTCTGAGTCTTCATGTCTAGTACCAAGTCTTTGTATCAAGTTCCAAGTCCTCTGAGTCTCCTGCGTCTTCATTTGAGTTCCATGTCATGCCATGTCCTATCCTCAGCCTTCGTCTGACCTGACGCTCTCATTGTTCCCATGCAGCAAGTATGAAAGGGCTATCGAGTGGCCGGAGGGCTACCCCTGAGAATAGCATTGCATTGTTGGGTCTCACTCTATGCGTTCAGGGTCAGCGGAGGTCCGAGTGAGATTTGTTCCAAGCTTCCAGCTTCATTCCAAGATTCAAGCTATGTCCCAAGATCCTAGCTCCATTCCAAGCCCTATATTATGTCTCATTCCAAGTTCCAAGCTTTGTTCCAAGTTCCAAGCTTTGTTCCAAGTTCCGAGTCCAGCCCATGCTGAACCACTCACCCCACAGTGTCTTCCTTGGAGTCTCGCTCTGGGGTTACCCCATGGTCCAAGGGCTAATTTTCTCCTCCAGCAAGTGACTGCATCCCGCGCTTTTATAATACTACAGTGGTCTTTAGCCACACTAACAATATCAGTGATAGTAAAGGCCTTTTTCTCTGGTAACCTATGCTTGGAAAGTCTGGTTTATTTTATAAAGTGCTCAAGTGTGTTTCTCCTCCATTTTCTCCTTTGCTCTCTGTCATTCTTTCTCCCTCCCTTGTCCTGCTGATGCCCTGTGAACTTTGTTGTCATATTTAAGAGAGGATGAAGGATCAAGAAGTAGCACTGGCCCATGGAGAGATGCTGTTACTCGGCGCCGCGCCCATCTCTGATGTTTATTTGCCCCTGGGGGAACACTGATGGAAGAAGGACCCCTGAGCCAGGAATTCCCAAAAACTACTGTTCAGGTTGAAGGCTCAGGATAACTGCAGTTTTCCTGAGAATGATCAACCACTGAAAGACTAGCAATGAATCTAACAATTATGTCTGTATCTTTGAGATTGTTTATGTATCACGATGAAAGTTTTGTGTCTTCTACATTGTAAGGTATAGAAGAATGCTTGAAAAACCTCTGTGATATGTAACTGTTTTGTCTGAGAAGACGTGTGTATTGCCTGTGTTTTGTTTTGACAAAGATCAAATGTATTCATTCTCAAGGGCCTATGCATGGCCTACATTTTTTAGGCTTTTTTTTTTAGGTTAGCTGAAGATATGAACTTTTGAAGACAGCTTGAATTTTTAGCAAGTTATCACCTGGACTAATGCAGGTATTAAATAGTGTGCCATTAGTATTGGTTCATTAAATAGTCCCAGCATAGAGGATGAGCATACCACACTATCGTACCTTGCACAAGCTAAACCTTCTTTTACATATGACATCCATTCATTTACATGTGCATACATTTTGATTTTAGCGTCTTACAATAATTTTTTTCAAGCTACTTTAATGTGCATATTAAGGTCTTGTTGCTTTGCATACAATTTTTAGAATGCACAGGAAGGCTTTAAAATACATGTTAAATTTTATTGCAAGGCCCCTAAGCTGCATAGCAGCAGCTGCCACAAGCACAGATATTTGGGAGATATTTGAGAAAAAGCATTCACAAGTTGAATAAAAAAAAGTTTAAGGTATTCAGGAAGAGACACCATAATAATAGGTCTATAAATAAAGGAAAAAGCCTTGAGGAATCAGGTGCTAAACTTTCCTTAAATACTATGGGATGAATTTTCAGTAAGCTGCACAGCAGTGAGAAGACATTTACATTACAGCCAGCAAGATTTAAGCAAATGTTCAATCACAAATTATTTTAATTTGATTATGCATTTTACAGGCAGCATCCTGAACATAGTGGATCACAGCAATGGCATAAAACTTCCAATTTATATAAATTAATAAAACATAATGCAAGCACTTTATACTGCATTCAAAAGGTAATTCATAAATAATAAAAATCACTAAAAAATAACATTTCATCCACAAATTTCTATTCTGTTGAATATCTGTGTATAAATTTGTTGTTCTAGCTACTCTTCTACTTAACTTAGATAATTTTAGATCAAAAAAAGCATACTACCCAACTTCCAAACTGATGGAAGAACCAAAAGGTCCATAATTGAGCCACTGTCTGGATAGCAAAATTAGCCAGATACACTTATCCTGCTAAGTTTAGAGGTATATTCAATAATGAAGCTACTGCTATTATTTAGGAGAGTTGTGGGTGGATCCTTGGGCCGATGGCAGATGACCATGCCCCTGGGGAAGATCCCGAGAGGGACCACTGGTCAGGCTCAGAGTTAGGAGACAGAAACACACTAGTTCTTTTATTAGACAGGATACTGAACCACCAGAGGTGGCAGTAGTGAGTTGGAATGCCCAGCTGGGCTGTAGTCCCTCAGATACTGGAACAGCGATGCCTGGAGGCTGAGCTGTAGAGAATTGAAATATAGTGAGTAGGCAGGGTATGCAGAGTTCATGGACAGAACCTGATGGTAACACTCACACAATGTCTCATAGAAGCCCAGGAGCTGGAATGAAGTAGGCCCTCGAGGAAGGTTCCAGGGAAAGCTCTGAGAGAGTGATGGTAACTCACAGATGTAGTAGGCAGCGATGACTTCCAGGCAGAAGTGAATTCCAAAGAAGTCCGGGAATGAGGGCCCTCGAGGAGCGAGTACCATTTCCAGACTGCAACCTACAAAGTAAGAGAGAACGAGGCCCCCAAGGAGCAGGTACCCCTGGTAAGTCCGAGGAGGCAGAGTAGCTTGGAAAGTCTTAACGAGTCTGTTGCCATTCCTTGCTAACTCGAGTTGTTAGCAATTCAGAGACCTTTAAATATCTGAAACGGGTGATGTCATCTCAGGGGGATGCCCCTGAGGTTCGCGTCACTTCTGGTACGAGGCGGGGCCACGCCGCATGCCCCTAGGCATCAGGTCAACATGGCGGATTGCAGCATCGGGCTGGTACAGGGACGCTAGATGAGGTCGACAGAGAGACACCGCGGCAGCCAGCCTTCCATCAACCCTGGAGGGTGTCGCCAATGTGGTAAGGTGGGCGGAGTGGAGACATCGGGCAGCAACAGTCGCAACAGCTACACTGTTGAAGAATAATACCAGCTAACTTTAGGACAGTTCTTTGGCCTGAACAAACTTAGCTGGAGTTAGCCAGATAACATTGCCACCTAATGTAGCTCTTCCCTGAAATGCCCCTAAATTATCCAGCTAAATTTTAGCTAGATAATAAGAAAGCCAGCAAAAATATAGTCAGCTAAATGCCCAACTATGCATTTAGCTTGTTATTAATATATATTAGATAATGGCAGCAATACTTCTTACAAAATCAATACCTTTTGTATACAAATAGAACATATTAACTATAAGTCCCCTAAAATTATTAATAAGTTAAATACCATTTTAAACAAATTTTGGAGGAGGGCTCATTAGAGTTCCTCCAAGGTAGTCCATTAAAGGATGACCATGAAGGATCCGCTCAAAGAAAGAAATACCAACTTAAAGAAAAAACACTAAGGGACATGTACTGTAGGCATGTGCAGAAGCAATTTGTTTTGGTTCCTTTATTTGTTTCATTAGTCAACTCCATTTATTTCATTAGTTTCAGATGAAAAAATGTTGCTTCATTTCATTTATTTTTTAAATTCCTATTAAAGTCAATGGGGAAGGAATGTAACCTATTTTGAGTATTCAGTGAAACATGGGTAGACAAGATCAGAAGGGGGAAGAGAACTTCAAAGCACTAAGACTGTGGCAAAGTGGCACCAAAAGCAGCAAAAATAGTCTAAGGTATGATAAAGGGGTAAAAGGGTACCAGCAGTGGCAGGAGTTCTCCAAGGCACCATCAGAGGTGAAAACAGAATCATGAATGTGAAGAACAACCCAAGGCTTCAAATTAATGTATCGATGAGCACATCATGAACACCCAAAAGCAGCACCAAGAGTAGCATGATCATCATAAGGAACCATAAAAGGAGGGGGGGGGGGGGTAAAAGCAGCAAAGATGGAAGATAAAACCCCTGGGCACTGATAAAGGGACAAAGCAATACTAAGAGTAGCATGAAGACCAAAAGATGCCATGAAAAGAGCAGAGCAGACACACACTGGCAATACAACCTCAATGTGAAGAGTCTAGGGAATTGCAGCAAGGCAGAGTGGCAGAAAGACCTCTAAAGTATAAAGTCTGTGTATGAAAGCAAGGATTAGTGGTAGAAAGATCCTATAGATCTGGATGAGTAAATCAGCAAGGGCAGCGTGGCAGAAAGACCCCCCAAAGGTGGTTCAGCAGGAAAACAGCAGGAAGTCAGAGTGGCTGTAGACCCCCCAAGGCACTACATCTGGTACAAGACATCTAGGTAGATTGGCAGCAAGATACCCAAAGTGTAGCATCTGGGGCATGCAATCTGGGCAGAATGACAGCAAGAACTCAAGATGGCATATCAGGGGCATGGCAGATAGGTAGACTGGCAGCAAGACCTCCAAGGTTTAGAATCAGGGGCATGGCAGCAAAGTAAAGTGATAGCAAGACCCAAATGTATAGAAAATCAAAAACATCACAAAGACATTAAAAACTCCAAAGTGTAGAGTACAGGGAATCTCAAACAGCACAAATGCATCAAAACTCCCAAGGCATAGAATGCAGGGAATCACAAATAGCACAAAGATATGTGTTGAGGGGCAGATTTTAAAAGGCGCGCAAATAGCCTACTTTTGTTTGCACTCCAGGCGCAAACAAAAGTACGCTGGATTTTAGTAGATATGCGCGGAGCCGCGCGTATCCACTAAAATCCTGGATCGGCGCGCGCAAGGCTATGAATTTTGTATAGCCGGCGCGTGCCGAGCCGCGCAGCCTACCCCGTTCCCTCCAAGGCCGCTCCGAAATTGGAGCGGCCTCGGAGGGAACTTTCCTTTGCCCTCCCCTCACCTTCCCCTCCCTTCCCCTACCTAACCCACCCGCCCGGCCCTGTCTAAACCCCCCCTTACCTTTGTCGGGGGATTTACGCCTCCCAGAGGGAGGCGTAAATCCCCGCGCGCCAGCGGGCCTCCTGCGCGCCGGGCCGCGACCTGGGGGCGGGTACGGAGGGCGCGGCCACGCCCCCGTACCCGCCCCCAAAACGCTGCCGACACGCCCCCGAAATGCCGCGATGACCGGGCCCGCCCCCGACACACCCCTGACACGCCCCCCTCCGAGAACCCTGGGACTTACGCGAGTCCCGGGGCTCTGCGCGCGCCGGGAGGCCTATGTAAAATAGGCTTCCCGGCGAGCAGGGCTCTGAAAATCCGCCCCTGAGGGTGTACAGAATCATAAATGGCACAAAACATCAACATCCCAAGGAAACAAGAGAGAGGAAAAGGAAACTAACAATAGTTGTATGAATAGGCCAAGGCAGTAAAAGTGGCAAGATATTCCTGTCGCTGCCACCTTTACTGCCTTAGCCTAGTCATACAACTATTTCCCTGGCCACCCTCCATTCTTCAGATACAATGGATGATTTTATCGATAGGTTACAAATTTTAACTAATCTGAAATTTTGAAATTTGTAACCTATCATTAAAATTATCCATTGTACCTGAAGACTGGAGGGTAGCCAATGTTATCCCAAAATGGTGCTGGCAGCCCTTTGCCCTTACCATCTGACAAGGGCTACTGGTACCATTGGCTGGTGCTCTTGGCTGGCCCCTGTCACATGGTAGGAACAATGGATGACCCATGCCGTTTTGAATACTGGTAGCTGATAGCCCCTAGGAGCTAGAGATCTTGCCCCCCACTGGACCGCCAGGGACATTGAGTGAGTTTTGGGAGGATCAGGAGAGTGGGGAGCTTTCCATTTAGTTAAATTTGAGGGATTGGGTTGTTTTTATTTTTGTTCTTAGATGTGCAGTTCCTGAAAAAAAAAGATAGGAAACCATGAAATTTAATGGGTTTTTCCTATCATTTTTTTCTTCCCAAAATGCAATGAAATAGGAAATAATGATGAAATTTCTTATTTCATTGCAAATGACTACTGTAATGAAGCACAACAGTGCCAGATGCAGAAAACCTGAGTTGTAATAAGAAAGAGAGAACCAAGACCCAGGTTGGACAGCAGAGGGTGCTGGAGGGTTGAGGAAAACTACAATTCCCAGGTTCAGAGAGGCACAGCTCGATCTATGGGCCAAAGAAGAGGAGGAGCAAGGCAGTTGTAAATCAGCTACACCTGAACCCATGGCCATAGAGGAGGAGGGCGTGCCTGAATGGTGGAGATGGTCTGAAAAGCCCAGCTCTTCCAGACAAGAGGAGGAGATGGACATAGATTCGGGAACAGAGGAAGTCTTGCGATTCAGCTATGGAAAACAGAGTGAGTGAAGTTGTTGGGCGAAGGGCTGATTTAAATGTTAGAAGAATGTTTTTCTCCCTTGGTTAAAAATGCACTGTGTTTCTGATTTGGTTTGGTTTGGGAAAGCTGCAGCCTGTTGAACAACTGAGGGGAGTTGGGGCAGGTTATGCAACTCCTAAGCAGGGTGGTTAGTAGGCTGGAGAAAGCCTGTCTGTGAGGCCTTGTGCAAAGGAGAGGTTTGTTTTGTTTTTTTCTGACTCATTGGACACTCCTAATGGGAACTTTATAAAACAGACTGATATGTTCTAACTTTGAACTGTTGCCTTGTTGTTTATACTGTAGGAACTTGGTGGGACTGTGAGCCAAGTTGTTCCAGAGTTTAAGGACAGGCCAAAGGGAGGCTTGGAGGCCTGAAGTGAGGCCAGACAGAACCTGGAAGAAGCGAGCTGGAGTAGAAGGCTGCTCAGCGCTGGACTACTCATCAGAGCGGGATAATGACACTGCATATCTCTAGAAACAAATATGGACTCATTTGTTGCATTTTATCCATTCATTTCAAACAAATATGTATCCCTAATGTACTATTGCCATGTCTGTTATGAGTCAGGTAATAAGTGAAACTATAAAAGTAGATGATCTTGAGAGTCCTCTGTTTGAATGCAAGGTTAACACCACAAAGAAATGTAAAAAGCCTTTACCCATTTCACAACATTTCCCACACAGCTGATACTGTGGTAATATAAAAATATGTTAATGTGACAATGGACTACAATAAAAAGCAGCATATATGAGAAGACTAGAAAGTGGGAGGACATTTCCTTTCAACTTGGCTTATTGTGAAAAGTGGCCCTCTTGTTGCCCATGGGAGGACAAAGGGGGCAGACTGTCTCATTTTTTCCTTAAACACAATCCTATTACCACCACTGACCTCTTTGGGACTGTTCTTTTTCCCTGTTTAAGAGCTTCTCCTTCCCTGATTCTTCTGGGAAGAATAAGTCCGTAATTCTGCTTTTTACTGTACATTTCCTCTTTCTCCTCTTCTGCTTCTCCTTTTTCTTTTCTAGGCCTTGGGATATGAGTGTTGAGCAAGGGCATAGATAAAGCTTGATCCCTTATAAGAACATAAGATATGCCTCTCTCTCTTGAAGCTACAGCTAGGGCTCTCCCTTTGACTACTTTGTTCATTGTCTACAGCGTTATTAAGGATGATTTAATTATATCTCTCGGTTGTTTGGTTTTTCCTTCCTTTGGTTTGTCTGTTGACTTCATTACATCTTGCTCAGATTTGTCTTTGCTATGCACATCTGTTCAACAGTATCTAAATGTAATCCAATTTGAAGTGCCAAAATGTGGAATATGAATCAAATAAATACATAGTACTTTCTTAGATTTATATAAATAATGATAAATTAATATACTGATAATAGCTGTGCATTAGATGGAAATTTCCACTTCAAGAATTTCCATCACTATGACTAGACAAAACAAGACAAGTACAAGAATCAGTCATGTACATTTTGCTATATCAGGATGGAACAAGAAATAATTTAATTTCTTGAGACAAGAATGGCATGTTCTCTCTCCTCAGGGATTAGCTCACACTTGTAAATTATGTCCCTACATTATATATAGGGTTTTCTCAACCATATATGCTTGATTTCTACTGCTAATATGAGAATGGCTTATCTCAATGTGTCACATTGTTGGCATCAATTTTGTAATGTGCTCAAAATTCACTATTTCCTCTCTAGAGCAAATCTCAGTAGTCAACACATTTCACAGTTCAATCTGCTTTCATTGGACCCACTCAGCTTATAGCTTTCTTAGGAGTGAAATTAAGTATCAGCTGCATCCACTTCAAAAGCTTGGCATCCCTGAGGCCTACCACAAGGCATTTCTATTTTAATAACTCTGAAGGGCTCTATAATTGCAGTATCTCTTAAAGACAATGATTCAGTTTGGCATTCCTGCATAGAATATTGTTTTGACAATGAAGTATTCATCAAACTACTATGTCATTTTTCTTATGAACAGTGTCTTTCAGAGTTCATCCATTAAAGTTTTGACTGGAATATCTTCCATACAATACACAAGAATATTCAGCTGGTTTTCTTCTGGAGCTTTTCCAGTTAGCTTGCTAGAAGACATTGATTAAAGCAGTGAATCAGGTTTCACTGAAGGTGTAAAGTTGTGGCTTTTTCTGTTGTTCAAACCTCTTAGGTGTTGACTCATCCATTATAAGGCTGGAAAGGAGGCAAAGGAGAATTATCTATTGAGTCAGATTGATGAATACAAATAATTGACATTCAAAGTTGGAGCTGAGACTTTATAGGAGATTTAATAGTGAATAGGGCATATTATGCACTATCTGAGCCTGAAATGCATCAGCTACTCCATTTTCTATGCATGAGCCTCTTTATTTCTTTTCAGATAGAGTCATTTTGCTGTTAATCAGATTCCTATAGAAAAAGGAAGGAAAACTATACAAACATTACTCAGGCTGTGATATTAGTAAAAGATAAGGGCAAAGTGTAAAAAAAAAAAAATACAGACAAAATACCTGTTCACACTTCTGTCTGCACACTGCCTTATTACATACTCTGAAACACTTATTCATCTCAGCTCTAAGGAACTCAATGAGGTAAACCCCAACACACACACACAGAAAACAACAAAATACATCTTCTTTTAATCATAAAACAAATGTTTTAGCAAACTTCAATGCATGTATCCAAATGTAAAAAAAGAGCCCCACCCTTAGTTTTCCCCATGTTTACAACCTTTACTCAATTTTTCACTCAAAGGTGGTGTTCTCACAAGTTTTCACTCATATGTGTTCCCATAAAGAAACAGCATTTACAGAATACTAGACATACACCATGCATTGTTGTCATGGCCTCACAGTCCCACAAACTCTTTCCACAAAAGCTAGCAAGGCTAGGACTGTATCCAACTAGAGCCTTATCTGTCATAAATAATGACAGATCTGATCTGTTACAGATAATCTTAAAAGCAGAATGAAAATGCAATATTTCTGCTTCTGATTTTCAAAATAAAATTAGCATGTTATATAAAAATATACTTATATACAGCTTTTGTTCCTGGACTCTAACAGTAAAACATCTTTGCTCTAGTTAGAATTCTCTACCCCTTCTCTTCGGGTGATGTCTTCCACTTCGGAGACTAGAACCAGTATGAGTCATAGCACTGAGCCCAGGGTTCCTATACTCTGTATGGTTTTTCAGCTTGCTTCACTCTCTAAAAAGATTTATAAAGTTTTAAACACATCAATATGCACCAGAAATGATGAGAGTCATATTCTGTACACTGGTGAACAGCAGGACATGTCTTCCACTGAATATAATCTGCTAAAGTTATATGGGTACATTTACCTGCATAACTTGACCTTAACCAGCAATATTCAGCACATAACTGGTAAAGTAAACAAATAACTAACCAGGGAGATATCCAAACCCTGACTCCTCAAAATAAGTACATTAGTCAGGACTAGCACCCATCCACCCCTAACCTCCCAATTTAAGAAAAAAATGTAGTGGGTCATTGCAGCCATATACACCCTTCCCCAAACATTAAAATTAAAACCAAGCTCCATGCACCCTCCTCACTCACTGCACCCTCTCAATAAACACAATTCTCACCACCACCTCCTTAAGCAATCCCCAATACCCCTCCCCAAACTCTCAAGGCTGACCATATCAATAGAATCATACTGCTGCAGCTGCATCCAGCATTTCTCTGACAATAACACTGTTAGTGCATGATGATACCAGTGTTGCTGGCAGTCTTACCTGTGCTTATTATGGGGGCAGGGTTTAGGGATCATCCGGGTTGCTAGATTTATATTTATTTGTTTATTTTAGTTATGCATGAGTTTCACGGATAATTTATGCATTAATATTTTTATTGAACACTACATTGTCTTGCAGTCAATCAAAAAATAAAATATTTTTTTTACTTAACTGGTTATACGTTGACTAGAACTGGTTAAGATTCAAATTATCCAGTTTATGGAGATAACTTTAGGCCTGCTACAATAACCAGGCCTAGACTCATCATTTTGCAATAACTTAAATATAGCAAAAATAGCGCCTGTGATAAAAAAAAAAAGGGGGCATGGTTAAGCTAATTTTCCTGGTTCCACATAGTAATTTTTTTTTTCAGCATGAGTTAAATTTATCATGCCCATATTATTTTCACATTGCAAAAGCTGAGAAGTCCATCACATATTGTGTTACTGACTGGACAGGCTTTTATCACATTTTGGGGAGGGAGAGGGAGAGAGAGAGAAAACAGTTCTGTAGAGGCTTTTCAAACATCAGTAAAGATTTAATGTCATTTGGAGGGATAAAAGGTGAAAGAAGAGTAGATTTGTACCATGTTTATTTAATTTATTTATATTCTTTTTTATCGAAGTATAGCTGAGTGCCTTCACCCCGGTTTACAGTGTAACAACTTCATACAATGAACAGGTTATAAATTATAACACAATATAAACTAGTTATAACATCTCGGCAACAGCAGAGTATAACATGTTAGAATGAGACAATTTAAGGCTTAATTTAGAAGAACTTGTTAAAGAAGTATTAGAGTTCAAGATGAAGGTTGATATTGATATATATTGATCATATCAGTCTGTGAATGATTGTCTAAACAACCATGTTTTTAGTTCTTTTTTGAATGTTTTGGAATCTTTGATGGAACTTAGGTATCCTGGGATAGAGTTCCATTCTGTTGGTCCAGCTATAGAGAAGGCTCTATGTCTGGTAGAGGATAGTTTCGCAGATGAGAGAGGAGGAATGATTAGCTGTAATTTGTCAGAAGACCTTAAAGGGCGGGGTGATTTGTGAATTGAAATCATGTTGTCCAGAGATGAATTGTTGTCTTTGTAAATTTCGTTATGTAGAATGGTTAAGGATTTGTATTTAATTCTCTGTGAAATTGGTAGCCAGTGAAGGTTTTTAGGGTTGGAGAGATGTGATCAAATTCCTTTTGCCGGTGAGCACTCGTGCAGCAGCATTTGAAGTAATTGTAGTGGTTTTAGGGAGGATTTAGGTAGTCCTAAGAAAATTGCGTTGCAATAATGTTCTCTCCACCTAGCTTGATATACTATCTACCTAGCTGCAATCAAGGAAGGTAGAGAGAACAAGGTACAAATCTTCTCTTCTTTCACCTGTCATCCCTCCAAATCACATTAAATCTTCATTGATATTAACTGTGCTATTTGTATGTATACCTGTGCATGTTAAACTGCCCCCTAAAA